>NC_134194.1:14512698-14824740 GCF_964188355.1 Buteo buteo | reverse complement strand
GAGTAATTATGCTTTTATGAACAACAGGGGAGCATATTTAACTATTCCCATTGTCATTATTTTTTGTTCTAATACGTCTTTCTATGTGAACTGAATCTAAGTTGTTTTCAGCTTTTGATTTTTTTTTTAATTGTATATTTGGTACTTGCATTTGTACATAGATGGATTCATCACTGAAATTGCTTGTGATCACTTGTGTCTAATCAAATGCTGTACGATTCTTCGTTTCTTTTTTGTTTAGTATACTAGCAGGTCTTTCTCCCCGTCTTGCTCAGGTATCTAGTAGAAATCCCTTTTGCTGGGAGAGGACACTTCAATTTGAAAGAAAATGTAAATGACAGTACATATGCTCAGATATATACTATCAAAACTAATAATAAGAATAATTGTGTGGCAAACTATAGTCTTTTGAGAAAGGAGAATGTGAGATTCAGACTTCTCCCGAATGAGGGCAGTAGCGGCACATGATTTGTATAGTCCTTATTCATGTTTAATGTAACACTCATTAAAGACTGTGAGCTTTGGTATATTTATATTAGGTGTTTCAGTGAATGTGTTGTGGAATTACTTTTATAAATTCAGAGCTAAGAAATACCAGAAAAGACTGTGAAGGGAGATATTTTTATAAAGAGGACTTTAAACTTAACCTCCCACTAGAATGATTTTTGAGTTCCAAAGAAAAGCAAGACAACTGGCTGAAGGGAAGAAAATGCTATCACTTGACAAGTAGAGTTAGCAAATCTGCATTTTAAGTTTTCTACTTTTTCAGGAGATGGTGAAGTTTTATAGAATGAAACTTAATTTTTACTGAAGGATTCTTTTCCATATTCAAGGTTTCATTTTACTGTTTAGTTCAATACCCACCAAGTTTATTTCTGTGTACTTAAATAATGTATTTCTAATTGTTACATCCTCATGTGGGTCCTTTGCAGCAGCAGTTATGGAGGTATTAGGTGAATAATTACCCCTCCCTTCTGCCTTAACATAAGACCTGTCATGTTTTCTTAATTGGCTTTCAGTATTGAGTAGCATTAGTAGATTTGTGAAAGAACAGTATATGTCACTGTAGGTGTCTTAATAAGTGTTGTCTTCTGAAGTATGACTTCTCTACCAGGTGAAGGCTTTTTGATATGGCATCTAGTGACGTGATTTTGGGGGCAGTTAATATATTGGTGAAGATAAGATTATAACTGGACAGGTATCTTGCTGAGGTGGTATAAGGACTGGCCTAGTGGATTGAATAATAGAATTAATTATGTAATTGGGTATTAGAGCTTTAAGAAACTGCTGATATGATGTCCAGTCTGCTTTTGTTTGTTCTCTGTGTCTGCTCAGCTTTACATAAGCTTGTTGTGCTTGTGTTCCACTGAGTCTGGGAACGCTGCAATTGCAAGCCAATAATCATGCAGAACGGTGAACTGAGGTCTCTTTACAGAGGACTCTGTAGATCTAGTAAATGAAGTGGAAAGAGTAACTCCATGCAAGCACAACTGCTGCCGACTTGTCAGTGGTGGGGTGTTTGCATTTATATGCTTGCTAACACCAGTGCAGATAGAGAGGTTCCCAAAGGCTTTGCTAGAGCAATGTGAAAGATGTGTCTAATCCCTGGGTGATGAAAAGTGGTAAAGTGGAGCTACCAGCTTTGGCATGCTAGAGAGCACAAACCACAGTTCTGTTCCTAGAGTTAACTGTTAGGCGGAGCTTTTATTTTAGGCTGAAGAAAAACAAGTCTGTTAGCTTTGCTTGTATATAATTTAAACTATCATTTAAGAAGTTTATCTAGCTAAATTTTCCTTTGTTGGATTTATCTGTCAGTATGCCAATGGAGTCTTAACACCCCATAGAATAATGCTTCCCACTTTCTATGCATGGTAAGCAATGGAATGGATGGACCTTGGACTTAGGAATCTAAACTAAATCCGCATAAAAACAAACTGGCAAATATAACATCACATTTTCAAATGCATGTAGACAGCAAACTTCTGGTGGGATGAGGAAAACATTGGAGGGGGAGGGCTGTAGGCTGTCAAAGGGATAACTGCAGGCTACATGTTGGGCTGTAATGTGTGGCTGCTGTCTTCACACTGTGTAAAAAGAGAAAGTGGCACTTTTTAATTGAACTTTGCCCTCTTGTGTGGGACTTTACTCCTAGTACAAATATACCTTGTGTTCTGAAGCTGCCGTTTTGTCACCTGTATGTCTTCAGACACTCTGTAGACCTTCTCTTTATAAGGAATGTGTATATTATAGCATCCTTGCTGGTCACTTCTTCTGCCTGAAGTAGTGTGTGAGACACAGTCTGCCACATGTGCACTGGAGCCAGGAGGGACTGGCTAGTTCCTTTGAGGCCAGTATAAATGTGCATGGTTAGAACAGAGTGGTCAGTGATGGGAGTATGGGAATCTTTTCTTAGAAAGTAGACAGGGAAAACACCCCTCTCCTGTTTTAATGAGCTTTGTGGCTGCCAGGAGGATGTGTGCTTCATTAAGCACACCAGCTGTAAATTGTCAAGCCAGCTGAAACAGAGAACCACAATTGAACAGTTAAATATTTGCGGACTCCTGACTGGATCTTTGTTACACTGTACCATAGTGTGGTGTTCAGGTTAAAACTGTGAAATACAATGTATCCTTATCTTTGCTTGGGACGCCCTTCTCAGCAGGCATTTAGACCACACTAGCACCTGATCTGAATCCAGCACAGTTACAGGTCCAAGGAACTGCAGCAAACGCAGAGAAACTAGAAGAGCTAAACTTGTGCATGCTTGAGTTACTTTAGTTTGAATTGCAGTGAGAAGTGGTTGGTCAATTTAGTGGAGTTCTGGCTAGATCTTGCTTGTGTATTACCATGATTAAGGTAGTGTTTTCCTTGCAAACTTTCTATTTAACACTTATCGTGAGGTTTGTGAATTTGTCTAATGGTCAGTAAGCCTTGTACTATGTTCCATGTGTGGTGGGGGTTTGTGGGTGGGAAGCCTGTGTTTTGGAGCTTTGACAGGTTATCTGTGCTGTGGGCTCAGAAACAAGGGACAATACTCTTTATTGCCATTTTGGTTGCTCTTCATTGTCTCTGGGAAGCATAATTTGCAAATTAAAAGGCTGTTTATCAAATACCTGCTCTAAATAAAGAGAGTTTTCCATAAGGTTAAATTTCCATGATGTTATCTATCTCAACAAAATTACTGTTGCTTCTATCAGTTTCTTCTGTGTCGCTTCTCCCTTTTTGATTTGTTGCTTGCTTCCTGTAAACAAACTTATACATTATGCATCTAGAAGCTATTTTTCTGGTGTTCCCATTCAGAATAACTTAAAATACATGGCAATCACTGCTGCTCAGGAAAACTGTCATATTTGTGTTCCTAGACATCTTGGAAGGTTAAAACCCTGTAGCTGCCTCAAAGGTGATAGCATTCACTGTAATGGATTGCACAGAAAAATCAATAGGAAAGAGCTATTGTTTGAAAATGTTATTTCAAGCTAATGTCAGATTAAAAAATATATATCAATAAAGCCTCTTGTATTGGTTGGCGATGGGAGAACATATGGTTTACTTAGTTACTCTGTAAGCAATTTCATTTTTCTTTCGGAGTAAGGAGTATCTTTAAGCCTCTGCATCTCTAGCCTCTGCTTTTCTTGCGTCTGATTTAATTTCAAGGTAACATGGAACCTTTTACAGATTGACAGAAGGAGACCTGTAGAAGTGTGATGGTTTTGGCTGGGACAGAGATAATTTTCTTCACAGTAGTTAGTATGGGGCTGTGTTTTAGATTTGTGCTGAAAACAGTGTTGATAATACAGAGATGTTTTTGTTAATGCTCAGCAGTGCTTACACAGAGTCAAGGGCTTTTCTACTTCTCAGCCCACCCCACTAGCAAGTAGCCTGGGGGGGACACAAGAATTTAGGAGGGGACGCTGCTGGGACAGCTGACCCCAACTGACGAAAGGGATATTCCAGACCATATGACATCACGCTCAGCATATAAAGCTGGGGGAAGAACAAGGAAGGGGGGGACATTTGGAGCAATGGCATTTGTCTTCCCAAGTAACCATTAACACGTGATGGAGCCCTGCTTTCCTGGAGATGGCTGAACACCTGCCTGCCAATGGGAAGTAGTGAATGAATTCCTTGTTTTGCTTTGCTTGTGTATGTGGCTTTTGCTTTACCTATTAAACTGTCTTTATCTCAACCCATGAGTTTTCTCACTTTCACCCTTCTGATTCTCTCCCCCATCCCATCGGGGGTAGTGAGCAAGCAGTGGCTGTGTGGTGCTTAATTGCTGGCTGGGGTTAAACCATGACAAGAGGCTGTCTTCATAATCATTGCCATGAGATAAAGGCCTGCAGCATGTTGGAAGGAGGTTTTGCTTTTCTTCCCTTCTGTACTCACCCATTGAGTGTCCCAATTCCTACTGGGGAAAAAAAACATTTAAGGAATAACAGCTAATACCATAACTTGATATGAACTACTGTCTCAAAAGTTACCTAAGAAAGGAATAAGGTGAAAAACTGGCTAATAGAAATAACCTGAGGGATTTTAACGAATGTGATCCACAGACAACCTAAACTGTAATTTCTTGGGTCCTGTAGTGCTAACTGTCTGTTTCCTTGTTTCTGGCAGGACACAATAGCCAAGGTGGTACATTATTAGCCACTTTTGCCTCTGCTGGTCCAAGACTCCTTTTCAACCTCTTGCCTATACTTGTGATTACCAGTGCTTGTTACGCTGATAAAACTGCATGGGCCCATGTGCCTCAATCAAAAGCCACTTTGCAGGGTAGTGCAGGCCCACCCTGCTACTGGGAATGTGACAAGAATTTCTGCTTTGCCAAAGATTTTAAGCTCTGCCTTTTTATTTCTTTTCACCCAGAGCTTTACTCCAAATCAGTATTGCTGCTTGTTTGCTAAGCAGCAGCAACATGTCAACGTGCTGATGGCACACAGTTTGTAACCAGGTAAATTGGCCATAGGTAATGGAGAGTTTACTGAAGTGAAACCATTGTGGACACTTGTATTCAATTCTTCCGTGTGCATGGAAAGTTATGAACATCCCAGGATCCAGCCAGGAACTATGGTACTTATGTCTGCAGTCCCATCCTTCTCATAGTACCTGTAGTCATCACTGTACCAGGCATTCACTAGACATAATGCAAGAATTCCCATCTTTAATAGCTGGTAACTAGCCAAAACTTAACTATGGGTGAAGTAAAATGGCAACACTTCTTTGTGAATCCTTAAATCCTCATTCAGTATGTTTCATCAGAAACATGCCTTGCATTTTTTTTTTTTAAAAGCAGTGTTTCTACATAGCAATCCTTGTACCTGTATCTTAGTTTATGGATTTTCATAATTAATGAAGGTGACTCATTCTGACTTGGTACATTTCTGAGACAGCACTGAAAGCCAGTAGATTTCATAAAGTACTCCAGAGAGCTTCTATGCTATAACTCATTGCAGCATTTAGTTTGTAATTAAAAAAGCTATGCCTGATGGGCAGGACAAGAGGATTTAGAAAGAAAGATGTAGATGGGGTTTTGGTTTTCTTTTTTCTTTTTTTTTTCCTTCTTTTAAATTAAAACTCTTTGAATAGACAACTGTTGATATGTTGAGAAAATCTGAAGTGGTTTCTCTATGTCATAGAAATCACATATTTACAACACATAGTTATTAGAACTATTTTTCCTAATAGATCCAGAGAGCAGAACTCCATGCTTATCCCCCTACCCCTTAGAAATTGTGCCTTGAGGCTTTGGGATACTTTAGCACTTAAAAAAAAATTAAGTGTTGTATGGTACCTATCATGTTCTAGATGGTCTTCCACGTGTTTTTATGTAAATTCTCATGTAATAAAACTAGTATTTTAAGGAAAAAACTGACACAATGGTTACTATATTGTGGATACATGCAAACTAAATACTGCAAAAGTACCTTTTAAGTAGTGAAGTGCCTTTTGTGTGTTTTTGTTTTAATGGAAACAAGAATTTCAACAGAAGGGAGCTGTCTTTGAATGGAGAAGAAAATGTAAGTCATCGCTTATTTTACCTGTAAGCCAAGAAAAAAAGAAAAGGTTTTGCAGCAAGCCATTCAGACCTATATTGGCTTTTAAGGCCAGTATGTTGAAATTCCCATCTCCTCATTAATAATGTGCTTAAGTTTGTACAACAGAACTTGATTGGATGCATAATTATTTTTTGAAACATCTGATAGAAACCAGTAAATGTGGGCTGTCCTCCTGCAAGCCTACAGTTTACACTTAGTTTTCTTGAGTGTTTTGTTAAAGTTCTCTCAGTCACTGTGCTTCATGGGGCTGCCTTCCTTGTTAAAATAGTTTTATGCTTCTGTGACTTTTGTAATTATGTGACCAGTACAGAATTGTTTTGCATGCTAAGGACTTGGTCTCCCAGATTTGTGTTGCTGAGCATTCACAACGACAGCAGAAGTCAACAGACATCCAGCATGTCTGAAACTTAAGCCCTGAGGCCCAATCAACCTTTTGCTGAAATCAGTGAAAAGGCTGGCAGCAGTGGGAGCTGGACTGAGGACAAGAAGTCTTTTGAGGCAAAAGTCAGAGTAGGAATATCATGAAATACTCAGTTCCTGCCCAGCTCCAGTGCTGGCTATTGTCCAGAGTTAGTCTGTGCTTGCCTGCACGCCCTCTGTGCCTCTGTTGCTTTGCTTTGTTTCTTTGAACAATCATTTTAGCACTTTCAAATGTAACATTTGAGAGCTCCCTCTGGCACTAGCTCTGTAAAGTGCATGTGTGGCAATGTTTTGTTTGTGTCTTTTTGATGTTGTTCTGTGAAAAATGATAGAACTTGTGTGCTGTTTGTTGGTTTAAAAACTGTGGACTTCATAGCATTTTCCCTAAGAGACAGAAGCAGACAGGCCCTTGCTATAAAGTAAGTGAATGTATAATCACACAGAGACTGTTTTGCACTTGTTCTCTTCTGCAGTTATTCAGGTCTCTTCAATGTCCTGTTCAGCACACTGCATCTGGTTTTCTGGTTAGTGTTCAAAAGAAGTAATTACAGGAGATGAACCTGAGAGACTTCCCCTCAGCACTCTTGGACAGACCTTTGAGTAGACAAATACTCCTATGCCTCTTTTGAATGCAAAGCAGCAGGGCAAGGCTTTTTGAGGCAGGCAGTAAATATTCCACTGTAGCTTTGGGGTTCTTTTAAATAGAAAACAGCTCCTGTTTCATAGCTGGGGGAGCTGGGTTGCAATGGGTCCCCAGTCACTTGTAGGCACAAGGGTGTTTTTGCTTATGGCTTTTTGCTTTGTTTTTATGAGTTGGTGTTTTACTACATCTGATCTGGATACTTCCAGACCCCCAAACCATAACAAATGTATAACTTGGAACCGCAAATGAAGGGATATTTGGCCAGTCTGAACCGATTGCCAGTTTTGGCTCCTTCTGCTTGTTCAGTGGTGTTTAAACTTTTAAATCTATGCATCTTTACATTTTTTTGTCAACTATCAGAAATAAATCTTGGGTTTTGTATATACAAACAGCAACTGCCAGGCTCTTATTTCTCACTCTTTAATGTAAAAATGCATTATGCTCAAATGTGTGTGCTGAATTACTAGGCAGTTGTGCAAAGGCATGCTAGTAAGTGAGTCTTGAGCTACTTGAGTGAAATAGGGGTATGCTTACTGAAGCTGTATGAAGTAGCAACAGAAAAAAAATCTGCCTTTGTGAAACTAAGTGCATAACTGGTAAGCAAGAACTGGTTAAGAAATTTTTGACAAAATAACTCTTCTTAGGATAGGCTAATTTCAACAAAAGTTTGATTTGAAAAGGTCAAGATGTTGCTTCTGGTCAGAACTCAAAGGAGAGACCCTTACCATCAGCAGGTCAGATGCTTTACTTCTATACTTATAGTTATGGGGAACTTGGGTTGAACCCTAGACTATTCAGACACTTTTAAGTAGAGGTTTTAATGGGTCTTTTCTACATACCTGCTGATAAACCAGAAGATTCTATTAATAATGGGTCCTTCTGGATCTTCAGAACCAAATTCTATTACTGTTTTTTAAATGCCTCAACTTTAATGATATGAATTCTATGCTGGCCAAACATAGATGTGAAAAACTCTGCCCTTTGACCACTGTATTATGTGTGAATATCAAGAGATGTTAAGCTGTGCTACCTCCTGGCACTTCAGTGCCTAATGATGGATCCTTCCTTGGAGTACCAGAGGAAGACTGGGAGGTATATTATCACTGCTCTATTCTTTTCCTCTCTCTTCCTGATAAGCTTCTTGATTACCGGAAGCAAATGTAAGTAAGAACTAGTGCTACTTTAAAGCATTAAATCCCATTCATCTCTTTCCTAAGTCTGGTTGTGTACTCTCCAACTAGATGAGGGATCTCCCAAGAGAAAAGCTGTTCCTTGTGGATGCTTTATTACTGGTTTTGCTTCTGGATCTTGTGGAATTCAGTGACCATAGGGATAATGTATCTGCAAAATAAATACTGTTTGTTCAGGAGCTTAGATAATGCTTGTTAAAGGATGGTATAGTCCTCCTAAAGGTATTCCAGTGCCTGAATTACTTGTTCTGCTTTGTTCAGCATTTTGCATAGTCTCAAGCACGAGTAAAGCTATTACAAGAAATTGGCATACAAATGACAAAGTCACTGAGATGAAAGTGAGGATAACAAAGAATAGTGGAAGGTGGCGTGTGGGAAGCATGAAAATATTCATAGTACTCAGTGGTACTGCAGCTCAACTGAGATAGGATAAGTGTTTATGTGGGCTAGACAAAACAAAGTTAAATATACTGATTTAAATGGTGTTCATGATATAACCATAGGTTGATCAAATTCTGCTTTGGGTTTGCAGCGGACTATAAATATGCATGTAACCACTAAACTGACCATCATAAGTCACTGAACTGTAGAAACTCTACTTGGCTGTAGCTTTTCTTGACCGTGTAGTAGATTCTAATGTTCAGCTATCTTACCCTGCAATATTTTGAACTTTCCCCAAATTCGTGTAATCAACGTCCTTCTAATCTACAGAAAGGGGAGGTTTTAATGTGCTGGCTTCCTCTTTCTAGTATTGGAGTAATTAACAAATTAGACCTGTATTTCAGATACTGTAGAGTAAGACAAAGAAATGATTTTAAGCCTTCCAACAGCTTCTGCTTAATAATGAGAATATGATGCCAAGTGGCATCTTGTGTCATTTGCTGCCAAATATCATTTTGCCTCATAGAATTTGAATCCACTCAAGTGGTATGAAAGCAAAACTAAAAATCAGCCTACCACTGTTACTTAGAAGCTTTCAAGTATACTTGGAAAACTGAGATCAATGGAGACCTTTACCAAAATATCAAATTAAAAATAGGGATTATCTCACTCACTTAAAAGCTAATTTAAAAGAAACTATCTGCAGTAGGGATTCCTGTCCCATAGTGGACTTAGAGGTCAGCTCACATGGTTTCTGGTGAAGTTTTTGTGCTTTGGTTTTTTGAAAAATGGGTATGATTGTGGAATAAAGTCTTCCAAGTTTATAAATATGGTAATACAGACTGGAGAGCAGGGTACAAACAGCTGCAACCTGTTTTCTTTCTTTACAGCTAAATCCAGGTGAACAGATCAAACTCCTTTAGAAATACTGTGTAGATACTCTAAAATCTCAAACTAACTTGCCTTTGGTAACATCAAATATTCTATTGGTGCATATACATAAAATTGATTTTTTTAATGAATGGTGTCATATTCTGGTAAAATCCTTTGTGTGGGAAGAAAAATATTTCTCTAAGGTATAGAAATCTATAAACCAGTGAACCTAAGTGCAGGGAAGGGATCCATGTGCCCAGAGTTGCCACAGAGTGCTCTTGAATGTGTCAGAACTTTCAGCTGGGAAAAATTATGGATGCTGTGACATGTCTGACAGAGCAGCTTTTGTTTTATGCAGTTGTGCTTGGATGGAAGTTGGGATCACTACTGCAGATGTGTGCTGCCTGTAGAGCTCTCCTGGCTCCATCTACAAAGGCACAGAAAGGAGCTGTGGGATGGGAGGGTCCAGCTGGGGCCACCCCAGCATATCTCTCCAACTGAGAACCAAAGTGAAAATTGGGAGGTATGTAACACTGACAGCAGTAACCTGTCACGCTGTACACAAGAGACCAATGTCTTACTTTGATATATAAATTGATCAGTTGAGCAGTGTGTGCCAAAGGAGTTAGAGAGTTTACATTTGGGGAGGTGCAGGGCAGGGACAGAATGCCACGCTAACTTCATGTTAATTGAAAGTTTTCTTCTGCTGTGTGGGAAGTACAATACTTGATGCTTGCACTGTTTGATCAGTAGAATGTCTCTGATACTGACATATGGAGTTATCAGACTTCAATGTTGAAAACAGAGGAGCTCTCATTGAAGCCAAAACTGGTGTTCGGTTCAGTTCATGTTAGGAAAATGTTGTATTTTCCAGAAGGACAGAATTCCTTACAGGAGGAGGCTGTCTTTTTAAAAGCTATGAAAATAATGTAGAGCTATTGATTTCTTAAAAGGGACAAGAATTTTAAGTCATCTACTTCATTGACTAGCTCTGCTTGCTAGAAAATAGAAAACCTAAAAAAGCTTACAATTTGTTCCCAGAAAGTTACATAAACTTATGCTTATAGTTGTGTTAAGTGGAGAAAGAGCACATTAGCACCTCCTTCTGTATTGTTAAAGAGTGTGCATGGGGAAATGTATTCAGAAGAGCTTGCACAGAGGGATGACTTTCTTAAAGGTAAAACATCCCCTGGGAAGTTCACCTTCCTGTGCTGTCTTCTATTTTTGTTGAACTTCAGTGTCACCATAAAGGTTTTACAGTCCTTGAAATAGACCTTGTTTCTTAATGTTTTTCATAGTTAAGAGAAAGATAATTCCAAGCAAGATGTGGGTACTGGGGGGACCTCACACCTCATCTTGAACATGACACTTGTTCTAGGAGTATGTTTGGATTTAAGTTTCTATCTTTTTTCTCTCTCCCCTCCCACCACTTTCTAGCCTAAACACTCTACAGATACCCCAAAGTGTGGCTAAAGCTCAGATCAAAAGGGAGTAGCCATTTAATAAAAAGCTGATGTTAGAATCAGGTATTTGATTTCTTTGAACACCTTCTAACTGCACAGTTCCAAAGCCTCTCTCTGCTTTTCTTAAAACTGAAGATTTAAATGCTTATTCCACCTGTACTCTTGATTTCTTCTTTCAGTTTTTCTATTTTTGCTCTTGCTTCTCTTGTGCAGATCTGTATGGTTTACCACATTACTTCACCTTTGTCCATCTGTGAACCAGTATTAGAAAGAACCTTTAGGAAAAAAACCCCCATTGTATGTATTATGTACAAGTAATTTAAAAAATAACTTCTAATGCTGGTTAACTGAACTACATTATTCAAAAAATTTATTAGTTTGCTAGTCAATACAAAGTTTTAATGAAGGCAAAAGGAATTGCTTTAACATTTGGGGTAAACATCATCATTTCTCAACACTTGTAATCACAGGAAACTTAGAATTTATTTGGCTTTCCGTGATATGTAAATGTGAAGTAGATATATTGCATATATGAATGTTTTTGCAGTGGGGTGGCTTACTGGGTTCTCATTTGTTTTCAAATTGATGTGCCAGTTGCTTCTGTAATACCGCATTTTCCTTTTGATTTGTAGGGCTACTTCATTTATACTCTTTACATCTGTTCCCAAAAAAGCCCTGTTATATGATGAGTGGCGCATAAGGAGTATATAGATTAAATGCCATTGGAAAATGAGCATGTGGGATTTTTTTGTTTGTTTGGTTGGTTTTTTTTTTGGAGAATAGTGATAATTAAATTTCAGGCAAAGTTTCATTTCCTGCTCATGCCACATAGCAGTATTAAGTGTTTTCATGCTTCATCACTCATTATTTTTTTTTTATTAGCTCTCTATTTAGAATAGTTTTTTTTGGAAAATATTTTATCTTAATAAGAATAACCTATCAAGCAAGAAAGCCAGCAGACTTCACATTATCACATTCTCTGTACAGGAGTTTATCTTTTTGCTGCCACTGCTGCATTCCACAGTGCTCTGATGTTGGAAAATGGATTGGTTTTAATGGTTGATTTTTGACTGACAAAGGCAGAGAGGGCACCAGTGGCCTGTCACAAAAACGATGGGATTAGAACCAACTGAATAGACACAGAACAGGTTAAAGAGCTTTTGGGAGAGATGTGCTGTACACTGGCACCTCTGATCAGCATTAGCATTCTCTGCCTATTGCAGAGACTCTTTAAAATGCCATTTGCATTGATGATGGTATAATTGACATGGCTCCCCAAGGAGCTGTAGGGATTGTAGGAAGCTCAAATCTCAGGAAAAGTCATCTGTTCTTGGGACTCTTATATAGTCTGAGGTCGTGTTTGGTAGCAGGACTTGCATTGTTGTATGCTATCATTCTAATAATAAAGGGCTATCAGCATTATGGCTCTTCTCAAGTTCCCAGCAGTGTTTTTGTTAAATCTAATTGAACATTAACTTGCTAATTAGCATTAATGGTTCATTCTATTGGCTAATTGACAGCATAGTTTTGTTTAGAGTGGCTTTTCTGGAAGATATAGTGTAATAAACTTTTACAATGAAATTAATAACTTATAGAAGGTTTCATTATTTCAGTAGTAAAAGTAGGAGGATGTGCAATAAAAATTCTATATTTGCTTTCTAGAGCTCTGAAGACTAGGTGGTAAAGCAAGTGTACAAATCAATGCCTAATAACTACGGAAATAAGTAACTTAAAATATTAAAAGGGATTTGGGAAGGAATTGATAGAAATAAGATGACTTTTGGGACCTATGCATACTCAGAAGCTATGAGAAGATTCTGCATATTAGAATGTGGTTAGAAGGTACATTATTGAGGCTTTGCTGGCAAGTACAGTAGGAGATAAAACTGATTTGCCTGTAAAAGTTAGTACCTGACACTATGTCAGTAAGCACTTCTTTTTTGGGCTTGTGTATATCATATGCAGAAGATAGCTGAGGGAGCAAAATTTAGTTGCTTGCCTAGGAACTGAATACCTTATTTGTATGTCCATATATGTATTTAGTGAAAAGATCATTGTAATGAAAACAGTACCAGAAAGAGGAGGAGAGGTGCTGACTTAATAAATCTGTAGAGTGTAAGTGTGATTACCTGTCTTTGGAAACAAAAGCTTTCATTTGACTTCAGTAAAAGATATTGGATGAAATTTTGATCTGATACTTAAGTGCAAATTTGCAGTAATTTCACTGAAGGCTTAACTTAATCCTACACTGAATCAGCACTAAAAATTAAATTAGATTTTGTCAGTTCAGATTTATTCTTTTAACCTACAATTTAGCTGAAGTCCATTGCTCTGAAAGGAGGTACTGCTCTTTGAGATGAATATTGGGCATACTGGTAGTCTTAGGCACTCAAAAGAGAAATTGCAACAGTGAATGATTTTGCATGCTTGTCTTATGCAAAGGTTGAAATGCAGTTTCTGAGCAGTGAAGTATTACTGTTGAAATTTTCAGCTTTTCTTATCGGTCTTGTGCTTAAGACATAAACCAACCATGTTACACATCAAATCGTGGAAGGGAGGGGGCAAAAAAGATCTTTAAGTGAATTTTTTTTGATACAAGTTTTCTTGTGGTTTTTGCCTTGAATTCCAAGTATTTTTTGCTAATACTCTCAGGTAATGAATTATTGAAGGCTTAGAAGTGGCTGTACAGTAGAAATTGATGGAGGATGTTTTTTTTCTTGAAAGTGTAATTGTATGAGGAAGTAGGAAGACAACATTAGAGGAAAGTGGAGAGAAAAGCAGCCAAAGTTGGACTAACTTGTATTAAGGTGGATGCAGTTTAAGACACAAAAGCCATGGCAAATTCACTCTCATAGCTTTTTTTTTTCTTTTAACAATCACAAGAAAAACACTAGTGCCTTTTTACAGTTCTAACTGATTGTTGTACCATTAGAAAAGAAAATTGAGGATAGATGCATAACATAAACAGTTCAAGCACTTCACAAAGATTGCATCATCACATATATCTGACACATGGCTAAGTGGACTACACAGTTAAGTCACCTCACTATTAATTCCCCTTTCTTACTCTTTCATATGTGTTTGCACTATACCATTATTTGTCTTTAAATTAATTTTATGTGTCATTTTCCATCAGGTGGAAGACACCTACAGAAACACCAGCATGGTGTATAAAATGATTTAATGTTGGTGCTTCCTATCTAAATAGTTTTTTCTCATTTAAATACTTCTGAACCAATTTATAAGCCAGCATATGTTAAAGGTGATATTTGAGATTGGAAAGTTTGATTCTGCTAGTTTATACTTAAAAATATACAGATACTAAAAAGGATGTCTGCCTATAACCTGTAAGCTTCGAACTTCTAAATTACACAGTAAATATGGATGGTCACCATTACCCAACGCAATGCGCTCTCTTCCCATTTTTGTTCAAGTAACTGCTGGCATTTGCAATTGTAATTCTCTTCTCTCATCTTGCCCTGCATTTTCAAGTTGCTGGTGCTGAAAAGAATGACCCTCAGACCATTATTAATCACGAAACATTTACCAACAGTAGCATCTTTGTACCTTGATCAAATTCTAGCTCTGGTAATTTCATTCTTCTTGCCTCAGGTATCCATATAATTTCCTGGATTGATATTTTTTGTGTCTCTTCTTGTTGCCTGTTGAACAGTTTCTGTATTCCACCCTAGCTGAAGAATGTATTTCAGTGGGGGATGAACTGTTCCTGACATTTCTCACAGCAATCTGAAAGGTTATAAGTACCTTTAGGAATTTTTAGAATTGATGTTCTGTAAATGCCTAAGAAATTATTATTCAAAGCTTAGCCTTATTCCAAAGAGGAGGGGGGAAATTCACTCACGTAACTGGTACAGCTTAAGCATGGAAATTGCTTGCCAATCTACATTGTACAAAACATTCCCATGTTATTCAAGTTATGTCTTCAGTATTCCTGCATGCTAGCATGGAAGAAAAAATAAAACCTTTTTCCCTATCTTTATGCCACATTGGAGAGAAATTCTCTGTTCTTGTTCCTTTTTGTTTTCTTTGTATGGACAACTGTTTTAAATTATACCTGATCTTCAGTAGCCTTGTCATAGGACCTGCTATGAATTTGTTTTTAACAAATTATGAAATGGCTCTTAGTTTAAAAAAGCAAACCAACCAACCAACAAACAAACAACAAAAACCAACACTGCACACACAAGCCCCCAAACCCTCACCCAAACCAGCCAACAAAACATGCTTTCACTACTTTCCTTCTATAGCTGTGTGACTAGAACCTGCATGCTGTTGATACTGAGGGATGACCCCTTATGTTTTTGCAATACTGGTTCTGTATGTTTTCTTCAGGAAAGAGGAAATTCTGAAAATGTTAAAATGAGTATTTTCAGGCTTGGCCTTTTTAACAGTCTGATGATAAAACTGATGCTTTCCAGGCCAAGGATATTTTCTCCAGGATGGGACATATCTGCAAAGTAGGAATTTTGGATTTCTCAAGGAATACTATGATTAAATATATTAAAGGTGTTAAATTCAGAACTGGTTGGAGAGCCTTCAAAAACTTCACTTGAACTTTATGGGTCCTTTTTGGCCACAAGTACTTGGGAGAAGCTTGGTTTAATTGTTTGCCCTGACCACATGAATTTTATATGTTTAATATGTGGTTTATCTGGTAACTGTGGTTCATACAGTTTTCTCGGACAAAACTAGAGAATGTAGCTCATTCTTGTTGCAATAGGAAGACAAATGAAATCTCATTACTTTAAAAAGAGGGTATAAGCATCCACATCAAGAGTCATAGTTTTATTTTTCAATCCAAACTCCATGCTCCATGTAAGCAGCAACTGTGAACTCTCAAATTCCAGTCTCTATTTTTTGTTATGACAGGAAGTTTTCATGTACTTGAGAGAGCAAGGCAATCTTCTCAGTAAATGAGGATCAGGGCTCCTAGCTGTGAACAGTTTACAGATTCACTTTAGCTAAAGTTATTTAACATTACAGACAAATGTGAGAAAATGTTTGTTGTTCCTTTATTGTAGTTACTGTTCCACATCTTATTAGAGAGGAATTCTGTATTCTTTCCTACTAGGGTCTGATTTCCCTCAGTCTTCCCCTATGTCAGTCACTTTTCAATTGATTTGCAAGGTCCAGCAGAGGAAAAATTCAATCCTTTGGTGTTCTTTTTTGTTTGTTTTTTTGTTGTTGTTGTTTTTTTGTTCATTTAGATTGCTGCAGGCAAACCCTGATCTAGAAATGACAAGTTAGTTTGCCTCTGTCCTTATTGCAAAATTGAGAGTAAGGTTTCATTGGCCTTGATAGTCACCATTTTGATAATTCAAGGCCAGTTACTGTTCTCTCCAGATTCATACTAGATATCCTGGACTGTGACTGCCAGGTGTGGAAGAGCTTCTCTGTTTCACTTGGTGAGAGAGCTGGAAAAAAAGTTTAAATTACTTTTTTTGAGTAGTCTTTCTCCTTGAATTTTCCCCTTCAATTATTTAATTGAATTAATTACTGCCTTGAACAAACCGTAACTGTAATTTCTGTTACACTGCACTGGTACATCCTGTGTACAGGGGAGTTGGAGGGACATGCGGGATTAAGTTTTGCCAGATAGTAGTTTGGTACAAAGTATTTTGCTCAATTTAAAAGGAAATAAGCATGTAAGGGCTGTTCGTCAAGTGAAAATGAGACTTGTAAATTCAGCATCTCAGGTGTTTTCAGTTCCAGATCTACAGATAGGGACACTTACTTGATGAACTGAATGCAAAACCAGGAGCTTATGTTTTTCACTTTTGACACTGACTAAGGGCAGCCATATGGCTTTGCTTAACTTTGGTTTCTTACTTGACCCTTCTCCTTCTGCTCCACCTCACCTTTATTGTCTTCAGTGACAATTATAGGCTTTTCAGAATCTCAGATTCACAATGTAATGGTGGAGGTACCACAACTGGATTGTGTCCTAACAAAGGTCACTTGTGAACAACTTTTTCAAAAAGGCAGGCAGGACATGGGTAACACCTCCCTCCTGTGTATGTACAAAGTGTTGGTTCTTTGTTGCATCCCCTAACAGATAGTTTTGCACCAGCAATAAACTGCTGCTATTTCTGATATCTGTGATGGAGCTCATGGATGTCAAATACTGTACTGAACAGCAGTGCAGTCTGTATAGGTGCCATTCAAAGATGCCAAAATTATGCAGCATGCACTGGACGCTGTACCAAGCTGTGGCTTGGTGCTGAGAAGAGTAGACGCTTTTCATAGAACTGCAGTTGCCTGCATGCTGACCTAAAATCAACAGCAGTTTTCTGAATGCTTTCTATAAACTTATCTTTGGCACCTGGTAGCTCTTTCTGGCTCTGTCTCTGTGTCAGGATGATTATTATAGTTGGATGACAGGAATGTTACTTCTCAAGAAGACAAAGAAATCTTCTGTACTACAGAGGTAAATGAGCATGCTTAAAAGACAACTGGGCTTGGATTCTTCCTTGAAACTTCACTTTCGTTTTTAGCTTGCAAAAACAGAAATGCAATGAACAGAGTATTACTAAGCCTCTTGGTGGAAATGCAGATGTCTTGACACTGGAATACATGTCAATCCAGAGAGAGAGAGTGGCCTTTGTTGCCAAGTTGCTAATTATTCACGGAAAAGATGAAAGCTGAGCATGGATTTCCCAAATGATTTCATATTATACTCTGAATTAAAAATACATTAAATAGAAATGCTGATGTGGTAGAAAGGATCTTTGTCAGTACAAGGCTGCAAGATTGTCATGGTATTTAGATTAATAGAATCAGGGGGAACAGGTAGAATGATTGCAAGGAAATATACTGCAGCAAAGCAGATGTTCTCATGGTGTCTATCACCTGTGTCCTGTCACAGAATGAATAGCTTATAGCTGACCAGCTCCCCTTTCTTGGAAGGTGTAGTAGACTTTCATCTCTGATACTGGGAGTAATTTGTATGCGTAGCCAGGGTTACTCTGCAGTTCTAGCCATGTAGCTGAGGTCAGTGTGATTCAGAACTATTCAATATAATTTGGTTTTCTCAGCCTGAAGTGCTAGAAAACATTATTATGATCAAACCTGATGTTATGAGCAAAGGTTTTGGTTGAATATCATTCTAGATAGGCACATCTGTGCATTTTGGGCCTTGTTACAAATTATGCAGGTTGTCTAGAAGATGTTGCTATAAGTGTCCTAACAGTATGGCTTTTTTGCTGGATTTTACATATTACAATTTTCTTCTTCTGTATAGTGAAAGCTGATGTATCTTGAAGACTATGTTTTTCTATAAGAAGGCAGAAGTAATGTAGTATGATTATAATGTGTAGATTGTCGCACTCTACACTGCACTGGTGTGGCCCCTCCTTGAGTACTATGTGCAGTTTTGGGCTCCTCAATATGAGACAGACTTCACACTATTAGTGTGTTCAAAGGAGGGTGACCAAGATGATGAAAGGTCTCGAAGGCAAGACTTAAGAGGAGTGGCTGAGGTCACTTGGCTTGTTCAGCTTGGAGAAAGAAGGCTGAGGGGTGACCTCATCACAGTCTACAACTGCCTTAAGCAGGGCAGCGGAGACGGAAGTGCTGATCTCCTCTTTCTGGTGACCAGTGATAGGACATGTGGAAATGAAATAAAGCTGCTTGAGGGAAAGATCAAATTAGACATTAAGAAAATGCTCTTCACTGACAGGGTGGTTGGTGATTGGAACAGGCTCCCCAGGGAAGTGGTGATGGCACCAAGCCTATCTGAGTTAAAGCAGCATCTGGACAATGCTCTTAGTTATATGGTTAATTTTAGGTAGTCCTGTGAGGAGCAGGGAGTTGGACTTGATGATCCTTATGGGTCCCTTCCAACTTGAAAGGTTCTGTGGTTCTACAGAGACAATTTAAAGAAGTGTTATAGCAAAGAACAGTGATACCAATTTGAACTGCAAACCAATTAAGCTATACAATTGTCAATACAGGCAGAGGTTCTCATTCCATAATTGCCTCAGTCTTCTATATGCAGCTTCAGCAAGGTCCTGTGGTCCAGGCTGTCTTCTCTACAAGAGGTCATTGTCCCTGATTAGACAGTTTTCTCCATCATTTCCTTAAACAGCTTGTGAAATCAATGTTAGGTTTTTGAGCAAGCTACCCAAAGGGATCTGTTTTATTCACTGGGTGACTTTAAGACTGGATCTTCTGGTGGCCTCTCAAAGATGTAACTGAAGGGTGTACATTTTTAAGTGGTCTTCCCATCCACCTGAAGGTTAGCAATCTCCATTCATATGCTTTTGATATGGTCATTCCACAGAAATGTTGGGCTTCTTATTGTTCATTCTGCTGTGACATTTATAGCTATTTTATAACCACCCTTTGAAAGCATGCATAGTGTTCTATGTCTCTCAAGGATTAAGCACCTTTTAAAATCTTTACCTGTTACTTCAGATTTCTCTGTTTAGATACACACACACTTTTCTTTGAAGGATAGAGTAACTGTTATCAGCTGATATTAATGCATTCCCTTTGCTTTGTGTTGGGTCTTATCTATGATGTTCATGTGACCCATCCTTTTCCCAATTAAAAGGACAGGATGGCATACTCACTTGCTTGTCTCTTTTTGCTAACTCTGGAAATTGGTTGTGGTATGAAAGGAACGCATGATACCATGTGATATTTTCTGTACTGATTTGAAAGTCAGTCCCTATGGGCCTGCAGCTAGTCTCACTGTGCCTGAGTAAAAAGGGGAAAATCCTACCAGTTTAACCTGCTTTTTCAAAACAATCACATTCTGATTCTTTTTGTGAAGGCTGTGAAAAACAGAGATCCATCAATATAATTTCTTATAATCTCTAGTGTGCAAATTCCTGCCTTACTTCCACACTGCTGGGCCAACACATGTCCTTATCTCTTCATATTTTGATCCTGATATTCAGTATCAATATGATCAGTTGTACACCATGTTACTTATCTACCAAATAGAACTTAACATGAAACATATTCTGGGTACCCAGGCATTGCTCCACTATTTCTAAATTTTCTGGTTTTCCTTTCCTCAGCCCTTCCCTTGCCCTTAAAAACTGCAGAAACACTACTTGGAGTATGGCCTTGAAGGCAGAGTGTTGTCTACATTAGCATAAGTTATTCACTAGATATTTTAAATTCCAGAGTTCTGAATGATTGGTGGGATACCTGGGTTCTAACTAAAATCCCTCCAAAAAGACCTTGATAGCTACATAGGTAGTTTTTATATATGTTGATGTACATGATCATCGGTATTGTTAAGTCATAATAATTGTGGAGGTTTATGCTAAGTATTTGGCCTCCTAGAGTATGACAAATCACAGGCTGCTCTTCATTCAAACCTCAAACGTGTGATATAAGTAACACTTAGCAATGGTTTTACTGATGGGATATAGTATTTCTTTAGTCTTTCTTCTGAGTCTTATTAGGAGATGGGTGTGAAATTCTTTGATGGAAATACTTTTATGGAATATTTATTCCCTGGAAACTTGAGCTGAGAAGGAAGATCAATACATTACAAAAAAGTGGTGGTGATCAGAACCCTTGGATGTTAAGATGAAGAGGCAGCTGGCTACCTGGGATGAAGGGTGATTTGATTTCTTGGATTCCCCACCTTCATATTCTGCAGTCTGAGATATAGGGAGCAGATGGTCATAGAGAGGCCAAGCAAGATAATGCTGAGGGAAGATGAAAGTAATTTTCAAGCAGAGGGCAGGTGAGATCTCTTGGGACTGCAAAGTTCATAAATCTGTGTCATGCACCCTTTGTGAATAAGGCAACACAGGCCTTTCACAGATTCAATGTTCATGGAAATGCTTTACCAGCTGTAACTAACTGGTGTAGCCCTTGATCCCTGCCAATTATTTCAAACTATGGCTCTTGAGAAAAGAGCAAAGTGCTTGATATTTTTTAAAAAAACCTAGAAATAGAGCTGGGGGGCAGGGAGGAGGATTTTTCCTTCCTTCCTGGAAGGAGAGAAGCAGAAGAAATTAGTTTGCTGCTTATGCATTATTATGTAAGATAGATTTACGGAAAATATTTGGGAACTACCTAGTGTGAAAGGAGTACTGACTGAAGGTGGTGCTTTTGTCAAAGCATTAATTACTATGTAGTCTGTGTCTCATTATGTGCTTCTATTTTTCCTGGATATTTTATAGAGACTTTTCCTGATGAACACCAGGAAATAAAAATATCATTTAAGTTGCTGTAATGGTGGTGTGGTTTAACCCCAGCCAGCAACTAAGCACCACACAGCTGCTCACTCACTCCCCCCCCCCCCCCCCCCCCCCCAGTGGGATGGGGGAGAAAATCGGGAAAAGAAGTAAAACTCGTGCGTTGAGATAAGAACGGTTTAATAGAATATAAAAAGAAGAAATTAATAATGATAATGATAACACTAATAAAATGACAACAGTAGTAATAAAAGGATTGGAATATACAAATCATGCGCAGTGCAATTGCTCACCACCCGCCGACTGACACCCAGCTAGTCCCCAAGCGGCGATTCCCCGCCCCCACTCCCCCCAATTTCTATATTAGATGTGACGTCCCATGGTATGGAATACCCCGTTGGCCAGTTTGGGTCAGCTGCCTTGGATCTGTCCTGTGCCAACTTCTTGTGCCCCTCCAGCTTTCTCGCTGGCTGGGCATGAGAAGCAGAAAAATCCTTGACTTTAGTCTAAACACTGCTGAGCAACAACTGAAAACATCAGTGTTATCATCATTCTTCTCCTACTGAACTCAAAACATAGCACTGTACCAGCTACTAGGAAGACAGTTAACTCTATCCCAGCTGAAACTAGGACAAATGGTTAAATATTAACCACAGACTTCAATGGTTGACTAGAGCTTGTTAGCTCTAGTTTATAGGATGAAGCATGAGTGCATAATAGCTGCCAACTAGAGGCCGTGTTGGAAGTCTACAGCTGATGTACACACAAAATTCTGGGCTTTTCTGTTAGATATTCAACGAACAATCTGGAGAATGTTTTACCTTTGAACTTAGAATGATCTATTCATGATGAGTACAAGGAAAACCTGGTCCCAGGTAATACTTGGGCATAAGCAGAAGTATTTCAATCCAACCTATTTGCAAACTCTTGCATACTTTGCCCGCTTTAGTAGAAAACACACTACTAATGTTTGCTTGCCCCCTCCTCATAAGATAACTTGCTTGCCATTGAAAACTTCTAGCATCTAGAAGAAGGATGAACTTGTTAAAGGCACAGGGATTGCAATTTGGAGATCTTGCGTTATTTTTCCTTTTCAGTCAAAAAAAACAAACCCAAATGTTTCTTGCCTCTTGTAATTTTCTCAGTCCCTCTGATCATCATGTCACCTCCTCCCTCCCCGCCCCCAAAGTAATGTTTCTTTACTTTGAGAGATGAAAAAAAGTATCATGACTTTTCCAGTTTCAGGGCTCTGTGCTGTCACTAGCTTGGTCCATCTGCTGTGATGTCTGTGGGATGGATTTTCTGCCCACCTCTACTTCATTCCGTTATTTGCACGTCTCTGACTCTGATTGGGCTTGTCTCCTAATAATTTGTTCTGTGATCTTTTTGCAATTGCTAGTAGCAATCACTCAATGCTTCTCTTTCACCTTATTTCTGTTGGTGCATTTGATTAGTGTTCATGTTTTCTGCTTTGGGCTGTAGATGATGGCTGGGGAAGGAATAAGTCAAAGTCTTCCTTCAAGCCAGAAATAAACAACAATGGCTGATAACAATACAGAGCTCACTTAAGGTAACTTCTTGCAACCTGCTTTCACATTGGTGATTTCTCTTGATATTGTCACTGCTCAGTTCATGGTTTTCTGCTTTAAGAAAGGCTACTATTCAGCTGGTAAGACTCCTTTTCCTATTGCTTTCAAAGACAGATTTTCCCTGCATTTATTTCTAGACCAGCAATGGGTTTTAAGATGTGATCTTGAAAAGGGCTCAGCATCGCCATTTATTTCAGCTGAAGCTTTGTGTGTTTAAGTCCTGTCTCTTTCATGTTCTTGTGAGTGTTTACTTCTCTGTTTGAAAATGAGCAAGCTATCAGAATAAATGTAATGTAGGTTGAGATGCACTGAGTCTTCATTGAGCTTTTCACCACTTTCTCACTAGCCACTAGCAGGCAGATCAGTGTATCCAGAAAAAATTGCCCCAGTTTAAGTTCACCAAATTAAACCAGCGTAAATTCCCCCCAAAACCTAGCTTTGCAGCTCTTTAACCCTCCTTAAAGTGGCATAATTGAAACTGGTTAAAACATGTTGAAAAACATTTGAATTTGCATTTTTTTGTTAAAATTGTATTGACCATGTTACACTTGAATCACTGGTCTGTGGTACTTGATTGACTGCTGACCAAATCCAGCAGGATGATTTCAGTGTTTCAGGTAAGCTACTGAAATCTCTGATGGTTGTTTGGAAGTTTACAAAACAGAGTGAAAAGGGAACTAGCAAATAGACCCAGTTAAATGTCTCTTTGTCTTGACCTCAGAAAAAGATGTGTAACGTTCTTGGTGAATTGTTTCTATGTGATAGTGACTATAAATTCTTTTCAGAATGGTAAGATTTGCCCATCTTTAAATTTTAAAAAAAGCTGTTTGCTGAAGGCACTTAGATAGCGTGTAGACATTCCACTTTGAATGTACATTCTATGTACGGTACATGGTCCCTTATGAAGACGCTTTCACTTATTTGCCAAGCTTCTGGATTTTTAATGATGTAGCTAGATATGTTTTTGTGGGTTGAATGTTCTTTCTTCATAAAGAGGAGAAATACAGAAAATACATTTCTCCAGAAAATCACTGTACCATTGTAAGTCTAGAAACATCAGCTGTTGGTTTAGTTTTGCTTCAGACTGAGTTTGAAATTGTATTACCAGTGTACTTGCTTACCTGCATACAGTTGGATCCTGTTAAATGTAGTTAGTTTAATTTTGAAAATCTGGTATTTGTGGTGCTTAGTTTGTAGAGGATATCAGCACCCCTGTAATGTTTGTTGTTTTTTTTTTTCTTGAGCCCCAGTTTATGCTCTGAGCCATGACTTAATGTAGCTCTTTGCCTTAAGGATTACAATGGCCCCTGTCAAGGGCTTTTCCTCCAGCTTGCTTGGTCTCTGAAGCAGAGAAGCGTTCAGCATTTAACTATTCCTTATGTATGGTATGTGTAGAATTGACTGTTTTCAGTCCTACATGCCTCCTACTAAGTTGCATACTGGTCATCTCTTTGCCAACTTTTTCCACAGTGTCTTACTGAGAAAAGTGTAATGGTAAAAAGATTTTCCAAACTTATGTCCACTTGAAGTAAACAGAGCCTATATGAAGCAAATCTCTAGTGCTTCTTCTTCCTGCTCAATAATGTTATGTGGAGTTGGTATTCACTATGAGTGCACTGGGATATAGGTTTTTGTCTGTAGAGGCAGGCATGCTGATAGTTTTTGTAAAAATCATTTCAGTGTCAGTCCAAGATAAAAGTAGTAATAAAAAAGTCTTTTCCTTCTGAAAGTCAGTGTGGACCCAGTCAATGTTATGATAATCTTGTCTGCCGTGTATGAGAGTCCTGGTGGATATGTTCTTAGCTTCTGCTTTATTACCAAAATATGAACAAGAAAAGTAAAACTATAAAAATATTAAAAGGCAAGAGCATATCACAATCTCCTGGAGCTATAAGAAAATGATAAGAGCTGGGGCATGAATATGTAGAAGAATTTACTGAAAATGTAATAATTTTTATCATGTCTACTTAATCTCTCTGTGCCACAGCACATAGCCCTTAACTTTTACTCTACTTGTGAACTGTAGATTAATGTTCTGAGTCAAAGTATTGAGATGGAAAAAAAAAAGTCCTGAATTTGTATGGAAAATACAACCTGTTTCATGCTTATTTTTTTTCCATTTCAGGCTGTTGCCTGAGTGGAGTCGTTCTAGTTCCTGAGACCTGTAGGTGGCAATCTTGCGCTGTATTGGAGAAGCAATTCCTTACCCTTCCAAAACACAGGTGGAAATGTGTGGGTTAGGGGGAAGGAACAGGGGATGTCAGCAGATGAAACGAGAATTTTTTTTTTTTCACTTCTGTTCTTCAGTTTTTAAGACTTGCTTCCCTCCATATTTCCTCACAATTTCTTAATCCCCAGGATTTAGTGCAGCAATTAGCTTGTGAGGAAGCAAGGCAGTAGCTGTGCAGCAGTTACAGCAACAGTTCTTAGCAAGCCCAAGAAAGCAAAGCTGCAGCAGTGATGCTCTGCTCCTGCCTGAGCACCCAAACCCTCCATCCAGTAGCTTTTCAGGGCTTGAGTGGGATCACTAAAGAAGTCTCAACCTTTTTTTTCATCGTGGAGCATGGCCCCAATGTTCGAGAAGTTTGGAAACTGGTTTGGCATAATACAACCAATTTCATTTAACAACTCCGCCAAATACATGAATGGATCCACAGGAGGATGGTTGAGGAGGAAGTGGGCCATCCCAGTTCTTGGGTTTTATGATTATTGATCTTCCAACCTGTATCAGCAGGACCTAAAATAGTAAAGGTTTGGAATTTAGAGTACACTTTGAAAAAGATGATAATTTTCTGGATGAAGCTGAGAAAAGAAAAACTTTTGGTGACCAGTTTTTAAGAGAAGCAAGACTAAACTGACATTTTAACACTGTATGCACAGGTTATTTCCTGCCTATGTTACTTTATAATAAAATAGACTTTGCTGGCTTTTCTGAACTACTGAAGTTATAAAAGTAATTTCCTTTTTTTTTTTGATATTAAGGGGTTACACTAGAATTAAAATCTTCACAACTATGATTGGATCTAAGATTTCATTGAATCTAAAACTCGATATCTGTGGATAATTTTTCTCTCCCAATCATTTCAGGGGGGTACCCCTCAAAACACCCCAAATTTGTCTTTTAAATTCATGCTCTGCAAGATGCATGTTTGCTTCAAGCTGTGTATTTCAGCAGAACATTCAAATACACCAGGGAAGGTGGAGAGATAAAACCCATGACTGGAAACTGCAGAACAGTAACTCCATTCAGTTCAGTCCAGGGAATGCAATTTAGGTGGCTGCAGGGAAATGGAATGAGTTCAGAGTTTAGATTAAGGAAAGCAGTCCTGTCTCGATGTAAATGATATTTTACTCTATGATCAGCCCTGCTCTTGTATCAGTATTTCACTTACTTAAACAATTTCAAAACCTGAATGCTGGTAGCATGGGACTGACTTCATTTTGAGATAAAATGAGGGTGTAATTCTGGAATGAAATCAGCATCTAATAATCTGATCACTTGCATCATTAATCTTTAGTTGAACTAGGCAAAACAAAGGGAATCTGACAGTATGGACCTGCAGTGGTTTAAGCCAATTTTAATTTTGTGTGGTTGCAGGTCCACTTTCCCTGCCAAATGTTCTTTTTGGCTTTGATGTGCATATGACCCTAGGGTGAGCTGGTTTAACTGGTCTAGACGAAGACTCTCAGTTTTCTCACTAGTGATTAGTTTTCAGCCTCAGCTGCTTGTTGCCCAGTCACACAAATGTCACTTCTATTGAGAGAGGAAAGGGGAACAGTTTTGTTAAATCAACTGTTACGGAAATGCACCTTACTCTTTCCTCTCATGCGTTAGAGCAACAAAAGTGATAATATATGGTCACTTTGTTTTAAACTTATAGGTAAGCCCTGGAATGAGAGTATGAAAAGAATTGATGTAATAACAAAGATGCGCAGTGTACTGAGAGTCAGAGAGGCTGGCTCACTGGAAAGGAGGAAGGAAAGCTGCATGATGCAGTATTAGTATTGTTTAGAATTTCCCTCAGGCTGACATCATTCATTCCTGTGGCTTTTTTCCTTGACTAGCCACAGATTCAGATCTAACCCTAATCTAGCCTTTAGTGAAAGTTAGATGGCAGCTCTCCACATAAAGAGAAATCAGACCCAGTTTTAAAGCTCCATGGGAGATGAAGGCAGGAGGCTTTTCTTACCCTAAGGCAGACAGAAGTGCTGCTGACTAAAAGCTTTTTTGGAAGCTATGCAATGAATTATCCCAATGCACAGCTCAATTGAAGGGAAAAAGATCTAACAAGCCCAACTAGGTAATTTTTCATTAAAGTGTTAGTGAAGCTTGACATTCTTAATCTCATTCTTCCACAACAGAACTTCTACTTCTGGCATAAACTGTATTCTAGAGGAGGACTCAACAGGCAAGTCCAAATAAACCTATTAAGAAACTTGCTTTTCTAGAAGGCCAAATCTGCAATCATCTCTGAATTTGGTTTTCCTCTCATAAGACATGGGCAAAAGAAAATACTGAGACATGAAATCAGGCTTTACCTTATGTGCTACAGCAGTCAATTTATGCTATGGTAAGCAACTTAAAGCTGAAACAGTTCTTAAGTGAGTTTTTCTTAATAGCTGTTCTTTACTAAATAGCAGATTTCTTTTCTTATGGAATGCTTCTGTGTCTTTTAAAAAAATTTTATGTATAAGAATGCTTTCACCAGAACATACACCTGACTTCTTTCTTCTTTATCTTACTCTGTCAGTTCACTGGTTCTGAATGATGAAAACAGAATTCTGCCTTTTAATTTGATAAGTACAGAAAAGTGTGTGGACTACTATTACCCCTATTGTTCTGGGGCTGGAATGTCTTGCAAAACATAAGTGGAACAGTCTTCACACAGATCTCTGAAAGAGAAATACTGTCACACTTTAGACTGGGGAAACTGCAGAGCCCCTCCATGTTTGTAGTCCAAATGCATCTATGCCCAGTATTGAAATGGCATTTTATATTTCTTCTGCAGTCATGCAAGGAACTACATACAGTACTTTCAAGCCAAAGGAAAATTATGGTCCAGATCAAACAAAGGGCAATGAAGTAACCAAATTTCAGGTAACTATTCGATGAACTGGAAATTAAAACTTCAGTTCTAAGAACTGTTTCAAACTCGTTAACTGCAATGGTGTCTGTCTAGGAAATAGGAGCTTCAACTTCTTAGATGAAGGAAAGAACTAATTTGAGTTCCACTTACTGGTTGATTGCTTAGACCATGCCCCTTTAAAAAGGGTTGGGCATCGCTGCCAGCTGCAGTCACTGTATTTCAATGACAGTGAATTCTGTAGTGTCTTAGTGGGGTGTCCAAGGGGTAATCATTGCCTTTTTCTTATGTTGTTGTGCTGCTGAGAGGACTTGGCAGTGATCCTTTCATCTATATCCTAACTAGGTATCAGTAAGAACTGTTCAGTTTAGGGCAGTCTTGGGCATCTGAGGATGATACAGAAGCACTAATGAGTTTAGTTGCCACTGATTGCGATTTGTAAGTCCTTTGTTGGATCTGGGCATAAGTATCTTATGGAAGGTCATAGTATAAAATATGAGAAAATGGAATTCCCTTTCTTAAGAAAGGCAGCTGTAAAGCATTGGTGGAAACATGTGAATTATGGATTATCTTACATATATTGATCAGCTTTTACACTTGAAATCTAAAAACTTGGCAGATCAAGGGCTATATTCCCTTCTTTGTAACTATGCTTTGCCTTGTTGGAGAGATGCTATGGAACTTGCTTTTCTTATGAAAAAATGTTTCTGTGTTTGTGAAGGGTGTTTTCCTGTGTCTGAATGCTGTTAAAGCACTGATATTTTCTCTTACTTATTGTAGACTAGAAGGCAGAGATTATTTTTCTGAAATGCAGATTGCTGCTTTCAGATGCAAGCTTTCATTTTTGCTCAATGCCAGTCACCTGTAAATGAAACTGCCAACACTACAGGAAAGGAAAGAGTTAAGTTCTGAGGTGAGGAAACAATGCATCTGCAAACCATACTGGCCTGGTGAGACGAGGATCTGCACTCAGTCTTTTTTCTGTTTAATAAATCCAAACTTGTGAGTGAAAGAAGCCAGTATGCTTTTTGCTCTACTTCTCCTTTCATGGAGAAGAGGTGAATATAACTTCCCTCACCATTGGAAGCGTGAACCTTTCTGCTGCCACATAAAGTTGTTCAGGATTAAAAGGGCAAATGGGCTTCGGACTGGTCTTTCTGTTCGACATCAGGAAGGCAAACTGACAGCTGCTGGGGGTAGTCAGTGTGACTGCTGAGGAAGTTGGAAGAGGGTGTGCAAACAGGTCTTCCTTCTGTTTGAAGCAGCTTTAAAACTTCAGCAGCTGTGAAAAAAAAATATGGTGGAGCTATATTTTATTTCTGGTTAATGTTATTTTGCATATTTGTGTTTAAATCAGAACTTAATCTGATTTGATATCAGAGCTTTCTTTACGATATAAGTGGATGTGGTAGGTTTTAAAAAATATTTTCTGATTCTCAGTGATAACACCTGAGCATGGCACCTCTCAGGAAGGTGTGTCTGCCTTTTAGTTGACTTGTGCTATTTCCGTAATTTTAAAAAGCCATGTAATGTAGTAACCAATGGAATGTGGCTGTAATGATCTTTTAATGAAAAGCATTATGACTCATTTATGCAACCTATTAGTTCTTACAAAATACTTCCTAACTGTCTGTGCACTTTGGGTCACAAAATTAAAATGACAGTAGAAGAGATTTTTTTCTTTTAAATTATCATCATTGGGAAACCAGTGGTTTTACTAAAAACTGTTGCCAGATTTTTCAGAGATGCTGTAAAGAATAGGACTTAAATATGTCTCTTAAAAAAAACCCTCTCAACTTCCTTCCACATGTTCTGGATTTTATTTTCTGAGACTGTCTTAGATGTAGAAAATTGTATCAGCTGGAGCTGGTAAACAATAAACAATTTGCTAAGGTGATTTACTTCATGAATTATCTAAGCAGATGATACTCTTACAGCCTAACTTCTAGAAGAATTTGACTTTGCTTTTTTTGATAGTTTCTAAATGCTTCAGCTATTACTACTTAAGGACTGTCTACCTGCATCTTCTATTTAGCCTGAATTTAAGCTGCATAGTACTATCTGCATATTACAAGATGTGTGGTTGATATTTGGGTTGGTCGCTTTTGATGGAAGTGATTACTACTTGCTAGCATAACAATCTAGTAAGACTATTTGGTTTTGCCTTGTGGACCCATTTGACTATCCCCATTGTGTTACCACTTCCATCTTGTGAAGATGTTAACTGTTTGCTGGGAGTTAATAGACATTTATCAGCTTTTCAACATCCTTTGCAATCCAGGTTTCTTCTATATTATTCTTTAGAAACAACTGCTGCAGAATTCTGTAAATCACAGTACCCTACTTCAGTTCTTATTGCTATGTGTTCACACAACATCGAGTAAAATGGGTTGAAGTTATGTTGCCAGTTCGGCACCTATGCAAATGTTAGAAAGAACTAAGAAACTTTGTCGGAGGGTTTGTTAGGGAAGTTTATATTATTATTATATTATATTATTTTGCATGGCAAAGAAAACCTCATGTGCTATAGTCTTCCTTCTGTGTTTTAGCTCCTATACCTTCACTCTTCTTTTAGATGGCTCTATGAAACTGTTTATAATGTCCGTACCTTCTTATTCTATTCCTCTGCTTCCCCTGCCCAGATTTTGGCAAGATCTACTAATAAGGTTTTGAGTGAAGTATAATCAACTGAATGCAGCCTTAACTGCATGCTTTAAAATACTTGAGTAAAGAAACTGATAAAATTTGAATTGAAGTTCAGATAGTGTCTTGGTGACTAAAAGGAGGAAAAAATAGGAGACTGAAGGAGAAAAGGTTAGGCTTGCGGCAAGGCTATATATAGGACTTTTACCTCATGCGCTCTGTGTGACTGTGGGCAAGTTTCCGGGCTCAAGTTGTAAGTTTGCTCCAAAGTATACGCTGAGATTAAGAAACTGCATTTCTTTTCCATTTTTATATAATCGGGGGTTCTTTTTATCTTTCTTTGTGGTATGGGAGGGGGGGCATTTTGAGAGCTCGCCTAAAGAAGTTTTGCTATCTCAAGGTCCTTGACCCTAGCTATGCCCTTCCTTTAGCTCTCTGCTGTAGGGTGTTATAGTTGCACCTTTTGTCAGATGCCTCATGTTTATTTTAAGGTGCTGGAAGGCACACTAAGGCTTTTTATAAGTAGAAATGTGGGGTGGATGATCTGGGTACTCCTCGTAGATGAATCTTATTCCTATTTTCTTATAGAATTTGTCAAAAATAGCATCTTTTACAGCAGAATATTAGAAGGTTCAAAGTGTTGTTCTTTGTCAGTTGAGAGAAAGAAAGCAACATAGATTACCTTTTATTTCCGAAGGACTAGAGTATTATCTCCCTTGCATGGTCTTTCTTAAACATACCTACTGCTTAGAGCCAACAAAAAGAAGTCATGAAACATCTGACCCTAAGAGGGGTATTTTGGGGGAAATAAAATGTGAAATCTTTCATCTTTTGGGAAGCATTGGCAAAAGACAGGGAAATTGAAAAGCATTGCTAATTGCTGAAAATTGTCAACATTGTTTCATGTCTAAAACAATGTAGGTGAAGATGACTAGACTCTTTTTAATTAACTTTAGGTCTATTAATTTTGTAATAAGTTTGATGAAAGCTAAAGATTTATCTTTTAGGGTTTTTTCCCCCTATTTAGGCTTTTCTTTCTCTTGATAATGTATAGTAAATAGTGTTTGGTGTTTTCCTTAATAGTGTTTCTTTGTAAGTTTTCAGGTTTTCATAAATTATCAAAATGATTTGACAATAGGTAGAAATTAAAGGCCCAGCAGTCCTCTTACCAGGTCACAAACACACTGTGGTATTTGATGTGACTGAGCAAATAGCTGGTCTCTTCCCTGAAGCTCATTGGTAGAAGAAAGCAGAGATGATGTAGGTTCTGGTTAAAGAGTTTTGGCACAGTTATGTAGACAGAGCAACTCAGAAAATTTATTATAAGAAAAACAAAGTCTAGTATAAAGTTGTGAAGCAAAACATGGTTCTGAGTGATTTTATGTTTTCAGTAGGGAGCATCTATTTAAAACTGGGGCTGCATCAAGTTTGGGCCTGAGTAACTGAAGACTTGAATATGTGCAATTTTCCAATTGTCTAAAAGCAGACAATGAAAAGTTACTTGCTGACTACTGGCATAAAGAGACTAAACTTTCAGTTTGCTTGTACTTATTTCTGTGGCAGTTAAGAAAGGACAATAATTTGTGTGTGGAATGACCTACTGGAGCTATACTTGTGCCTGGCTTCTTTAGCACCCTCTCCTTTTTTTAAATGGGCTATTTTATGAATTTGGTCTCACCTTTTGAAAGCTTACAGCCTGGTATTTGATGAAGGATCTATGTGAATTTGGAGAGGGAATTAAAGAGTGATTGTCCAATAATGTACTTTATAATTGTTTTCAGGAATGTTGATGATGGAAGATTACTGAAGGCCAACAAGTGATTTTTTTTTTCTATTTATGTATTTGTAGGTGGTAGAGAAATGCTAATTGAGTTTTTAATGACTTCTTTATCCTTGAAGTCTACTGTTTCTGTATAAGTTCAGATTAACAGGAATATAAACTTAAAATAGGGTTTCCAATAGTCCAATTCACTTTAATGTTACTCTTTAAAACCCCAGTGTGTGTTCCTGGAACAGATGTAGGGCACAGTGATCCTCATACCTTTTATTACTAATTCTTGGGGGGTGGGGTAGGGATACAGGGAGAGCAAGGTAAAAATATTTTTATGCTTCAGCATTTGCAGTTAAATATGTAAGCCTGTATTGTTACTACTGTTGCAGTCATGTCACATTGCATAGCAGCACTAGGTTTGACAAAAGCTTGTTGTATTAGGACACTTCAATATCTAGCACTGATATGCAAACTTCAGAAGACCTATTAGATGGAATCTGTTTCTGTAGGTAAATCCAAGAGATCTGCTATGACCGGCCAGTAGTCAGAGAACTTCAGTTAGTGGTTGCACTCAATTTTTGTAGGTTTCAAAATGCAGCTGTTAGTGCTCTGCCAGGTTAGGGGACTGTCGTGGTTTAACCCCAGCCAGCAACTAAGCACCACGCAGCCGCTCACTCACTCCCCCCCCCCACCCACCCAGTGGGATGGGGGAGAAAATAGGGAAAAGAAGTAAAACTCGTGGGTTGAGATAAGAACGGTTTAATAGAACAGAAAAGAAGAAACTAATAATGATAATGATAACACTAATAAAATGACAACAGTAGTAATAAAAGGATTGAAATGTACAAATGATGCGCAGGGCAATTGCTCACCACCCGCCGACCGACACCCAGCCAGTCCCCGAGCGGCGAATCCCTGCCCCCCCTTCCCAGTTCCTAAACTGGATGGGACGTCACATGGTATGGAATACACTATTGGCCAGTTTGGGTCAGGTGCACTGGCTGGGCATAAGAAGCTGAAAAATCCTTGACTATAGTCTAAACACTACTGAGCAACAACTGAAAACATCAGTGTTATCAACATTCTTCACATACTGAACTCAAAACATAGCACTGTACCAGCTACTAGGAAGACAGTTAACTCCATCCCAGCTGAAACCAGGACAGGGGCAAATCTGCAACCTAAGCAGATGGAGCAGGACAGGCTCCTGCCCTATCTCCTCTTACTACATCAGTCTGTCTCCTCAGCATACTCTGTGCTCAAGCTATTTATAGTCACAGTCCCACTTCAAGAATTGGATGTACCTGGTGTATATGCTTCCCAGGGTGAAGGTGTCAGTCCTCCAGGGGAGCAATGCAGAGCAAGGGGGATGTTAGTGGGAGCAATTGGATGATGTAACATTGTCTGCTTGACTATGTGGACTGAAAAGTAATGATGTTATTCTTATCCTGAAAACGTTAGACAAACTTTTTTTCCTGAAGAAAGATACAAATAGGTGAAGGAACTTGGCATGCCCAAGTTAAGGTTTTATTTTTTACCTTAATTAATAGAGACTAAGTATAGCAATTTCAGGCTCCAATAGTTGTTTATGCATAAAGGAAGAATAGTGTCAACTCTTATTTTGGATCAGTATAGGACCAGTCTGGTCAATCACTGGCAATCTCTAGAGAAGACAGCAAGTGCATTAACTCATATGTGACTCAGTCTTCAATATTTAGTAGCAACTTTTCCCCAAACCTCTATTCTTAGAATGGGATGACAGGTAAAGCAATAGCTTAAATTATTGAAAAAATTTCTTTAAAAATTTATCACTGACAACATTGCTGATAAGGAGTCAGAGACAAGTTGTACTACAAATGATCTGCATAAGAAACTGGTATGTTTTTTTTTTTTTTCCTTTGGCAATTTAGCAGAGTACTCTGAGGAAGTCTTCATCTCTGGCAGCTGACCTCTGGATGCATTCCAGGATAACCTGCAAAGATGGACTGTATTCACTCTATAAATAGGGAAGATGCACATTTGAAGACATTGCATCCCCTTATGCTCTTAGTAGGAAGGATGTTGTGGCAGTTGATACATCAAGTTATCAGTTTCAGGGCTACTAAGCTGATTACGAACCCTGAATAATACATACATTAGATTACGTGACTGGTCTAAAGGGAAGGCGGTATTTCTCCACTTCATATTGCGTAAGGGAGTAGAGCTGTGCCATAATGGTGATTTTCAAAAGTACTAGTGCTACTCCAAGTACTAGTGCACTTCCACCACCAAAGAGTGGGCTTTTGTTGTCATTTCAAAAAAAAAAAATTATTACAGTACAGGAAGAATTTTGGTTTAATGTTAATGGAAGTTTAATCTCGTTGTCTCTAACAAGAAGTAGGTGGAGAAGGCAGGGAATCAAAACTGGCACAGAGAAGGTACCCAGTTTTGAAGTAGCTAAAAGTAATAATGGAATTAAGGCTAGATGGAAAATAAAAACAGTTTGAAAAATATCAAACTGAGTTTTTGGTTTCATTTTGTATAAGCTTGGACCCCTAAGGATTTTGGGGTAGGGAAGAAGAGTGATGACAGCTCTAGGAAGCATCAAAGATATTTTTTTTTTTTTTAAATTCCAATAAATTTTTTTGCAGAAAGAAACTAACTTCTCTCTCTTTTCATTCATATTAAACTGGGAAAACAAGCCTTTGATGTGAATTGTATCAGTGGTACATCTAGATGATCGAGGTCTTTAATCTTTACAGTAAGAAAAGACTGATAATTTTGAACCCTATTTCTTGTGATTCTTTAAGAAAATAAGATGTTAAAACTGTATATTTTTTTCCACTGGAGTAGGTTGTTTCTTGTTGTTTCTGAACACATCTGATTGACATATATTATTGTTCTGGTTTTGTTTGGGTTTTTTTTGTTTTGGGGGTTGGGTTTTGGTTTTTTTGTTGTTGTTGTTCGGGGGTTTTTTTGGTTTGTTTTTTTTTTGTGAAGGCAGCATTTTCTTCAAAGCCAAGTGTCCTTTTGGTCCTTCTATTAGGTGATGGATGTCTGAGTTTGCAAATTAAATTATCTTATAAAGCTAAGTAGAAGTGGGTGGAACAGCTAATTTTGGATGCCATATTGTTTTTTCCTCTAACATGAACTAAAATAAATTGGAATGTTTGAGATTGGTAGATCAGTTCATGGCCATTTGAAATGCATTTTTCCTTTACAATTTCAGGAACAAGAATAGCCCTTTACTTTATCCTTCTGAGAAGTAAAAAGCTTCCTTAATGAGGCTGTAGCTTTGATTTTTTTTATTTATTTTTTTTTAAATGTGGCTTTTCTCATTTTGCTGGGAAAAAAACAGAACTGAAGATCCAATCAATTTCAAAACATTGCTTTTTACTCCTATATTGAATTATTTCATATTATCTGGTGGTTTACCTACCATTTTGAAAAATGTTAATTTCCACTATGTGGAAATGATGTTGGTAATTTAGCTGCTCACTGATTCACTGTTGCTGAAGCATCCTTCCTTTTTCTTGTCAGAAAAGAGTCTAGTAAAAAGATATAAAGATAAAATGAATTGTTAAGAAAATAATTTTCAGACATCACTGGAGGTAAATTTTGCTTTCAGGAGGCAAGGAACAGAAAGATAAAGGGCACCTCTTGCCTTGTGGCAATGAATCATGATAGAAAATGCCACTGTAAATTTTCAGGTTTTATATCCCGTGGTATTCTGGGAAAAACAAACTCAGGTAGACCTCTGGAGAACTAGCTTGAACTATTTAGAATGTATCACATATTAAAATAGTATTCTATATCTGCTTTCCTTATTCCCCAGACAGTACACTTAATTTGGGACTGTAATAGCTCTCTCAGGTATCGCACCTGAAAATGTATGATTTCACCTTTCAGGTAAGCTTTTTGCTGTAGATAATGTTGGCTGTTATATCATTCTGGGATTTGAGATAGTAATCTGATGACCTGACTTTATGATTTTGAGTGGCATATACTGAATGTCTTCTGACTAGGTTTGCAGTAAATGACTGAAATGTTTTTCACTCTAGTTTCATAAAGCTTTATATATTTGTAATCTGGCTGTGAAAATAACTTCATAGCAAGCAGAGAGATTGGTTGACCTCTAGTTTTTCATTTGCATACCAAGACAATCTATCATTGACCACAGAAATCGAATGGAGAAATAATCAGAAAATAAACAAGCTGTTGTAATTATATGTCCATCTGCTCTACTACTCTTAATTCAGCAATAGTTTAATTCTGTATAAGCATTCAAAGTAGGAAAACTGTGATATCCAAACTGACCAGTATGAACAAGATTCTTGTGTGACTATGGACATTATTAAGGGTTTTAATTTCAAGTTCTTTAGGCAGGAATCTTACAAAGATGTCAGTGGAGTACCCTGCTCTGTGATACTATGTGAATAGTAGTGACACAGATACTACATAGACTTGGAGTCAAAGCAGGGATTTTTTTGGCCAAAGACTATGACCTGATGATAGCCAGGAATTGTTAGAGGATGTTGAAGAGAGAAGGGGAATGAAAGTGCTAATTTCCTCCTGCAGATAATCCATGTTAGAGGGGAACTTAATCAAAGCGTCATTACTTTAATGAAATTCTCATATAAAATGCAGGACACTTGATATAATTTATCTAAATTAATTACTCTCTGCTGCTAAAAGGAAGTTGTATGACAAATTATTTGTTCTGCCTATTCATCCATTCTTTATCAGACCTTTTCCTACTCTGATGCAACATAAGGAGCAGAAGCAGCCTTTTCATGGTGCTGAGTGGATTAATTTGCATTGATCCCAGGCTAATAGATGAGTTATTCACCCAAGACACCCAAGCACTCAGTAGTTTTAATAACATAATATTTTTCTGTGCCTAAATTAACAATCATTTTACAAGTAAGCAAAACACAAAATATTTTTTTTTAAATTGTAGAAATTAGGGGAAAAAAACCCCACACAACAAAATGGATTTTATTAGTGTGCATAATAAAAGCACATAAATCTCAGGTAGCATTTTACATTCATGTTACAAATAAGAAAACTCCTAACATATTTTTGATTACAAATTGTATTTGCACTCCAAATTTATCTGTAAAAACAGGATGCATCAGGTATACAGCTTCTGCATCCAGTTAGAGTAAATGAAAACAAATGCCACAGAAGCAAGATGAATCAGCTTTAAAAATATTAAATTATTGCCATGTTCGACAAGATGTATGAATCCTGAGTAGAAAAATATCTTAAACTTTATTACACATAAACATGTTAGTTTCAAAAGTTACGGATGATCAACAGAAATGAGCAAAAGCTGAATTTCTTATTTCTGATCTAACTTTAAAGGCTTTCATGTTGAGCTTCATTCATGGCAACAGTAGAAAACTGCAATACTGTACCTTTCTGGATTTGAGTAGAAACATATCCAAACTATTTGTTTTGGATTTTGGTTTAAAGTAGTATCCATTTAGGGGATTCTTTACTCCTGAATCTGCATTCCTACTCCATTTTTGTCCAGAGATAAGGTGAACACAGGCAATACTTATGATTTGAAACTGTAAAGTCTCGAGGTCCTCAAAGTGTTGGGAGAATGCCTACTGCATTGTGCAGCATGCACACAAATGGTGTGCACTGCAGAGCAGTGCCTCAAATGAGTGCCTCTGCGTGATGCTGGCTCAGCACAGTGTGCTCGCTTCTGCCCCAGCTGCCTGGCCCAGCTGGTTCTGAGGGACAGCAATGCTGTGTATCCAGTGTGTCTTGATCCACAGCTGGGTTCAGCTGTCTGTATATTCCCTTCCACTTGTGTGGTTCTCTCATGAAGATACTGAAGATCATCTTTGGTTGCTGAGCTATAAGGGTATGTAATATTAAAATTAGATTGTCATTACAGAAATAGGCGTGCGGGTTTTGGATGCCATTGTCTATTGAAAGCTTGCTTACAAACCAGAGCAGGCAGAATGGCTTGTGTGAATGCTCTTTGTCTTGTCTGAGCAAAAAGTCTTCCTTTTTTTTTCAGCAGGAAGTGACTAAATTTTTTAAAAGATGACTCATTTTGATATGTACTGAGGAGCATTCAGCTAGTCTGTTCTGCTGGTGGTTCTTTCGCTGTTTCAGAGGCATGATGGCATTATAGCTCTCTCACAGCTGTTACCTAAAACTGCCACAGTGTCTGGCAATGCAAGCCTGATCATAAACCTCTATTCAAGTATACATAACACAGTGCACTGCTGCATAGAGAGAAAGCTTACTTTTCAGCAGAGTTTATCTAATCCAAGTGGGGTGCTTTCATAGTATAACTAGTATATTATAGATGCAAAATCATTAAAGAGCTAGTGTAAGCATCTTGAACTGTGTCCTTATGTACATACAACTCCACTATGCAAGAAATAGGTGGAGGGTTCAGCATGATTTTTAAATAAGCCAGAGGTATCCTGTAAAACAGTCTTCATTCCTTCAGTAATGTGGGTTTTTAAAAACAACTAATGGAAGTATTTCTTTTGTGGTTTAACCCCAGCCAGCCACTAAGCACCACGCAGCCGCTCACTCACCCCCCCCTCCCCCCAGTGGGATGGGGGAGAAAATCGGGAAAAGAAGCAAAACCCGTGGGTTGAGATGAGAATGGTTTAATAGAATATAAAAAGAAGAAACAATAATGATAATGATAACACTAATAAAGTGACAGCAGTAATGAGAAAAGGATTGGAATATACAAATGATGCACAGTGCAATTGCTCACCACCCGCTAATCGATGCCCAGTTAATCCCCAAGTGGGAATCCCCCACTCCCCCCAGTTCCTATACTAGATGGGACGTCACATGGTCTGGAATCCCCCGTTGGCCACTTTGGGCCAGCTGCCCTGGCTATGTCCTGTGCCAACTTCTTGCTTTCTTGCTGGCTGGGCATAAGAAGCTGAAAAATCCTTGACTTTAGACTAAACACTACTTAGCAACAACTGTAAAACATCAGTGTTATCAACATTCTTTTCATACTGAACTCAAAACATAACACTGTACCAGCTACTAGGAAGACAATTAACTCTATACCAGCTGAAACCAAGACAATTTCTAGCGTTATTTCCTGTAAGTATTACATGTACTTATGAACTTACTTATCCTGGTTATTTTTTCCAGCATTTTCACTTTACCTGGGAAACTTTAAGCAAACTAGAAGATAGCTTATTTGTTCATCTCACTAGCTTTGAATATTTGAGTTCTTCTTATCAGAATGTTATTATTCAGCCTATGTTTGTGAACCTGCCAAACTTTGCTTTGCTCAGGTTTCTTGAAGTCTTGATTCTGAAAATGGAAAATGAATTTTTCTGTGTGTGTCTGTCCTGGTTTTGGTTGGGATAGAGTTAATTTTCTTCCTAGTAGCTGGTATAGTGCTGTGTTTTGGATTTAGTATGGGAATGGTGTTGATAACACACTGATGTTTTAGGATAAGTGCTACTTAGCAGCAACTAAGTCAAGGACTTTTCAATTTCTCATGCTCTGCCAGCAAGGAGATGCACAAGAACCTGGGAGGGGGCAGAGTCAGCACTGCTGACCTGAACTAGCCAAAAGGATATTCCACACCACAGGATGTTATGCCCAGTATATAACTGGGGGGAGTTGGCTGGGAAGGGCTGATCGCTGCTCAGTGACTGGCTGGGCATCAGTCAGTGGGTGATGAGCAATTGCATTGTGCATCACTTGTCTTTTTGTTCGGTTTTATTTCTCTCTCTTTTTTTGTTATCTTCCTTTTTGTTATTACTATTATTATTATTATTATTATTATTATTAAACTGTTCTTATCTCAACCCACAAGTTTTACTTTTCCAGTTCTTCTCCCCATCCCACTGGGGAGGGAGAGGAGTGAGTGAGCGGCTGTGTGGTGCTTAGTTGCTGGCTGGGGTTAAACCATGACTGTGTCTAGAATGCCTAAAGGTGTGCTTCCAGAAACAGGTCATATCTGCTGAGGAAGGTTTTGTGGGACACATCAAGACAGCCTGGTGGCTACCACATTGTTTTGCTATCAGGCAAGTCAGTAAAAACAGTCTTTGAGGTCTTTTGAATTAATGTATCTTTACCTGCACAAGTGCTGTAAAGGAAACATTTAACAGTAACTTGTGTTTCTTGTGTTGTGTGGATGATGTCTGTATAGTTCATAGCTAAATCCAGTGGGTTTTCTCTCTGATTCAGTGAACAGGGAGGTAGCAAATGGTGAGTTGGAACAGATAAACTTCAAAAAAGTCAACCTAATTACTGTTCCAGATCTAAATTTGAGGATATCTAGAAGAGTCTGGATAAGCGTCTGAACTTTTACAGTGTGGATTTGAACTGTTTGAAGTTAGCTTGCTGGTAGCTGTAAGTCCCTATCTTATTTTTTCTTTTATCTGAGACACTCAAATTTTTTCCACGCAATTGGCTTTGCTTGCCATTTAATCTTCACAGTAGCAGCTTGCTTGGCTTGGCTAATCCAAACATGCTCTAAATAAGGTGGGAAAGGCCATTCTAGACATACAGGTAAAAACAAAGGTCAAACTGACATTATTGTATATAGTGGAAAAACATGACAAGCACAAATTATACCAGCTTTGTATAATCAAAGCTTCTAGGCAGACATGGTTAGCAGCTTCCAACCTTCCTAGTTTTTATTGGTCGTTTTTTTGTTTTGTTTTTTTACAAACATAAATTAAAATGGACACTGCAGCATCCTGAAATCACCCTTTGGCTTACTTCTGAGACTTGATTGGAGCCAAAGATATGCAGGTGGCTCTGACAGCTGCACTCAGCAATAGATTCTAGTCTTGCACCCACAGAAACTAGGTTAAGCCACTGCTTCTGGCAGCATGGGTTTCAAGAAACTCTATGAAAATACAACTGTGCTCTGAAATGCTCTGTTTCCCTTCCCACTGTTAAAATAAATTTAGTGAGATTTTCTTCTTTCTTAGCAATTATTAATGCTAATACTTACCTTTATTTTTGCAGTGTTCTTTACTTCAAAACCTGAGTTTGCTGAAATAAATAATTATGTTTGAGTAAGTGTTTTTTGGCAAATGGAATCAAAGTACATTTGCAAATATTTAATCATTAGATCTATGTAGGAAGTTTTATAATTTATTTCTATTAGGAAAAATACAATCACTTCAATAAAATCAGCTTTATAATTGTTTATTTTGGATTGTTTTGTTTCCTTTATTAGCTTTTGTAAATGGCTAGCACAACTACTGGGCAATCTAGGCTTCTAGGCAAAGATCTCTTTAGTATTTTTTTAAATGTAGATTACAAACAAATATGCAGCTGAATTGAAATGGAAAAATCTTTGATCATTGCTTTGTCATTAACTTTCGATAACATGTTCACTGTGTCCCTGTGAAGCCAAAAACATTTGCAGTGTATAACACAGACTATAAACTCCTTGTATAATTGTTGGGTTTGTATTGCCTGTTGTCCGGTATGAATGAGGGATGGCTATGATTTCAGATGACATGTGCTTAATATACGTAATAGAGATTTATCAACTGAAAGTGGACGAAATCCACATTGAACACAGAAATTAAACATTTATGGTGTCTATACTTAGGTGCAAGACTGTTAAGATTACAACCTGAAAATATCAGAAAGGTCAGCAGCCTAGAAACCAGAAGATTGTTCCATTCCGTGGAGCTTGAAGCAATGGTTATGTTCTAGTTTATTTTAACAATTCATGTGGCTTCAACTCACTGCCTATCTTGCTTGAAAATTTTTTTGCTAGCACTTCATGTTTTCTGGAAGGTAGACTTTTCCTCCCTCCTGTCTCTAAACTAGAAATGAGCATTTCATCTGCTGGTACTGCAGGTTGCATGTTTAAAAGTGTTCATGTGACTTCATTCGACAGCTAAGTAGTCAAAATTCTTTTTATTAATGTATTCCTTGTTCAAAAAAATAATTTGTAAGTATGTGTAACTAATGGCCTGAACCTTTTTTCACTTGCACCAGTTTCATGCCATGGTAGGGCCACTCTAATACTCAGGTAAAACTCTTCCATTGAGTTTTTTCTTGATTTATAGTGATAGATCAGGACAATGAGATTCTGAAATGCTGTTGATGTATGTGAATGAGCTTTGATATCCTTTTACTGTTTTCTCATTTTTTGTGGAAGTATTGATTTGTACTTCCAAAAAGGAAAAGTGGAATTTCCTCACTTCTAAAAGTGAGGAAAGTGTTTGGGCAAGTTAGGTATATATTTTGAGGTCTGATGAGTTGGGGAAGTTTGTTTCCACTCAATGTAAATGTAGTTTTGGATTAGAACGCATGAATAACAAAAAGGTAAAAATAACAGGCACATTAACGGGCACTGATTAAGCTCAGTAAGAGACACATGCATTATTCCTAAGTTATTAACTTTCTGACACAGTTTAAATTGCCATAAATTAAATCTGCATGAACGGTTTAGACCCCCTGTAGAACAAAATGTTTGGTAATGATAACAGGGTAGAAGGAAATTTAAGTCAAAGGTGAAATCTTAACTGATGAGAGTTGATGAAATTCCTTATCTGTGTTGACAGTGCAAATTCCTTGCCTACTTTGGGTCACCCTAATGGGACCAAGCATCATCACAGTAATTAAATTACTCTTTAACACCTCTCTTTCTGAAATTGAGGCTACAGTCTATTTGGGTTATACTTTTCTTTCCGTGTGCATGGGCCTCAGAGGAAAAAAAAAAACCCAACAAACACTGAAAAGTGAACAAGGGGGTGGAAAAGCAGTGGAGGCAGAAAGAGTTCTACATACATTTGGGCTTTTTTTAAATACATACATGAACGTATTGCTGGTTTCTATGAACTGGACTTTCTCTACAAATGGGATCTGAGTATTAAAGTGGAATTTTAGCTAATAAGATGTTCAAGTCTTCTGTGTAAGTGGAGGAAAAATGTAGTAGCTATATATGACCTTATGCGATGGAGGACTTGAGCAACTGTTATTTGATCCAAAACAATGTTGGAAATGTGTGGACTGAGTTTTTTGGGTTTGGATTAGCTCAATGAAGTGTGTGTAATGGGTTTATTGGAATTTGTGAGCTCTCGTATACGATGAGTATAGATATTGTTTCTCAATATAAATATGCCTGTTACTAAAATCTGTTATACACATGGAAAGCAGGTGAGCTGATTCAGCAGAAAGGAAACAAACTGAAAAATATAGGGAGGCAAATGTTTTTTTTAAAGTGTGTTCTGCACTGAGAAGTTACCTAGTGTGGAGACTTTAATGTTGGTCTTCTTGCCTCTGCCCAGTCTTTTCTTCTCTAGTAGAAAAGTCTGTCCTCTTTTTCTTTCCTGACTCTGTGCAAAGGAAGAGGAAGCTGTTTTCCAACTAGTATTTTATCCAGGTGATTACTGCATCAGAATGAATTCATTTGAAGTATTTGGAGATGCTAAACCTCTGGCACTGCTGGTTGATTTACTTGCAAATTCTCATTAAGTTTTTCACTTTGCTTTTTTGCCATCCTAGACTCTTTCTCGTAATGTAGTATTCCTGTATGGCTAGAAGGTACAGCTTTACTTTCACTTTATTGGAAGAGTTGGTCTTTTGTTTCTTACTAAGTGTGAATGAGACCTGACATTTGCATTTCTTCTATATTTGTGTAAATGTAATCAAAGGAATGAAATTTGGTTGTCAACATCAAGCTACTATTACCCATTTGTGCAAGGTGGCTCTTGTGTTTACTAGGATGGGAAGGTGCTGTCATCTTTGAAATGAGTAGTTATGAAGCCTGTACTCAAGAAGTCACCTTTCAATACTGATGAAGATACTTCCATCAATGCAGTGGGCAAGAAACCTGCTGTGTGTGCTCTTATAGCAAGTCATTTCCATTTTGAGTTTCTATACTTCTCCCCCTTTTTCTTTTTCTTGTTTGCTTGATGTCAATTACTTAATGATGTGCTGCGTATGAGGATTGTTTACCTCTAAACTCATTTGGTGTCTTATTTATTCCAGTCAATTAAGAAAAAACTTGCTTCATTTTTAATCCACATTGTGGGAAGATCAGTGGGGAAACTGTGGAAGAAAATATATAAATGTTTAAAACTTGCATCCTCTTTTAAAATATTTTTATTGACTATTGCATAATTAACTTTACTTAGTAATAACATCTCACTAGTGGCAACATTTTCTAATTGCTAAAGAAAAAGGTGGCAAGCTAATGTTCTGGAGGCTAGGGAAAAACTTTCTGATGGATTAGATAAATGCTTATAATCAGGAGAGAGGAACAGTGACTATTAATGTGGGCAGCAAGAACAAGTGAAAGCAGAGACTGAATTATTCATGTGGTCTGTTTCAACACACACTTGTTATTTTCTTTCTCATGCATTTAGCTTTGTGACTCACAGTTAATGTGTTTGGAGAAGAAAGGTGTGGAGAGAACAACTGTCTAAAAAGGCTACCAAGAGAACATTTGCCTGCTCAGTTGTAATTAGGCAAAAAAGCGTATGGAACTTCCTGAAGATATTAGCTTATAGTGTAACATTGTGCTGAGCTGGATCTGTTCATGACCATCTTTCATATCATCAGAAAATTATGATATGACAATGCATCAGAAAATGATGATCAAGGTTTTGAAAACAGAGCTATATATTTGGGACACTCAGACTTCATATTTCCAACCCAAGGCACATTAAAGGGAGAAGGTACACAGCACTAAGAGTCAGGCTTTGTCCAAGTGTGTCACACTTCTTGCATTTATTGCTTCTGCTGTGAGAACTGTGGTAGCCCTCTTGTTGAAAAGCTCTTGTTGCATTCTGCAGGGACATCAGATTTTCTTAGTCTGTGAAACTCAGTTATCAGGTTTGGATCTTACCGACTTTAGAGACTTATGAAAAAAAAATCAGAACAGCCAATGTGGCTTACAATATTAAGAAGTAATTTGTACGCTGTATGTGTCTGATACTAGCGACGAGTTTTGTTGATTCTTGAGCAAAAATGTTAGTTAAAGTATTTCCAGTAAAATTATTGCTGAAATTATTTACAGCAAGCACCACCTATTTCAGTGTTTTAGGTATGCTTGTTACAGCAAGGCTGCAGTTGCAGAATCATAGATTCCTTTCTGTCGAAAGAGACCTGCTGCCAAAACAGGCTTAGTGTTGAATGTAGACATGATAGTTCAGTCTTAGGCAAGTATTGAATGGCTTTGCATTTTTACTGCTTTGGTCAAATATATTGATTTAAGGCAAATTGTAAAGCATATTAAAGGTTATTTAAGGTGGTTGTTATGGTTATTTAAGGTACGTTGAAAAGCCTATCTTCCTCTGACCTTCCACAATGCCTAAGACATGTTGAATGAGTTTGGAGTTGGAGCGTCAATAGCAGGATACTAGATATTGCGGTATGGTTTTGTTTAATAAGTTCATTGGATATTGTCTTGAAAACCATATATATGTTCTTGCCTAAAAATATAGGTTTTGAATAATAAGGGGGGGCTCCATTCTCCCCCCCCTCTCCCCGATTGGGAGCTCTAAGAACTGAAAGTGAAGGAAGGTGGCTTAGATCCTGCTTTAACACTGTTGCTTTTTTGAAGCTTTAGTCTGTACACATGCAAAGCATCAGACTGAGATGCAAGAGATGTGGGTGGAACTGAAACTGTGCAGGCTTTTCCCTTCTGTCCCATTACAGAAGCAGATGGATGGGTGAGGTAATTTACCTAGCTGGACTCCAGTAAGTCACCTCGCTGGTCTGGGCTTCAAAGGGAACTCACTGCTATGACAACAGGATACTGATTTGGTCATTTGAAGGAAAGTATGTGTATAGAGTGTTTATGGAATCTCCATAGTAACTAGAAATACTTAGAATATATATTGTGAGAGAAATTATGAAAATGCTAATGTAGATGTTATAATCAATATAAACAGTTATTATACACCTAGTGCTGCTTTCTAATATATGGAGAGAGTATTCTAAATAATGTAAGGAATTAACAATTCATGAAAAACAGCCACTGTGAACTTCAAAGTCATTAAACACAATCTTTCAGATTTTTTGGCATTGTGAAGTTTCAGTATTTAAATCAAATAGCTTCAGATGTATGAATGCATAACATTCATGTAGCGCTTCTGCTTTTTGCAACTCAATCAACAGATGAAACATAAGTGAAACAGTTTATTTTTTCTATTTAAAAACCTCACATTTTCTTCAGATCAGTCTTCTCAACTTTTCACATGGTGAGAAGAACTTGTTATATATTAACTGTTAGAAGAACATACCCACTGGGAGTAATAGGTTTATTTTTGTTTTGACTGTCCCCCATCTGTTTTAAGCTTTTTTAAAAATCTTGAATATGTTATAGCTTTCTTTGAAAGAGGTGTATCCAGTTTCTATGTTCTACTAGCTGACTTGTAAAAATGGATCAAATGTATTTGGCATAAGTTAGTAATTTTTTTTTTTCTGCCAGTTCAGACATATTTCATCTCCATGGTTAGTCTTACGGGGAATGTTCTCATGTTCTGTCCATGTGAGGTCTCTTGCATAACCAACTCCAGCTCTTGAAAACATGTGAGGAAGTGCTGTTGCATGTCTGTAGATTTCAAACCCATTAAAATTCAGCAGAATTTTGTTTTTATATGCTCCAGAATAGCTTGATTATTTTTTTTTTTCCAGTGGTAGTAATCTTTTTGTCTTGTGTGTATATATAAGATGTCTAGCTTCTAAGACCTCTGGATACTACTGCACAGTATGTCATGCTAACCAGAGATTTCTGTAAAGTGACAGAGGTATGAAAGTACTGTTCTGAAGATCTTGAGGATGCCATTCTGTGTTACAAGGCTGCCTTTATTAACTTTACGTAGATTGTGCTTTTATACCTTCTCTGAGTTCTCTCCTTCACCACCTCATAATTGAAAATCTTCCCCAGCACTTTTCTATTTTGGGAAAAATTGATAACTTTTGTCATCTGAGACATAGTATTGCTAGTTTGGGAGTGTACTTGTCTGCTTGTAAGACCTGTCTTGCTCTTGCCTTTTGGTGTTGCATGGTATGTTGGAGGGTTTTTGATTCTGTAAAACATTAGTTATAAATTGCTGGGGAGACAAGGATCTAATATTTGAGGACAGGGGGAGCTGATCCAAGGAATTTTATTTCTAAACACTGAAGTAGCAAATTCTAAGCTTCTTGAGATCTTAAGAGATTCTATATCTCACTGAGATCTTAAGCTTTTTTTAACAGAAAGTTGGCCCTTGTGATGCAAGTCTGTAGTAAAATGTGGAGATGAGAAATACCCATCTTACAAAGGGGACCTCTTCACTGTAAAATGCAATGTTACTTATGCTTTTATATGTCAGAGTTTTTATGATTTAAGTGTATTTTAACATTGATGTAATGGCAGGTATTAGGGACCTATATAGAGTGATTTACTGATATGGAGCCATTTTGGTAGAAACTAGCAAAAAAGTTGTTTGTGTTTTTTTTGTTGTGTTTTGTTTTGTTTTGTGGGTTTTTTTTTTGGGGGGGGGGGGGTACTGATTCTACCTTCCCATTTCTTGCTAAGTGAGCTAGTCTGTGACAGAGCAATAGAGAAGATGAGATGTAAGAGTACTGCTGAGTAACAGCTCTGCTGAAACTCTTGTTCTGAGAGGAAGTTACGCTTTCTTCTAGTTTGTCTTGTCCCACAATCCTTGAAGCTGTCTTTGCCATCAAATATTGTTGAAGGACTATACAGAAAATTCAGAAGCTTCTGCTTGCTTAACCATTGTAATGTGAATAAAAAATAGTATTAGCAAAGATTTCATAAATCACTCAGGCTGATGATCTTCATTTGAATGCTTTCTCTTTCAGTATTGTCCTGCTAGAAAATATTGATTTAGAGGAAAAGAATGCCTGTTTAAGAAAAGGAAATTTTTATCAGTTCTGCTTTGGGCTTGATCCAGATTCTGTTGTGAAGCAGTTCTTGCAGTAGAAGAGCAGGTGAGTGATGCAGGTTCTTCTTTGTATGCAATTCTATGTTTGTATCTTTTTGTTGTATCTTTACCTTTTCCTCCCCCTCCTTCCCACTCAGACAAGTCTGTGTGTGTGTGCATCACATCTACCTGATGCACAACATTTCCTTATTTTAAGACTAAAAGATGTGCAAAAACCAAGGAAGATTTTGCCTTGGCTGCTTTCTGAGTTAGTATATGTTCACAATCTAGCATACTGCTATATTTTGCAGTTACAAATAAGATTTGCAAACTGAATTTTAAAAATAGCTTTAATAAAGACTAGCATGGCCTAATTGGATTGAGGGTTGGTTGCTTTATTTTTCTATAATGCTCTGTTGTTCTATATTATATGTTCAAAATAGGTATGATAGTATTTCTAAAAATAGAAAAAAAGCCGAAACTCTTCCTTGTTTTTTTTTGTTGCTTAAAGATCACTTACAATGTAAAATTGAGATGGATTAGCTTCAGTGGCAGAGACGGGTCTATACTAGCATTCAGACTTTCCAGTCTGACTCAGTGGGTTGTAACTAATGGCACATGAACTATATTTTCCCTGGAGAACATGTGCAGTAATTATATTCAAGTGCTTCTATTTTTAGAATGTGATGGGGTGCCTTTAGTGCCTTGTGTTTAGACCAGCTGTTGCATTTTTTTTTGCAACTCTGATTTGTTTTTTTTCCCTGGAATTCTAGCAATTTGTCAAACGAATGAAAGCATTGGAGTAAATGTGATATGTCTTACAAGGCACCATAAAGACCAAAAGTTTCTTTCAAGATCTGCTTCTGTAGCAGAGTGCTTGAAAGGGATAAATGTGGGCAATTAATCTGAGAGAAAAAGGCACAAGAGAGTAGGTGAAATGCTGTGGTTTATTTTTAAAAAATTATTTTTGGTATAACAAGGCTTGTATAATTACCCAGTATTTAGACTCTTGAAAGATTGTTTGTTTGCTTGTGTCTAGAATATGTTAGTCTGTGTAAATTTTGATGTATTTCCACTTCTGGTTTTGAGAGAGCAATCAGCTTTTTAAAGACCTGAATGCCTTTAAGATGTGTACCAGGTTCTTAGTAGTATGCATATTGTACGTTTGTTCACATACTAAATTGTTGCAAAATGAGAGTATTTTTGTTATAGTTCCTCGTTTCATACTTGTAGGTGTTGGTAGCAACAGATGCATTGAAGTACTACATGCAAGAGCTAGAAGAAACGACAAAGCAGAACTCAGATGTTAGAGGTAGGATTTAAGGGAAATATAAGTGGCTGTTATGCTTCTGAGTGCAGTATGTACTTAACTTTCATTTTCACTTTTGATCATTTCAGCAAAGATATAGTCTGTGTAAAGCCACTAATCAGAGTTAACTTGAGGGAACCTAGGGTGAACCCGGTTGGTTTTAATTAGAATTATTTAATAAACAATTACCACTGCTGTCTATGTACAGAACCAAGAAGGGGGAGTGGTGTTTTAGAGTTTCTCCTGAGAACCGAGCTAATTCACATCATGACACTGTGACTCAGCTTCCTGCTGCATTGCCATGTAAAGAAATAAGAAAATTTTGCCAAATTTGTTGACACAGAGTGAACATGTAACAAATGGGAACAGCGAAAGGGTGTTATCTTATGGCTTATTGGCATTTTGTTGGTTGATTTTACAACTGAGAGAAAGTAACATTATTTTTTTTCATCTCTTGAAGTTAGATGACTGACCTGGGGTAAAAGTGTAATATCGGCAGATTTTCTTTTGTTTTCATGGATAAATGAAAAAAAAAAAGAAAAAAGAAATGCAGGGATAGGATATCACACCTTTTGTCCCTCAACTTCATTTTACTTTGCTAAGCAGTCATACGTTCTTTGAAGGGATAACACCCCAAGTTGCTGTATTTGTATCTTCTGTAGATCTGATAAACCTAATGTGACCTTGAGGGATTTTTGCACTTATCCTATGTTTTGTTGGATGTGTCAGTGCAATTTAAACATTCCAGCTGATATTGTGAAGCTATTTATGAAAATATCTGTATCATGAATGCATCTTTCAATATCCCCAACACTACTTGAGGGCTAAGGGTCAACTGTTAAATCTTAATATAGGGGTTTTAAGGTTAAAAGGTTTTAACTGAGCTATAGCATTTTAATTAGGCTCATCTGCCAGAGGAAAGAGTTTGAGGCAGTAGGATGTTACCAAGACCCAGACAAAGCAGCAAATTCGACAAAGAAATTTTAACAGAAGTCTCCCTAGGAAAAGAATACTAATATACATAGAGGCCTGTGGGTAGGAGAGAAATAGTTGGGTTCTCTTTTGCAATAAGATCATCTGATTTGAATGCAAGAGTGTTCAAAGTTAGAAAAAGCAAAGAACCTCTTTGTTTTATCATAGATGGACCCTTATGGATTTAAAAAAAAATAATGAGGTTTATTGAAACACTGTTATGGAATTCTTATTTAGGATTGTTGTGCTTTTTCTAACACATTGTAAACTGCTGTGTTTTATCTAGTTAGAAGTGTATGCCTCCTAAAGTCTTGAGCTAAAAGTATCTTCGGTGACAGTATATGAAAAAAAATGAAAGGGACTGGACCAAAACCAGGCATGGTTTTGGAGGAGGTCTGTTACAGAAATGTGCCCTCTGCATACTCTGTATGTATGCAGGATGCTGAGCACAAGGCAACATGGAACATGTGGGCAGAAGTGCATGTCTTGTTACTGTTAAGGATAGCTATTCTTTTCCTAACCCTAACTTCTAACTAAGTTTTATGAACTGTAAAGTAATTTTGTTGTAGATTATGAAAAGCTTGTGAGGAAAAAACATTTGCAAAACCTACAGGAAGAACTAACAGCTCCATGTGTAAAAACTTTACATTTTTTTTTTATTTGGAAAGCCATTTTGACGACTGAAACTGCAGAGTTAAAATACACAAATGTCCTGTCAGTTTTGATCATCTGTTAGATAATCCCTGCTACAGTTTCCCAAAGTCTGGGAGCCCAGCCTTGAGAGTGCTTCCTTCTTCTCTAGATGTATATTTAATTGATTTCAGAATCGACTTCTCTCTCTGGTATCTCTTTCTAGGACTGGCTACCTGCTTTATGGAAGTCCAAAGAACAAAGCTGGGCTTCTGTTCCTCACACTTATTTTTATTGACTTGTTCTTAAATTAAAAAAAAAACTTCCTCTTTCTTCATACTTATGAACCTGCTAAAGCTGTTCAAGGACATTGTGTCTGATTGTTTGGACAGAAAAATCTCTAGGATAGTTCATTTTATGAAATTATTTTCCTTTGTGGAAATTAAATATATTGTTTTACATTGTGTTGATCCAAATGCAAGTGGTTTTCACTTGTCTAAATTTAAGTATTGGGTTACAGGTTGGTTTAATGTCAAATTGCACGTGTATGAGCTGTCATATCTTACAAAAGATGCAGCTATGGTGTGCTATACTTGGTCTCGTGTGAGTTGGGCTTGCTGCATGCACTGCGCACTCCGGATGGATTTTATGTAGCTATCATTGATGCATTATTGGGAATGAATGTACTCTGCTTAGGTCATAGCAGTGTGTCAGTCGTTCAGCTGAAGCATGGCCCTCTGAGACTTGCATAAATGATTCATATCAGTAACTCATGTTCATATTGAAAACCTGAAGGTATTTCGAGTATCAGTTTTGAGTTCTCACACTTTCTGAAGCCTATCAGGGAAGTTCACTGTGTTTTCATTGTTTATGCAGATGGTTCAAGATTTAATGAAAAAGTTGTTATTACAAAGCTGAAACACTAGAAATATTTGTTGCTTACATGGAAGCAGAGGTTAAACTCAGGCTTTATATTGTAGTGTAATTTTAAATTGAAGGTACTTTTTGTGGAGGAAAAATTCCTTTTCGGTTTCCCCGATACCTCATTGAGGGAAAGAAAAGGCAACATGTTGAGGAAAAGAAAAAAAAAGGGGGAGAGGGGGTGGAACAGGGTTATATCATCTCATTGTCTCAGGCTTGATCTTGCAGTGAGATGGAAAAGGCAGTCTTGTCTTCTATGGGCTTTTGTAGAAGTACACAGAAATGCAGTTACTGCCATAAATATGCAATGTACTGAAGTTATGCTGGGTGCAAGAATTTGCCTGCAGGCTTGCACTAAAGGTTTAGAACTTTATTGTTTGACACAAAATTGTGATGCTGAAGTTTCAGAAAAGTGGAAAAAATGTCAGGAAATAAGAATTACTTTTCCCCTGCTGGAATATTTAAGATCAATTATTAAATAACTCAGTGAAAAATTCACACTTGTTTCAAGGTACTTTAATTGGATTTACTTTAAGGTACTGTCCTATCTCACTGGAAGAAAAATTGGAGATTTTTGACAGTTTGAGTTCGACTATAATAATAATAATAATGCAATCATATAAGTGATATACAGTTAACCAGTGTGCACATAACAGAAATGAACAACCAACTAGTTTCATGTTGTGAGAAATACAGCTGCAAAATGGCAGTTCACAATTTACTTTTTTATTTCAGGTTTCTTTTTGTGACTACTCTTGATGGGAGATATTTCTATAACCCCATTCTGATTGTAGCTTTGACTTAATTTCCAGACTGAATTTGCTCAGAGCCAGTTCTTGTGGTAATCTTGCCATATTTTGTATGGTAACATCGTCTTAAATAGGTTTTATTGCTGGTTTTTTCTTTTCCCCTATGAAGAATTGTATTTCCCATCATTTCTTAGAGCTTTGGAGGGTGCGATAATACCAAGTCCTAAGAGATACTGGATATTTTTTTGACAAAGATATAACTAGTAATTTCTTAGACTTTAGTCAGTACCTAGCAGACATAGAAGGGTTTTTGGGTCTTTTTAGTATCTGCTAAGAGATGAGCCATCCTGTAAATACCAGCTCACAGATTCATAGTGTCATGTGATGCTTATTTAAGATGCTTCATTAACACTAATGACATATTTTTATTCACCGCTGTACAGAAAGGTGAGTAAATCATTTACGTTTTATTCATGTTGAGAGAACTGGTTAGTGTTATGTACAGGCTGTTATGCCTTTGTTCAGAAAATACTCAGGTGGAACTTGGAAAGGTTTTTGGTTTTCTCTCTACTGTTTTATGTTTATATAGAATATTTGTAGGAGACTGCAAAATTTCAGCACACTGCAAGTTTCTAAGAGCTGTGATCCCATTTAACCATACTTTTTACTGACTTTTAAGTCCTATAGAATAATGATAGGCTGTTCTGTGCCGTCAGTTGTGTTGCTATCAGCTGCATTTCTGGAAGATGGAGTGAAAAGGCATTTAAAACCTTATACTGCTGTTGCATGTCCCCTATATAAAGTACAAAGTGATGGAGATCATTCTTAAAACTTGTAACTTTACTGCTGATCACAGAAAAGAAAGCTAGCTTTTGTCATACGTTTTTCTTCAGGTCACTGACTTTTAGTAACAGTCCTGCCTTAAAGGAGTTTCACCTTTAAAGCTTTCACCTTAACAATTCCCTTATTGGCCATAATTACTTTTTAGACTAAAATCATATCTTTTTTTTTATTTATTTTATTCTGCAAGTCAGCCCTTTTATTAATACTTAGGATGAGTCTCTGTTGCACAAGTAAAGATATCTTACCTCAAGCAATCCCTGCTGTGCATCTCTAAGAAAACATTATTGCTTTGAAGTTCCGAAAACTGTGTATCCAGCTTTTTTCTTGTTATCCCTCTTATAAAGCATTTTGTGTAGGTCTTTCTCATAGTTGAAGCTGATTAATTATGCAAGTTAAACACTACAAAGTGAGAAGGTGAACATGCTTGAAATGAGGAAGAGCTGAAGTTTGTATTCTGCAAATAAAATAAAAATTAATCAGTATAATGGATTGTTTAAATTTTCAGTTGTGTGTCTGTGTATGTACTGCCCCCCTCCCCCTGACTTCCCCCATCAAACTAAATGTGCTTCCAGTGGTAATGAGCTGGTGGAGTCCTTGGTGATGTTGTCTGGATAGACTTCACGTGTCCAAAGGGCTCAGCACAATAATGTGTTCTTGGCGGTACTTTCAGACCAGTAATCAATGATGAACATCTTCCACTTCAGGAAGTGAACCTTGTTTTTTAGAAGAGGTTGATAATGAATAGTAACTTTAGGGAGTTCATGGCATGGAGGGAAAACAGGCTCAGTTCAGGAAGGTTCTTTGTATCAGTAAAATTATTTTTCCAAGTCATTACTCTCTCATTGTGTTAGGTCTCCTAACAGTAAAATATGTTAAGAATCTGAAGTAGTACTTGGCACATGGAGTCTTAAAAGCTAAAAGGGATGAAGGAATATGGTATTAGATTTTTTCAGAAGTTAGGGGCTTTACATTTACTGCTTGTTTTCCCTTTTCTAGGACACAGACTCTCACTCAATGGTTGCTTGTGCTCTTATCTGCTCAAATGCATTTTCTTTTTATTCGTTGCCCAGCTGAATTCAGGCATACATATAGAAGCTGGTCTCTGAAAGGCTAGAATGTGTTTAAATGTTCAAAGGTTTGCAAAGTCAGGGTGGGGGTTGCAACTTTTCTGACTACCTTTGTAGACACCTGGCATAAGCTTTATATTTCTATTTTTATTTATATTCCTGTTTTTTTCTATTTCAGAAATGACATGATTAGCCTCATTAAAAATGAAAACTATCTTATCTAAGATACCTTAGTTGCAAAAGGAAAGCCAACTGCTTATTTGTATAATGTTTTATCAAAATCTGACTTCATGGCATAAGTACAACTACAGTACAGAAGATAAAGAGGGGAAGGCAGAGGAACAGAATGTAAGGCAGTGCGATTCCAAGGAGGGAATTGAACTGCTAAAAAAATCTGGAAAAGAAATTATTAACTTATATGAAATTATTATTGTTGCTATTATTATTGAAATGGAAAAGTAGTTTGGAAGCACCAAAATGCACATTATGGCATTGTTTTTGATGATTTCATATCAGCTTGTCCTTTAAAGAAAATTAACAAGTCATTCTGGTCCATCGTGCAAAGTATGTGATGCAGCAGGGGAGAATCAGGAAAGGAACAAGGGGCTCGAGTCAATCTGTGAACTTGTTGACAGGCTTGGGTTTCTTATCTGCAGGGAACATAGAATTACGCTGACACATGTAAAAATAATTAATTTTCTGATTAACTTAATTTCTATCCCATCATATGGTTTTGTAGCCCTTCTGTGAGTTACTTGTGTTAGGGGAATGCACTGAGGTCCCAATTAAGATGTACATGAGTGCTGGGTTTTACAGATCTATGTAATCTTTTCTGGAATAGGGAATAATTTTCAACCAAAGCCTTTCTGGCAGAAAATGTACTTGATGGTGCTTGATGTTTCATAATTCATTTAGGTTTTGCTGAAATTTTCATTAAAGAAAATGAAACAAAAGGGATCTGTAAAGTTCAGATATTTCTTTAAAAAAATATTCAGATATGATATTTCAAAATTATTTTATGTCAGAAATCCCTGTTTTGGTTTTTTTTGGGGGGGAACTCCACAGAAAAAGCAAACAACAACCTAGAACAATGTTTGAAATGGAAAGAGAATACCTTCTTTATGTTAGCTTTTCCATATTCACTGGACTAGTTATTCAGACTGCCAGCACAGTTCAAATAACCCACTCAAATAACAAAATCATTCTCCCACAGATATTTCCTAGGTATCTTTGCATCAAAAAATGACTTTGAAAAAAATTAAACTGTTTTTTTTGTCCAGCTTGTAATCAAGTAACATAAAAAAAGGCATCCATCTTCCATTGCAAAGAAAATATCTGAATTAGTATCTGCAAATACGGTATGGAATGTAATGCTTCACTTCTAATATTGCAGGTGTTATTTGACTTGATCCTTCTCTTTTTGTCCCCTTCTACTCCTGCTTTGTCCTGTTTTCTATTCTTTTACCTGATGCCTAATAAAAACTTATTGCTACTGTTGTGAAATTGACACAAAGATCCATCTCTCTTTCACCATCTGTCATGACAATGTTTTTCTAAAACTTGACAGTCACTTTTTAAAACTCTGAATTCCTCCAATTTCTTTAACTTGTCACTGCTGTCTCCGTTTTAAGGTAAATGTTGAACTCCTTTTGGTGTTCCCCTGGGTTCATGCTATCTCTGTGTCCTTTTGGTTTGGCCAAACACAGAGAATGGTAAATATGATATAATAAATAGTAGGGTGTGCCTTTGAAATAAGAACTTGCAGGGCAGGAAGGACGTTCATTAGCGCAATCAGAGCACTTGACTCACTGCTTTATTGGGTTTTAGCTGTTTGAATTCTTTTCTGGCACTGCCCTTAGAATGGTCTCTCACTACTGCTCAGGTGTCCAGCTCTTTTCCTGATGCATTCCTTAGCAGCTGTACCTGTTTGTATTGCAGGTCTTCTCTACTATACAAATATAAACTATTTGTCTACAACACATGATTGTTATGTGCAGTGGTTTGAGCTTTTGGAAAGAAGATAGAAGTTTTTTTCCTCTTGCATGGAATTTTGCATTGGTGGTGAGATCAGAGAGGGTGCTAGCGTCAATATGAATAGCACTATGATGAATAGCATGGGAATAATACCTGCCAGGGTGTTTCTAGATTTTTAGTTTGTACTTTGCAGCAATATGTAAATGTTTCTTTACAAGAACTAAGTCAGGGAAATTTTTGTGGTTTGGTTAAACCCAGAAAATCTGGGTTAGGCTTTCTCAAAGGTTTAAAATCTGAGTGGACTTGGAACTGATTTGCAGTACAGCCTAATCTACTACTGCTTGTTGAGTGAAAGGGTTCAGAGAGAAATAGCAGAATTTTAGAAATTTTTTTTTTTTATATCTAAAAGTAACTCCTAACAAGAATAAAAAAACAAGCAAGAGAAACTTTGAATTGTAACTGCCTCACCATATAAAAAGCTTCATGTAAATTACCTTGAGAGATGATGCTTGTCATGAAACTCTAAGCTTATGTTGAATTTTGTGACTGAAATTTTGAGCAGCTGCTTGTTGCTATGTACAATGAATAATTTTTTGAGAATTTTGTGCCATGTTCTGTTAGTAGAAGACACAAACTTTTAGTGTATTTGGACATGCAAGGTCATGTTGTTTTCTTTAAAAGTAGTCCTACATTCAAGTACTTTGTTTCGCCATTAGTGCCAGCTCTTCAGATTGGTTTTTGAATTGGCACATTTCGTGACCTGACACTAATTGAACCAAGATCCTCTGCAGTAAAACACACACTTGAGACAGGAGAGTTCAGCTTGAACTAACCATACAAAGGATAAGAATCAAATACAAAAGCCTGTTTCCTCACTCAATAAATCAGAAAAGGTACATATGTTTGGTGATGACTTTCTCTTTTTCAACCTTTTCTCCTAGGCAGATAGTCTGTTCTGAAATATGGTTTCAGGAACATCACTGTCAGGTTCTTTGTTTGCAGTATGCTCTTCCATGCCTTTGGGAAGCTACTGGAAATCTTTCCAGTGATTCCAATTATGTTTTAGTTTATTAAATTTTTAATTAAATGTCAGTGAAAGTTCCAAACTTGTTAATTCAGTAAATTTCTGTATATGAAAGCTTGTCTTGTACATATGATCATCTTTAGTATCTGTATGAAAATTGTACGGGAAAGGAAGATCCACATCTTTAAGCTTATGTCTTTTTCTTAATTTTTTTCATGCAGACTTGCTATATAAGTTGTGAAACATTTGCTGGTAAGAGTTTTCGTTAGTCTGTAATATATTTTTACTGAAGGCAGAAGAGGAGAGAGAGAGAGCAAAGGATTAGCCTCTATTAAAAACCCTGAAATTAAAGGAGGAAACACTTACAATTTGCTCTGAGATGACTGTGCTTCAATCATTTCAGATTTGTATTTTGTAATGTGTTTTAGCAGGAGGGTGGAACTGAGTGACTCTGCTAAGTTTCTTAGGCAGACATGCAGCCTCCTCAGATCTCTCGGTAGGATTTAGAAGAGGTGATTTGTTGTTGCATTGTTATTCTTAACTTACTTCTTCCGTTCATATATAAAAATGAATAATAGCTTAGCTTTGAAGTACTTTCTTGAATTTATTTGTGAGAGTGACTATAAAATTTAAAACTTATCATTAAGAACCTTTGCTCAATTGAAACTTTCTAATAAAAATAATTTTTCTCTGCAGTTTTGTTAGAGGAAAAAAGTATAAATGACAAAACCTATTTCCAAATAACATGATTTTACTTTTTAGAGTTGATTGCATGAGGGTTTATGTAAGGGGGGGGGGGGGGGAGTTTTTTGTTTCATCTTATCACTTTCCTGACCCCTGTAACTAAAAGGTGAGAAGTCTTGATTAGTCTTTCTCTGGGTACAAAAGACTGAGATTTAAATTAATTTTCTCTTCTTTCTGTGGGAATTTGAATCAAGATTTCTTGCATTTTGCAAGAATGTCTCTAAGGGTGCTCTTAAATTGTGCTTTCCCTCTGTCCAACTAAAGATTTTTCAATGTCAAAATTAAATGTTTATTAAGTTACAGAGAAAACAGAAAAACAACTTTAATCTGGATTTCAGGGAAATTCTGTTACCAATCTGGCTGTAAAAAAAACCAAAAAAAACCAAACAAAAAACAAATGAAAACAAACTAAAGCATTTAGATACAGCTATATCTATACCTACAACATATCTAAATTCTATTTAGAGGTGTGTGTCCAAGTGACACTAATAGCAATTATATTTTCAATTTGAAGGTACAATTGTAGGTCCTTAGCAAGGAAAGACTAACCAGGACAAATGTTCATATGCAACATGTTCTCTCTGGAGAGATTAAAGAATCAAGCAGATTCATTGCAAAATGTCTTTAAGAATTGCATGAGGTTTAATGTCAAGGGAGGGGAAAAAAAAAAAAGAATTAGCTGATTAGCTGACTAAATCTTTCCTTCAAGAAGGAAGGTCAGAAAAAAATTTGCAGTTACAGTCTGACAACAACATTTTTCTCTTCTTCAAAATATTTCCTCCATTTTCTTTTAGTGTTAGTGAGTTTGGAATTTGTGGGGACATAAGAGTGAAAGAAGCTGCCAGGAAAGGCAAAGTAGCCACTAATGTAGCCGCCTTGATATGATGGGGATCTTTTAGACTGTCATAGATTGTGAATTTTCTGTGGAGACTAATGTACAGTAAATGAACTCATTGGTACACTAGCCAAAGCCTTGTGATGGGAGAAAAAAAAAAAAGATTTGTGGATCACTTAGATCAGCTTTTACCCACTGTCTGGGTTCAGGAGGGAACTGAAGTAGTCAGATGAACCCATTTATACTGAATAAAAGAAAATATCTGTCAGTGCTACAGTGTCCTTACAAATTAATGTATAGTGGTATCTACAGGAGATGTTTTCTTGTAGTAAGAGGTGTGTACTTCTGCTTTTCAGCACTTGTTCAGACAACACAGTGACAACTAATGTACAGCTCTGCTTTTCGAAAGTGTGATGCCTCTGTGTTCTCATGAAACAATTAAGACTTTTACTATCATCATTATTTAACAAAATATTTTGGTCTTTGACATAGCTGGCCAGATCTAAACCTTTAAAGCATATGTCTTTCCATGAGTGTCATTTTCAGTGATTTTGCTGATCAAATGCTATCACTGAAAACATACTTTTTTCTCAGGAGGAGACGTTAGTGAGACTTCCTGAAAAGAGGTGCTCTGTCATTTGCTTGTCTGTATGGGAGTTAAGGCAAGGAAAATGTGGTTAAAATTTAGAAAGAAAGAAAATCTTCTGTCTGAAAAGGGAACACCTCTAGAGCATATTGACCCTCCTAGTGCAATGAAAAAGCAAGAAAAATCAGCAATGAAAAAGTATTTTTGTTTGGATCAAGTTGCAGTGTGGAAAATACATGGACTTGTATACCAGAACTCTTTAATTAGGGACGTACAAAGTGTTATGAATTTCATGACCTCCCTGTTCTGTGGCAGAGAGGACATGGTCCAGAGAAAAGCCAAGTGGGACAGTGTAGTGGTTCCAGCTGGGCTAGCAGGACCTGGGGGTGTCACTCTTGCTTTCCTGCCCCTGGAGTCTCTAGGGTTCAATCTCTGCACACGTGGCCCTGGAAAGCACCAGACATAGTACTGGATAGAAAACAGCCAATTTCAATTTGTTTTGTTCAAATTCACTTGGCACGTAAGAACTTGCTGTTACAAGTATCTCAATACTTTCATAACTTTCACAGTGGGAAACAGGTTGCTTATTATCAAGTTATTTCTCTATTCCTATAACTAAGCAATTACCTTATGTTATAGTGTTAGAACACTGTTGTCACCTAGATCCAATCTATTCCAACCCATACAAATCCTTTGGGGATGTTCAAGTTGCAAAGAATGTAAAATAAAAAGAAAACAATTTTATAGTTTTGCTGACATCTATATAATCTGAATGCAGGACATGGTGTTAAAACATGGTGTGTAATGGTAACAAGCTGTTAGAAAGTTTTGGGTTTTTTTCTAATTTCTAATTCTGCCCAGGAATTGACCTGTGTCCAAATCACTGATATCTATAATGTCCCTTAAGAATATCTATTGAACAGAAAATTTAATGTATTCCTCAAGGACTTAATATTTCTTTTCAAGTGAAAAATTGTTTAATATGAAAAAGTAATCAAAATTTAATACAGAATTTTCAATAAACTGACTCTTAATGACTAACATGGCACCAGAATTCAACATGAATACTAAAAGTAAATCCCCTTTATGAAAGTGAAACGTTCCTTGCTCCCAAGACAGATGGTATTACTTTTACCATTTTTGCCTGTGTAGCATAATAAGCAAACAAGTCAAAGTAATACCATGATGAAGGATGGTTACCATTTCTGGTATCTAATGTACATTGCACCTTCAGGAGTCCACCCGAATGTAGACATTTACTGGGAAAGTGAAAAAGATGCTGCTGCTGAGGCAGCTAAGGCAAATTAGCTTTCTGTGGTAGTAAGATGATGATGGACTAAAGAATTTGGTGAATGTTTCCAGTGCATTTCCAGGGTCTCATCTCAGTTTATACAGGAACTTTAAATGTCAAAATGGTGTACTAATGCAGCTGGTGCATTAGCTTAAATATGGAGTCAGACGAAAAAAACCCTTATCTCATCTTCCTAGACTTCATTTATGCTATAGCAGAGCTGGCAAGAGGAATAGTCTGTCTTTTAACCAATTCAAAAGCAGGGGATCAGAAGCTTAAATGGAATTGTCCCAGGAATCTGTTAGTATGTGATTTTGTGGCTACATCTCTGGCTAGGGTTCAGGAGACTGATATTAATATTTCTGCCACAGATAACGCTGTGTGTCCTTGGGCAAACTGCCATATCTTTCTGGTCTCATGGTCTGTTTTTCATCTAAACTAAATTCTGGGGACAGAGGCTGATGATTGCTTTATCTGTAAAACATGTGGCACAATGAACCACTAATTTTGATTGGGTCCTACAATGATTTGGATAGATATTGGATAAACTGTACTAGAAAATGAGCTGTGTCATGGCAAGATTTACAGTTAGGAAGACAATGATTTACAGTGGTAGGCATGAGAGGTACAGTTGGGTCCAGGAACCAGTTTAATTCATCAGATCAAGCTATACAGAGTTTTGTGTTTGAAATGTATATGAACCAGATTTGGCTACAACTTAGTCTGCCTGTCTAGCTGTAGCACACACATTTTGGGAAAAGGAACTGCAAACAAGTATCTGAAAACTGTTGGCACAATATGTCTGAGTATTTACACAAGAAAATGTGTTTATTACCATGCAGCTGGAGAGGAGAATGTGTAATAATTGATTTCATACTATTGGGTATAAGGAAATCTTGTGTAGCAAATGCAGATCAGGGCTGTCTAAAATCAGTGTCAGCCTTCAATATTATGACTTTACCAACCATATTGAAATCTTAAATATTTATGAATTTTGAGCTTGAAAACAAACAATTAGGAATTGTTACTCAAATTTGGTGCATTTTAGGTTGATCAGTATATACCCTGGATAACCTTGTACAGTTCAGATTTCTGTGTCTGGTAAAAATTTGTTTGCACTATGAGCTCATAATTTTAGACAAGGTATTGTGCCTGTGGCATAGCTGGGCCCTGAACCAGAAATGTCTTTCTCTTTAGCCACAAAGCTGCTGTTCTCCTAGCTCATTATGTTTACCTGGGGGGAAAAGAAAATCCTGCATCCTGTATTTTATGTGTTGCTTTCAGTAGAAGCTATTTTTCTAGTTTTAAATACATTTTTACTCCCAGTAGGATTTTTTTAATATTCTTTTTGAAGCTTGAATATATTTTCTTCTCTTCTAATTTTTTCCTTATCCATCTGACAGCTCTGGCTTTTTGTGCGTCCTTTTTCTGCAGCTGAAATAGTTCTGGAGCATTTTCTTAACATTTTTTGGTAATATTTTATTGTTTTGTTTTCTATGACAAATCAATGCTGTTAGATGAGCTATGAATACAGGACGTGTTACCTAACTACTTCAGAAATAGCAGTGTCCATTGGGCCCTAGATCACAAAATAATAGTTGTTAAATTTAAGGGCTAGAGGCTTTTCTGTTACTTTCAGAGAAAACTTTTGCTGATTTCTGAGAGTGTGAAGATGCCTTTTTTTTCTTCTCCTCTATGAATGAAGAACTCCCAATATCTTCCTCCTCCATGTGAGCCCTATATGCTTTTAAACTGTGAGGTCCTGAGTTACATTTGGCTTAGATAAATCTCTCAGAGAAGTTGAGCACAAGGAACTAGAGATGAGTGAGAAACCACTACTGTCTGGGAACAGCCTAAAACTCAATTTTGTTCATGTATTTGGTCTCTGAGAGGATAAGACCCTGATCCTGCAGTGATGCAGAGGCAGTACTAGTCTTTAGAGCTTTCTTGGCTTCACCATCAATGAGACTGTAAGACTGGGGCCTGGCTGTTTGCCTTTACTCTTGCACATAGCTGCTTAGCTGAAGTAGGCACAAGCTATTACTGCTTTTATACACATGCATATGCACATACACATACATGTATAATGTCTATTTAGCATGCTTTAATAAAACATTGAGTGCAACAAACAGTGGCAATGAAAATTACATGCTCTTATAAACATTTTTATTTTAAACTAGGTTTTGTGCTGTGATGCTGCAGAGGCATCTACAACATAATCAGCTTGGTAATAGAAGAAAGTCATTTCTTACAATGATCCTGGAGCCCTTTGTTAATGTCAAGGATAATTTGGGCTGACTGATTTGATTGCTACTCTTTTCCGGCAAGAGGTCTCAATAAATGAAACTGCTTGCCTGGATAATTTACGCTTCTATGATTGCCAGCAGGCTAATGATGCAAACACAGCTGAAATAAAATTTCTGCTTTATATTGGAGGTTTAAAAAAAAAAGAGGGAAAAAAATCCACTTAAACACTTGCAGTATGGACTCTGTCAAAACAGGGAAGAGCTATTTGCCAGTCTCAGGATGGAAAGTGGCTTGTGTGTGTTATGAGACATGTTTCAGACAGTTGGCCTTTATAGATCACTACAACACTATTTTATGTTGTGGCAGACAAGTTATCTATTCCTTTTTACTTCCTGTCCTCATCAAAATAGGCTGTTAAAGTTTAAAGGTTTTAAGGTAGGGATTTTTCTTTAAAAAAGAGGAGGAAGGTGAAGCTCCACAGGTATTTACACTAAACAGTATGCTGCAGTGATTTATTTGGGATTGAATCTGCAGCTTCTTAATTTAGAAGATTTATGTACAAATTGCAGTACATTTGCTCAAACCATTTTTTTCTGGCATGACTAGTTTGGAGAAAGAGTGGTTCTGGTGTATGTGTTGATTCTATAAGTGACATGCAGTTCTACCTAGGAGTAACTAGAAAAAAAAAATGTATATCAAGAAACAGAGAAATGAGACTGTTCCTCAGCTGCACTACTTAATGAAGAAGTATTACAGGCCTTGAGGGGTGGGGGGAAAGAAACCCAAACCTTGTTATTATACTTGGCTCTTAAAATGTTTTAGAGGCCAATTCATCATTTAATTCTAGGTCAGCCTGTTCCTTGCTACTTGTCTTTTTTTTTTTTTTTTATTTCCTGTTGTTGTTTTTATGTTCTTTCATGAGTCCATCAGGAGTTACCAACTGTAAGCAAGTTTTCCAATTACCTAGGTTCAAATCAGAATAATTTATAGCAAATAGTCCTTGCACAGATTATTTCTAAGCTGTCTGTGATGAGTTTTCTTCACTTCTTCAGGTGTTTTGATTGAAGACTTGCAATTTTGGGGAAGAAAATACACCTCGTTATGAACAGAAATCTTACATCATTAGGAGTTAGGCAAGTCAGAGGTATATCAGCTAGTGGCTACATTAATGAATAATGTAGTTCTGTCTCTACCTAATTAAGTGGATATGCAATGATAACCTTTAGAGCTGATTTATACTTTTCACTGTAGTTTATTTTAATCTTCCTGTAATGCTTCCAGTTATTGTCAAACCCTACTCTCTTACATATTGTAAAAGACTAGATTTTTTTTTTTTTTGCTGTAGCATCACTAAAATAAGTTGGGTTTTATCAAGGTTTAATTCAGTTCATGGAATTTAAAGGGATGTCTTTAAAGGAAACAGTAAAATGTGTATGTGTGATATATCCATGTTCATAGACTAGACACTGTTTAGGTTAAAAAAAGGTGTCTGTGTGTGTACATAATGAATATCAGATTGTTTATGAATAACTTTCCAAAAGGTAGAACGCATCTGTTTTGTAGCTTATTTATTGTTATGGCATATGAGGGATCAAGGAGTTGTTGCAAATATTCTGGTAAAGAAATGAGAATTTAATCACATAGAAGAGTTAGGTTTGATTAAGAAGTAAAACTGTGAAACATAATGTATAGGATTCTTAAGTTTGAAATGTAGCCATAAAAACTTTAGGAACTGTGTTATGTGTGACTATAGGAACCTTAGCATTGTTGAAGTTTGAAATAGCTAACCATAGAAACCTCACCAGGAAGTTACTGTTTTTTCTATGTTTTGTTTCAAGAAACTAAGGAAACTGTCTGTTGTGGTTTAACCCCAGCCAGCAACTAAGCACCACGCAGCTGCTCACTCACTCTCCCCCGCCCCCCCACCCACTGGGATGGGGGAGAAAATCAGGAAAAGAAGTAAAACCTATGGGTTGAGATAAGAACGGTTTAATAGAACAGAAAAGAAGAAGCTAATAATGATAATGCTAATAAAATGACAACAGCAATAATGAAAGGATTGGAATGTACAAATGACATGCAGGGCAATTGCTCACCACCCGCCGACTGACACCCAGCTAGTCCCCAAGCAGCGATTCCCCACCCCCACTCCCCCCAGTTCCTACACTAGACGGGACATCCCATGGTATGGAATACCCTGTTGGCCAGTTTGGGTCAGCTGCCCTGGCTGTGACCTGTGCCAACTTCTTGTGCCCCTCCAGCTTTCTCGCTGGCTGGGCATAAGAAGCTGAAAAATCCTTGACTTTAGACTAAACACTACTTGAGCAACAACTGAAAACATCAGTGTTACCAACATTCTTCTCATACTGAACTCAAAACATAGCACTGTACCAGCTACTAGGAAGACAATTAACTCTATCCCAGCTGAAACCAGGACACTGTCATGGACACCAGTTATGCTGCCTGGAAACCCTTTACCCTTCTCATCTCAATTTGTGTATTGAAGATTCCAATCAGTAGAGCTAAATGAAATTGACCAATGATGGTTTTTAAATAAGAATATTGATAAGGTTATATAATCAAAGGACCAATCATTATAAAGGTTAAATTTAAGAGCGTGCATAGTATGCATTTTTATGTAGAGAGCTTATGCAACAATGACCTGACAGAAAAAGTCTATAAAAACTGATGGATTTTGATACTAAGTTGGCCATGCCTTTGGAGGAGCATCCCCCGTGTCCCCAGCGCTGCAATAAATGAAGTGTCTGCTTCTTAACTTCACATTGGTGTTAAGGAGATTTATTCTGGATTTCGGCAACAGAGTCATGATTTTCTTGTAAAAAAGGAAAATTATAACTTCTTTTATGTTCTTATGAATTCTTAGTGTTCTTAGTTGCCTTTATCTTTGACTTTTAAATTAGAAAGTTTGAAACGGAAGTATACACGTGTAACTGAAAGCCCAATATCACAGGTATTGACATGTAACAGAATTGTAATGAGAAGAACGATAGCAAATAATAGTAGATACATGGGTAAAATGATATGGTAAGTCAACATTAATCATCTGAAGTTCATAAGCAAGTGGACGAAGGTGATCTGGTTGATATGGGTAATAGTTCTATTACTAGACAAAATGGCCAGGAATTATTGCCAGTTCAAGGGACTCAGTTGGCAGTTCAGTTTGTTTCCTTGGAGCTAAACCTTCTTAGCTCATACAGAAGGCTATCTGCCTACAGATGTGTCATGAAACAATCTTTCTTCTGTGTCTGTGAAACTCCTAGCTATGCTGGGGCAAAACTGTGTCTGTCACAGGCTGCACTAATGATTTACTGGTGAGGGCAGTGCTTAGGGTTGTCCTGTGCCCCTGGCTGGTTTATTGACTTACTATAAAGAAATGCAGCAGGAGTTTATGAAGATTTCCAAAAATTTTTTGAAAGGGTCCTTTGCAGAAGGCTGGCAAAGAACTAAGCTGTCAAGCAAGAGAGAAAGTTGTTGTAGATTATTAACTGATTATATACTGAGGAGAATGTGCCAGACAAGGCAAGTGGGGTTTGCACTAACAGAAAGAATGGGCAGAGTATATTGTTTTATTCTTTTTTTTCCTGAAATATTTTAGACATCAATTTTGCTGTTGTGATAGACATGGAGTTGTAAACACTGTGGTGAAAAAATACAAAGATGACAAACTTCAGATGGGGGGGAGATTATCTTTTATTGCAGATTTGAACTATAGATAAGTTTTCGTCCACAAGCATATCTTCAGCCCTGAACCTAAAATATGTTGATCAACTCTCCACCATCAGTTTGGAAATCTGAAGTCTAGTCTGGATTTTCTCTACAAATTTACTAGCTACCTCTCCAGCTAAGCATGGCCAGAGTAACCCTATACAGATTTTATTTCCTAGATGCAGGCTGTAATATACAGCTAGGCTGTCAGGTGCCACTACCTTTGCTCAGGAGAGGCAATACCATCTCAAAAATCTAGAATACCTATAGGCAATAAGGATACCCTCTATGGTTATAACAATATTTTTGAATGAACAATTTGGATGAGAGCCTCAATGTAATAACAAAATTGACCCAGCTGCTACACCACTTTCTTTTCCTTAGAGATTCCAGGTTAAGATAGGATGTGAAAACATTACAATCTGTACTTAAGAATGAATGAACTTGATGGGTTTTTTTTCTTAGAAGCATGAATATTTTTTAATTGCATCAACTGATTTAATAGAAATTACAATGTTTCCTTAGAAACCTCACCTTGTTTGACATAATTAATCAGCAGAGAGCTCTGGGATGAAATGCAGCAGCTTAATGAGGCCAAATCTGGGTTGTTCTGATTAGTAACTGGAATTGGTCAAAAACTAGGATATCTCATCAGTGGGGTTGAATCAGAGTGTCTGTTTGCATGCACAAGTGCATGTGTACACTTGTAGAGAGAGTGGGGGGAAGAAAACCCAACTTTTTCCAAATCCTTTGTTGACTAGGAAGTGTAGAAGATTACTATCCTGCCAGCCCTGCAAGCCCCAAGCATGTGAATGTTTCCTAAACATTCAAGCTGGTTAGCAAAGGAGACAATCTCGTGCATACAATGACATTTCAGCTTTACTGAAGATGTTTCTTACACCTCAAGTCCTCCAATTGTTGCAAAAAATGGGGATCTCCCCACTTCAGACTCCTTTCTCCGAAGTAGACTGCTGGACTCTATCACATCTGATGGCCTTGGAGGCCTGAGATTGATGATTTCGTAGCTGTAAGGCAATCTGGCTGACAGATCTGATATGAAGTCCTTTTCCATTGTCTTTGCTGTCAAGGTAACAGGCAGAGATTTTAAGGAAGCCTGTGGAACCTGAGGAAAAAATGTAGATGACTGCTTTGAGATCAGCAAAACACACACACACACACACACACACACACACATATATATATAAATATAAAATTTTTTAAATTTATTTTCTTCCCATGAAACTTGGCCAAAGCAGAAAACCTTACATCAGCTGTCTAGGATCAGGTTCGGAATTTATTTACCCATTGACACAGTGTTTTACAACAGGAGGTGAAAATGAATAACTGTAAGGGAAATTCAGGTAAGAGAACATAATTACCCAAACTGGATTTTGGCCAGGACATTAGATCTAATAGTTCCATTTCTGTGGAAAATGCTGTAGGATTTTTAAAGGCAATTTGGTTTTATCTCTTATTACAAATATTGCCTGTTTTTATGGCTGTATGATTTGAAGCTTGTATTTGAGCCTAAGGAATATTTTTCAGAGGTTTCCAGACTGTGGAATAGCATATAAAACCCATGGTACTTGTGTAATCAAATTTGTAAATAAAACTTAAATTTTGTTTGAGCCTCAACTGCTATACAGTAATTTAAAATTCTTAGGAAGTGTGCTTTGTGGCTTGTTCACTGTAGATCTAACCCTTTTCTGCTGACAATTATCTTTTTGTTCTTGTTAGCAAGGTGTGTGACTAATGACTAATACATAAGCATATTAAAGAATCTTGACATGGGTGTGGCTGTCAAGTAACAGTGTGTGTAAAAGACAATTAATTCTCTGCTTAGAATAAAGGGAACCAGACTATCTAAATACTGGTCTATACTACACAATGAAGTGCAGTGGGGCTTCCTTCCAGGGACTTCTTACCAGCAGGAGGAAATGGAAGACAAAGAATAAGAATGATATCTACTTGGTGGGCAAGAGCTGTATTATAACAAAGACTGTCTTCTCTGTAGCCTGATCCTAGTCTGTGTTCTGTTTGTCTTAGTTTATATAAGTAGCAATATTGCAGTCAGTAGCTCCTCTTTTTGAAGAGCTGAATTAAGCCTTTTGTTGGTTTCAGGATTAATTAAATTAAACAGAGGCACTAAGGTTTCAAAATTGAGAACCTACATAAGGAAGGCTGCAGTGAGCGATGATGCTGTATGCAGGGAGTTCCTAAAGCTCTTTCCATGTTTCTGGCAGCTTTCTCTGGAATCTTAACTGTCACATCAAATATGGTGACAGCCTAAAAAAGTGTGAGAACACACAACAGCATCAGAATGGTGTCAGATGGAAACATAAAAGCAAATACTGTGGCCTTAAGGCACAGAATTTTTGAGAATTTGAGTATATAGTAATTTCTTTAAACAAGTTTGCTAAACTACTCATGCATCCAACAACTTTTCCCCAAACCTGATATTTTTAGCACTTTTTATTGCTATAAACCACCCTCCAAATAAAGCCATTTGGTTTTGTCAATTCCCTAACAGTGGAATTTTAATAATACATTTAATGTTTTAAAATATTTTGGAGCAGTTGGTATTTGCTTAGTCTTAGTTTGGAGCATAGCATGTTAATGAACAAGTGATGCTTGAAAGGTCACAAATAAAACAAATAATTCAAGCTTTTGTGATTTATTCTCCTTATTAAACATTTTGTTGAACACTTTTTCTGAATGCAACGTTTGCTGTGTGGTGTGACGGATTATCTGTGTTCTTCCACTTAATGATATGAAAATACTCTAGTCATTTCTGAATACTGACAGTATTTTACCTCTTATAATAATCCTATCAGCAAACATTCCAGTGAGCATTTTATAATTGTTAGTTAACTAAGCTTCTGAGTTCTTCCTGTTTTGTGAAATTATTATTTAAACTGGCTCTTACACCTAGGTACAATGCCATACAGATCAGTCTGTTTCATCTCTCAAAACAAAGCCCTGAATCTTTTATGCAGAGTCATGCCAGGCATATTCTCAGCCTATAAGGCAACAGAACATCCAATTACATTTATTCTCTGAAGATGATTTTGGCAGATCTAAGGCCAAGGATAGTCCATAGGGAAGAGTGGTAATCTGCATGCAATTTTTTTTTTCAAATCAGGATAAATTTTTTTTCCTGTTAAAAATTAGAAGGTTTATATTTTGGGGAGGAAGCAAGATTTCATGGTCTTGTCCTTCAGAAATTCTGAATTTATTCATGGCTAAAATATGTTCCATATACCAACTGAAATGCTAACTTGAAATCAAATTTGGCAACTTTGAAATATTAATTTTTGACATTTTGGGAAAGAAGCTTCTCATTAAGCTGTCTGCTTTACCACTGTAAGCAACATATATATGCACCTTGGAGGTGGAACGCATAAAAGCATTCTGCTGATCACTGAATTTTACAGCAGAGTTGCTGAAAACTCTACAGATTAAAAATTGCAGCACAGAGGGCTGAACCCTTCTACACTTTATTTATAAACATTTTTTTCTGCTGTTGATTTTGGGTGACGTTGAAAGAGCTACCATCAGATTGTATAATGGTCTTGGAAGGTATTTTTAGATTTAAAACAAGCTTAAAAATACTTGGTGTTTGACATAACTCTGCAAAGGTAGATGATAAATTTATGTTGGTTATAAAATTGTAGTAGGGGGTTTTGGAAAAGCCAGCCTTGATACAGTTTAGTCCTTGGGCCTTTAGAATCTTCATAAATTCCGGATATTATGAGAAGAACTAAGAATGGCCTGAGGGGATAGAGAGAAAAGAGGGAGCTTTTAGTTTCGAAGAGGTGAATCCATTGAAAAGCTGATTTGCATTACAACTTGTCTGGTGGTGAGACTGAGTTGAGAGATTCCTGTCGTTGCCCAGAGTGCTGACCCCATCGATGCTAACTTTACATCCTCTCAGTGGTAAAGAACTGTTACGTTTATTTGACTCTGCTTCGAGCGATGGTCTCCCCACCCCTGCAGCTGCAACGTTCAAACCTGCCATAAAACTGTAGCTATATTCATATCATCGTTCATTAAAAATTAATTTATAAGTAGATATACAAGCTGCAGATGCTTCTGTAGGTGTGCAATAGATACTCAAGGACAGTGACAGTTTTAAAAACTTACTGGGTTTTGGGCATGGGTATGCGTGGAACCACACCTGGTTTTAATTGAACAGCTGCACTGTCAGACTGCAAAATATCGTGACTACTTGAACCTGGACATCCATAAAAAAAATAAAAAAATAAAAAAAAGGTTTCTCAGTTCATACTTTAGTTTTAAGGGTATGGTCAAGGTAGATTGAACTAGATATATAATGTGCATCTAATTGCAAACGCTGTGGCAAAGTATCCACATGGGCACAAAAATGACAAAACACATTGGTAAGGGTCTAAGTGAGAAGATTTGGCTGAAGGGAAGAGGGGCAGAGAACTTCCTTTGTGCTCAGGCTTGTGCTTGAAAGAAGAGAACGGCAACTAATGCTTTACATTTTTCTTAACAAAAAGAATGACAAAATGTATACTAAGATTAAGGGCTACAATTTAACAAAAAGACGTTAGATCCTAGCATTCACTTTCATCTTGCAATTCTTCACTCTGAACTCTAATGATATTGCATACATAAATTGCCATATAGTTGTTAAAAAATATGTTGGTTGATTTCTATTATAATTAATAATTATTATCAATAAGTATTAGTTACCATAATTTTGTGTTATAGTCTCTTGAAACTTCAGTTCTGTAATTAAGATGATTTTTCTATTAAATGCTCATTGAAAGTTTTAATTGAAAAAGCACAGTTTCATTATACAGAATTAGCATTTGTTGAAAGGATGTAATGTCAAAGATGAAGGCTTTTATGGAAAACTACAAAGCACTCTAAAGTTTCCATGAGTATAGGTACTTTAAAGACAAATCAAGTTCAAACAAACCCCAACCAAGCAAGAACATCTCCCCTTCCCCCTATCATCGACTATCTGTCAATGATTGAAAAGGAGTGGAGAAACACTCCTAATCAACTTTCCCAATCAATCCCTGGGAATAATTATTAACAAAAGCCTTAACATCTGAAATTTTAGTATGAACAATGGATCTTTAACCACTTTAAGAAATATTTCATTTCCTTTCTATGGACCAAATAACAGTTGATAAACTAACAGTATTCTGGATCACTTTCTGTTCTACCTTGATACACTGCTAAGCAGGTACTGGTAATTTCCTGCAATTTAGAAGTGATAAAAGGAGACTGTGATTAAGTTTTAGTTGCTTGTATAGTACCTTAAGCTCTACTAAAGTACAATTGACCTTGAACCACTTAAAAGGGAAATATTGTACTTGACGCACTTAATATTAAGAATGATATAATATGCTGTAGCATAGAGGAATCTGGATGTAACATTTTGCAGATTTTTCATTTTCTCAAATCTAATACACTATTTACTATGCTTTGACTGTAGTGCTTCAGTGGGGCTGTGCAGCAAGACCTGGTAACTGGTCTTTTGAGATTAGTCAAGCTTTGTGCAAGATAAACGAAAATGCTGTAAATTCATTTTTATTACCATCAAATCCTTCTTTCTGCTCCACTTCTGTGGCAGGGAAGCCTCAGTATTTTCCTGCTTTTAAGATGGTTTCTTTTAAATCCTGATATTGTAATCAGTGGCTTGTTTTCTTCTAGTTTTGCAAATATTTTTATTTTTCTTTCTCCTTTTCAAAAATTATACATGAAATTAAATAACTTACTCCATTATTGTATAGCAACTTTTAAAATGAGTGTTTTAATGGTTTCTGATTTGAGGGTTTTTTTGGCCATTTCTTATTGCAATTTTTGCATGAAAACATGACTATTTTCATGCTAAGCAAGGACTGGAAGGAAAATGGGCACTGTTTACCCTAGTTTCATAGCTTCAGTTGGCTGATTCTTTTTTTTTTTAAATACCTTTTTTCCCTCCTGCTCTTTTGGTAAAGCTAAGCTAATTTGTGAAAATATTACTTAAAAACTTTTTCCTAAGGTATCTCAAGTCCAGGGTGACTTTATTTTTTTTCAAAATGGAGAGAAAATAAGTGAACATTCTCATAGTGAATGTATTTGGTTTGTGGAAAAGGTTTTCACCTGGGATTAGTAGAGATTTAAATGCCTTTCTGGATTAGTAGTTGCCAATCTATGCTTGGGGTGGGGCTTTCAATCCCACAGTTTTCCTCCCGAAAATGTTGAAAGATCTTGTTTGCATGCAGATGTGGAGCAAGGCCATTGTTGAAGTCTTTGTTCTCATGCAAAGAAACTTGTCTCTTGTCAGTGTTTTACAACTAAGTGTAACCATTATCCTTCAGACTATAGCTCAGTTGCTTTGACTGCACTGGTTTGTTCTCTGGTTTTTTTTGGTAGTCTTTTTTTCCTTTTTTTTTTTTTGTTTTCTGTTAAATTGGTACTGTAAAAGCTACACAAGTTATAGTTATTTAGGAAGTGCATATCTATAGGGAACTTGATGTAACCACAGGATGCTGTCTTTAATCCAACCTACTGATAGTATCTGTACATGGGTCAGTGATATATTCAGATGGTTACTGTTCAATTATATTAGGGTCTTAGATTAAAATTAGTCACATCGTGTACCTTTCTCTGTGATCCCAATATAAATTCTTATTATGAATTTCTTATTTGGAGTGCGAGTTGGTATTTTCAGTCTGAACTACAGAAAATAAATGAAACCAAGTAAGATAATTTTTTTGTATGAACCAGACTTGCCTGGCTTTGTGGCCAGAGAAATCTGACCTTTCTGCATCTCTAATGACTGATTTCCTACTCCCTCAAACTGTCAGGAAGAAACTAAGAAAAATGTGTCTTTGCTAATATTTGTCTTGTATTTAGATCTAATTTGCATTCTGGAATTAATAGGAGATGTCTCTAGATACCTACTTTCTTGAATATTCACAACCCTTTCTTCCAAATGCAAATCACTTATAATTGGTGTTCAAATAAGATGTATAGAAGGCACCATTTAAAAGTGAAGTCAGAAGTAGAAAACCATTGGTTTATGGCTCATGGAGTGTCAGATTTGGATCCCAGTTGCAAGCTTGCTTTTGACAGGCTTTCTGCTTTCAATAATTTACAGTAGTGGAAACCCCTTTGCCATTCTGCATACAATATTTTGCCTTCTGTTAAACGAGTTCAATGTCCGGGACTGTGCAGAAGAGAATTAGCTCTGAAACCCTGCTACCAAGCTTCTTTCTTGTTGCTGTTTCTTCTTGTGGAAGACGCACTGTTCTGTCTGCTCAAGGCTGTAGCCCCAGTGCTGCCTAGGGGAGACTCAGTCCCTGCTGACACTCTGCCTCTTGGATCCAGCTCTAGCCTAGATCACTGTATTCCTCAGTTTGTTCATCGTAGTGATTTATGCTCTTTAGAGAGAAACAGTGTATATTCTTAGGACTAGCTAGCAACTGGTATGGCTCAGTGACAAGCCCTAGCATAGATGGCAGAGGCCATTCTGTGCAGGAGGGATACGAGGGTGACTTTCATGCAATGCCAAGGCATCACAAAAGTTGCCCTTTGTGCCCTTTGTTACTAAACATTGGGTGTTTTACGGTAAGGATGTATGGTAGCTGTTACACCATGTATCCAGGGGTAAACACTACATTTCCAATTGAGAGTAAAATACTTGGTGGGGGGTTGAGGGGAGGAAGAAGAGGATACTGGCCTATGGCTCTTGCCTGCATATGTAACAGCTATTTGTACTGCTGTACTTGCATAGATCGCTGAAATTGCAATTATGCACAGTCTCATTCAGAAGAGTTGCTGGCAATTTACATCAGCTTTGAAGAGAACTGCTTTTAACAAATACTGCATGTCAATAGCATTCATCTTTTACTTCAAGATATCTCATAGCAGTGTGGACAAAATAATCAAATGATTGAAGTTTGAGTAATATTTCAGTGACTAAAGCAACCAAGTATTTTTTCTGAAGTCTTTTATTCCCTAAGCTGTGCATGCCAAGTTTTGCTGCAGGCTGCTGTGAGCTTTTCCTGTCACTTTTTAAGAGCTCCCCAAAGGATGCCACAGTTGGAATCAAACCTGGAAGCCCAAAAGGTGCTGTTAGCTTCTTTTTCTTATTTTGCTTTCCAAATGTTTGAATGGAAATTACAGCACAGTAATGCATCAAGCAAGTACGTTCTTCTGGGACGTAGTTTATGCATAAATACTGTAAAGGTTCTGCGAGAAGCCTATGATCTAAGCACTTTAGAGAAGCATCCAGAAATGTAGGTTTTGAATGTTGTTTTGCAAAAGAATCCAAAATTTGATCTTTGTTATAATATGGAATGGACTTACAAAATGGAATTTCTGTATGGATAGATAATCCATGCTATGGACTGCTTAAATTTCTTTATACTTGCTTATTGGACAAAATAGCAGAGAAAGAATATTTCTTCAAGAACTTGAGGAATGTAGAATTTTCAACAAAATGTCTGGCAGTTTTTCATTTCATCAAACAAAATTTGGAAGTAGCTGTGAAATAGATATTAAGAGTTACGTGGTTCATACCAAGGATACCCTCAATGAATGATGGCAGTGGCAAACCATTCAACTAATATATTTTTCTGAAACCCCTGTAAAGTCTGGAAACAGCTACTGCAGATTGCTTCTGCAAATTATGAAGATTCAAGCAGACCTCAAAATAGGGATTCTTCTGTTGCATTTCTTTCAGCTTTTAATTACCTGATCTACTGTGCATGTATTTCATGATAAATGCATGTCTTTTTCATGTGAGTTTGTGAAAATGTGAATGTGACTCTTCTTCCTTGGTTGGCTTGAAAAGATGCACATAATGAAAATTTACACCCAGGAAGATCAATTTAATAGTTAGCATAGTTTTTAATATCAATATTATCGCTGAAATAAATCTGATTAGCATTTGAGGTGACATAGAACTGCCTCTAAAATAACATTAAATGTTGCCAGTACTGAAATCTAATGTGGGAACACCCTAAAGGGGAAATCTAACAAGCAGTAGATATAATCTTCAGATATTTTTCTAGTTCAAACTGATTTATAGCTTTTTTGATCAAGAACATAAAATTGTCAAGGTCTATAGAAAAAAGTCTTATTTCTCATGAAGAAAACCAGACAAGCTTTCAGATGCACAGCTCTTCTCTTTGTAACGGAATCCACAAATGAGTTTGAGAACAATTGCTTTGGATTTGTTTTAGTTATGTAGGTGATATGAGTGAAAAAGGGTCATTCACACAGATTAAGAGGGGGATGCTAGTAGAGGAAGATGTGATAGATAGGCCCTTTGTATGGATTTAAATGACTGAGACTGATAACCTCTCATTGCTCTGTAGGTGATAATTCTCTGCACATCATTTTTGGGAAAAATTGTAATATGCCATAAACACAGTATATCTGTTATGGCCATGATTTTAATATGTAGTAGAGCTACACAATTTATTTCTCAGGCTTATCTTTTAAAGTAGACTTACAGATCATCCTTAAGGATCTGGAGAAAAGGTCAGAGTTGCTGTTGTGGTTTTTTTATGATGGGGGGGCAGTATTTTGTGTTTGATTTTCGTGAGTTTGTGTGTGTTCTCTCAAGGTTGTCTTGAAGTTTACTGTTTTTATTGGATATTTCTGAGTTCATTCTGGTGTTTGCTTCTTGTTCACAAAATATTGATGTTACTAGTAGGTACTCTGAGTGAACTTTGTCATGTTCTGGGAGGCTGGGAAGGCTATTTGCTATTATGGCTTGAAGAATCATTAGTAAGTTTTGAATGTATTGCTATGAAATGGCATGGTGGCATTTGAATGCATGTTGGTCTGTGAGAAGCTTGACTCCTGTGATGTGTTTGGAAAAGCTTTTTGAAATCTGAGAAGATAATTAAGTAACATGTTGAGCCATACATAAATAAATTATAATAAGAATAATCTGTCTTTAGAAAAATTATTTACAGGATATTCTCTGACTTAGAAAACACATCAACATGTTTAATTTTAAATTATTCTTTAATTAGTTATTGGGAGACATGATATGTTTTTCAGATTTAGGATGACTATCATACTGTTAGACAGGTAACACCTCACTGAAGCCAGGTAGACTCTCTGTATGTCAAGATAACATAGTGAAATGTTTTGGATTGTTGGAACCTAGTTTTGCAAACCAGATTAAAACATGAGTAATAGTTTTATGGTCTTCAGTATATAAAATGTAAAGCACATCTTGTTTGTAAGGAAAAATAAAAGAGGTACTCTTTGTGTCAGCAGGTAAATTACTGTCATGGTGAAGCCATAAGATCAACATTTCCAAGTAAATATGGAAATATCATGTATTATTATAACACTTTTTTTTGGGTTTCCCAGCCATTATCCACCAGGCAGACTTACATGAGGTTTTCTTCTCTGCCAGAAAAGATGAGCACTGACTGACTGCCTTATTTTTCTTGGATGCATTAGTAAGGTGCTGTGCCTCTCAGGCTAACTAGTTGATGGTAGGGCTGAGAAGTGTTTCAGATTACCAGTAATTCAAATTGTCATTTTGTAATGCTGTGCCTCTATATCTATGTTCATTTTGTATCGTGGCTTTAAATCACATTTGGGAGATAAAAGTGCTGGGGTATATAATGGGAAATATTACTCCTAATAGAAGTCCCCTATTAAGAAGTGCTGTGAAAATGAAATCCACATTGAAGAAAAGCAATGCAAATGGGGGTGTGGGGGTAAATGGGTTAAAAATTAAATTATTTCTTATTTCTGATATACATTTTGAAAATGTTCAAGTACTTAGAAGCTTTTTACTGAAAAATAAACAACATTCTGAAAGGTAGTATTTCAGTCTGTTTTGGTGATGTTACATGCAGCAGTAAACATAAAATTGAAAATATTTTAAAATTTTAAAATTTCATATTTACATGTTAAAGTCTTTACTGAACAGACAGAAGAATACAGTCTGGATTGCCTCTTTCAAACTCTCTTCTGATATAGTTGGGTTATGTTGTTCAGAGGATTGCTAGTATTTAAATTCTTGTTGGTCTTAAGGTCTGCTTTCTCTGAAGTCTCAAGCAGTTAATTTGGGTGCCTGCTCACTGGATGTTGCAACTTAATTTGACCTCCTATGTTCAAGGAACTTTGTCTTTAAAAAGAATTGGTGTAATTTACACTCCTTTAAGGAGTGTGGTGTGATAACTAACTAATGGAATTGTGCCATTGATTTCAGGAGATACAAGTTCGTGCTGTAAATTAAAAATAGCTGTATGTTAAGAAAAGTACAACAGTATAAAGCAAGTGTGATACAAGAGGATCATTAGCCCTACAAGTCTAAATAAGAATTAATGGTAACGAATTCAATTAAAATCAACATAGATGAGATAAGTGTCATACCCAGAATCTCTAAGACAGCATTATAAGGAAATGCGCTGGGCCATTATTGGCATAGTCTCTTCTGGGATGAATAATCTTTGCTTACAGGACACGTCCTATCGACTCTCAGGCTGCAGCTTCAGTAAAATGTAATACTGTCATGGGCTAGAAAGCATCATGTTTTCATGAGCCTGACTTTAAACTCTCAAGAGCTAGGTTGGGTGGTGTGCCACGATCCTGTGTACAAGGTGAGCTATCACAAGGTGAAATGGTGTTGAAGATGTTAACCCCCTTCCTCATGGCTGGTCACTGTTTTTTTGACTCTGCAACAGCATCTGCCTTGTGGTAGCCTTGGCACTTGTTTGGCTGCAAACTGACCTAAAGGAAAAAGATTTATTGCATATATCAGTTCACGGTTTGCATGCTCATAAAAAAACATGTGCCGGTGAGAGCTGGGGTGGGAGTGAATGGGACTGTTTCTCTCAGGAAAAAAAAAAGGATGAAGGAGTAACTCCAGCTACACAAACATCTGTTTTCCTTCTTGTGGACCAGGGAATGGTAGGTGCCAGCTGGATAGCACCTTGTCCAGTATCTGATACTACTAATGAATACTTTTGTCTTACTATTTTCCTTTGTGCCAATAGCTTCAATGACTTCTTTTTCCACACTAAGCCCCCAAACCCTTTTTCTAATCACTGTGCTGAATAATTGTCCCATTTAGTACACTTTCCTTGGCTTGCTTGCTTGCTTCCAGGCAAATTATTTTGCAATTGTGTGCGCTGAAGTGCTTTTGCCATCTGTTGGAGCAATTGCTTAAATGATTGAAGTTCTTTTAAAGCCGCTTATGTTGTCATTCATTATTTTATCTTTCTTAAATTTTGGTATCATCTACAGACCTTGCAAAGTTGTTCTTAATACTGTCGCTACATATAATCTGTTGGGAGAGCATCCCTAAAAAATGAATGAAAAATTTAAATGATTAATTTTTGAGGGGTTTCAGCATGTTATAAAAACTTAAATCACAACATTTCAGCTAGAAAAAAAATATAGAAGTTTGTTTGAATTATGATTACAATTAAGATGGAAATTATAAAAGTAGTGTACAGTGGTAAATGTTTTCTGAGGAGTTTTCAGTCTGAGACAGAGGTGCATGAAAGTAAATAGTCTTTGTCCTGTTTTCAAAATTACTTTTCTATTTTTCCAGCTACTTTTCTTTGTATTTACTTTCGTAAGTCTTATAGTTAAGCAAAATGATAATAAAGGTAAGTGGTAATAGAATTTGTAACTATGATGGCACAGGATTTATGAACACTTTTCAAGGGAAGAAAGAGAGCTCCAAACCCTGTAGATTTACTTCTACAATGTTTTATTTTATTAATGGCTGCTGAAGTCACGTTAGTTAACAAGACAGAGGGCATGATTAGTGTCTATCTGAGGCTGTATTCAACAATGTAATAGCTGGCCCGATGCTTTACACATGTTCTAAGAGGTAAAGCTGAAGGCAAGTTCCTTATTTAGCATGGTGGAGGCATAGTTATCTGATGAATCTTCCATGCACTAAAGTTCAGTGTGGATTTACAGTAGAATACATTGTTCTGAAGCAACAACTGATAACTTACAGCTAATTGTAAATGCTAAGTAATACGAAGCTGTTAACTCACAATAGATGTGAGGTAGATTACCACACTTTGACTGGAAAGTAAAGAACACTGTGTAAATTGAGACCAAAAAAATAATCTGGTAACTTGCAGTCATGGCCTAAGAGTCTGAATTGCCCATCCAGAAGAATACAGGATGTGTCTATAGAATGATTTACAATTATTTACTGGCCTGAGAGAAGCTTTGTGGTACATTTAACTCACCTTTAAACATGGTGTGGTTGGTTTGTTTGTTTTTCTTGCTGAGAAGAAAAAAGTGTTTACACTTTAACAGGTCCTGTGAAGTATTTTGGAGGAAGAGATACATCTGCTCAGTGTTCTGATCATTAGGAAAGTTTCCCCAATCTTGGCTCAAGCATGATCAATGAAACCTCAATTTGAGGCTTCATTAAATACAATGTCTGTTCACTTTGTAAAGAGTAAACTACTTATTGTAAACTTGAAATTCAATGAAAATGAGAAGTCTTGACAGTATGTCTAAGATTAATTAGTGAGATAAAGATAAAAAAAAACAACTGAAGAAGGACACAGCTTTTTGTTATTTAAACCACTTATGAATATTAAGGAATGGCCCTATTGCTAATGATTGACTTCCATGTTTACAGAGTACTGCTATGTATACTGGTAAGAGTGTTTAAATTAGTGTACCAATTGCAGTTTTGTTCAAATGTAAATTTGGCAATTATCAGTTGACTAAGACTCAGGACTGGAATGATATCCAGTGCTATTTTATGTAGCTGGTAATGGAACCCCATTTGGGGGGTGGTTCATTTGAGTTTGCTCTCAAATGAACTTATTCAAAAGAGTTTTTAGAAGTCATAGATTTCTCCTGGTACTTAATAGTCAGTTTATCACATAGAATGGTGAAAATTAATGTTGAAATTTCCTTCTTACCTAATTTGTGAAGGGGGATTAAAGCCACGTTTCCTAAGGAAGTTCTTTAGCTATTTTGTTGCAGGTAGTCTGTAGTAAAGGTTTCAGCCTGCCCGGAGGGTCAGGACAGTTTGCTCAAGGCTTTTGTTCTCATTTCTTTCTGCCTAAATCCTGAGATTAGTGAGAAATTAACTGAGCAGTGTGTTGGCTAGGACATAGTCTACTATATGCACACCTAACAGTTCTGTTAATCAAAAACATAATAGAAATACATGCTTCTAAATAGATGAAATCTTAATAAATGTGCACAAACAACATAAAATGAAGGAATTGAATTATTCGCTAAAATCCCATGGCTGTGCCTACAGTGGCGATAGAACATTTGAGTTTGCCTGATGCAGCAGACCTCACCTTGAAGGACCTGGTTTTATCTTGTTCTTGAACTTTTGTGCAGAGTAACCGTTATAACATTTCAAGTTATAACATCTCTTCAAGATATGAAACCCAAAGAATACATTACCGAAAAACATAATTAATATTAGTCAGACTTTCTTATTGCTTTTGCAGAAGCTAAACTAGATTTGTAGAAGCAGATCTTTTAATCTTTGCTGTAGGATTCAACCCTTTAAAGATCTGTGGAACATAACGACCCTAGAGTGGTCTAGAAGAGACTGTGACTTGTCTGTGGTTACATCTGTGTCTCAGAGGCACCCCAGAGAGTGACCCCTAATTGCTGTGCAAAGTAACAGTAGACTAAACTTTATTCATATTAATATAGGATATTAATATAGAGGCAAGGATTATATTTCTGTTTTTCTCCAGTCTGTGCTAAGGTCTTCCAGTGAAGAAGCTTCTTAATTTCCTAAATAAACGAACCCAGTAAAACCTGTGTGAAGTGCAGAGGCTTGGACACGTAACCTGCCCAGATGTAACCATGGATGCTCCAGCGTGTCTGTAGAGATCTGTGCTAGATCATGAGCAGCCTGAAAAATGCTTGGAGTGTGTCCCTGCTCTCAGAGCCTACTGCTGTCTCCCTCTGACATTGCAATTTCTGCTCTGTTAAGGATTCATTAATATTATGAGTTCCTGACTGCGAGTCAGGAGCTCCTTAGCCACTGCTAAGATCACTCTGGTCTGAAGCCCTGAAGCTGGAGGAATCACTAACACAGATTACACAATAAGAGATGGAGTTAAAAAATTATCTGACTAAAGAAGTCCTTGTCTTCCCAATTAAACCCTGTAGTTACTTTATGCATAAAGTAGCTTTTGTTATTTGAAGTACTCTTCTATATGCATATTGTGTATTACTGATCTAGATAACAGTTCTTAAGAAGAGGAGCAAGGTCATCTTAATTTGGTATTGGAGCAATGCAAGGAATTGTGATGGGATGCATATTCAAATAAGCTCAACAAAGCTTACTTGCTCCTTTGATAAAATTATTGTTTGAGAACAGCCTTCCCATATGGCTACGTTTGATAAAGATCATGAGTGTTCTTTTTATTAAACATACAAGCCTCTGAAGGAAAACCTGTGGTAATTAAATAGATGACCAAACCTTTTTGTATCTTTCTCCCAGCAGTCCTCACCTGAACTTTGTAAATAGTCATGCATATATGTGCATGTGTATCTCATGTAAGTATAGGACATAGTTCTTTGGAAAAACATTATTTTTGTTTGTCATCTTTAAAAACAAGAAGAAAATTCAAACTAATTACAAATCCATTTATTTTTCTACAGTGCAAAGAAAAAGAACAGCTTGTTTCAAGACAAGAGATGTTGTAAAACGTTTAAGTTTATAATAAAAGAAGAATATTTTTTCATTCCTTGTTTTTTCACAATAAAAACATCTGATGTCTGCTGTGTGCCTGCACTTGGTGTGATAGTACAGTAAGATATTTTAAGATACTGCAGGATTAAGGAATTACATAATAGCCTGTTTCAGTAGACCTAAATTCCTGTAACTAACATTTATAAGGGAAGAAAAGAGTTTCCAAGGTTTACCTTTGTTCAACTTTAGGAAACTTTCTTTGGTTGGAGGTCAGCCACAGCAGTGTGTATTTTTACATATGTAAGCCTCTTTTTTTAAGTACTGATCAAGCATGTGCTTATCATTAAATATTAATTAATTAATTCTGAAGATGTCAGTTGTGACAATATGTGAATACAAGAAAAATCTCAAATAATATCACCTGCTGATGATAGCTGCATAGTGTCCTGGGGGGGAATGGCTGTTGTCAGCATACTGGCAGGCTTCACTCCAAGTGTGAGTGGGAGGGAGACCTGGGGCATGGGAGAATTGGGCTAAACTGAAAATCATCCATTTTATCACCAGAACATTTTATCACCAGCAATTTGCAGATAGTCATCAAGGAGGAAGTCATGTTATGAGACAGTGTTTCTAATAGCAAAGAGGTTTGGTGGTTTGTTTGGTTTTTTTTGTTAGGAGTGTAACAGCTGAATTAGGGGAAAATATATAATCTTAGTGGGGTCTATGACAATGAGATGGCTATGACTCGGCTATCGGGGATTAAAGTTATGGAAACAGGCTGGGGAAGTCTGAGCTATGGTTAAGGGCCAGTTCAAAGACTGAACAATTTGCAGAAGAATTAGGGTGACCATGAACCTTAAAAGAGCTAAGTCACCTCTGAAATCAGTATTTAAAGATGGCCACTGTATGAATGCAAGTCTATAGTCATGCAGCTGACAATGAGTATACCTTACTTGGGAACTGCGGTCTGTATAAATAAACTTGAAGCCTTTCCTTTTAACTATATGACAGAGAAATGGATGTAAGTTTAGGCCTATGCTTAAATGTCCAGATAAATTGAGGCTCTGGTTTTTTTAGCTGTTAGTGCTTCAGTTATGTGAGTACACTGTGGACAAAGCTGGGCAGGGATACCTATTGAATGGAGTTGTGAGAAAATGCCATCTGACTGAGCTGGTGTTTTGTGTTGAATATTCAAAGTTTAAAGGGGAAGGATTGTCTCACCAGCTATTCTGTTATGGAGGGGAGCAAAAAGGCTCACATTTCCCTCTCACCTACACCTATGGTGAAAGCATGACAATGAATGCAGACTGTGAGGGTGGAGGCAGTGCTGGTAAGTCTGTAGATTGTTGAAGAAGGTAGCTCTGCCATATGCAGCCTTGGATATTTGTTCCTATCCCTCCTATTGTGTTGAAACAAGAGCTCGTGGGACATTGAATGAAATTTTGAAACTGAGTAGGTTTTCTCTTCTGTATTTTGGCTTGGCTTATTTTGGCTGCTTAAGCTCCCTGACCTCATGAATGTGAGGGCTGGCACAAGACAGGGGAGACAGACTGGCCGAGGACTGGGAGATGACAGGACTGTCCCTTTCAATTCAGCACAGACCTTAAACTGACAATATTATTGCAGCATGTGGGTGCCATTTGAGGAAATTTAGCTTGGGTGTGATGCTCACTGAAGAAATTTTTTCCTTGTCTAGACCACTTGTCCTCATTCGCATGCTGCAGTCTGCTGACTGTTAGTTGTGCCAGTACAACTATCCTGGGGCCGTGCTGTAAAAATAACTCCTCTGCACAGTCAGTCTTGCTGGCTCCCTCAGCAGGAGTGTCTGCTGGGTCATGCCAGAGCAGGCGAAAGCCTTCTGCTGGAGTTGGCTTCTTCGGCAGCCATTCCTTGTCTTTTGTCAGGGGGAAACGGAAGGACACATAGAAGTGTTTTGTAGGACAAATCCAGCCTGTGTGCTTCCAGGTCTGACCTCACTGGTCTGGTCACAAGAAGACCACTGTGTTTGTCAGTGCTGTGTGCTTGTACATAACATGCAAACGTGCTGCTGACTGGTGAGGTGTCAATTAAATGCAGAAGTGTGAGCCAGGCTACAGGACTTCTGTTTGGGAAGGGGAAAATCCACAGTTAAGGTATGAAGATAATGTAGGTTTCTCTGACTGTTCAATCACCTTGTCCATTCATAGCAGCTTAATGTAAACACTGGGAAGCCAAGAACAAATCAAATACTGCTTCAATTTTTTTTTTTTAAATTTATTTAAATTTAAATATTGGAAATACCTCATAAGGAGTACTAGTGTAATCATTTAACAAATAATCCAGAAAGCAAGATTTTCCAATTATTGACAACATATTTATAAAACATTATCAGTGTTAGGTAGGATTTAGATTATCTTTTTTGTGTGTGTGGACACAAGACATAAATATTATTCCAGAAAGCCTTGTGGGACTGTGTTTAAAAAACCAAAACAACCCCCCCCACACCAAAACAAACACCAAAATAAAACAAAAAAAACCCAAACCACCAAAACCCCAAAACCACCACCCCCCCCCAAACCTTTTTCTGCTTTCTGCAAGTAACTTGTACCCAAAACATCTGGATTGTTATTTTTGAAAATTTGCTCTGGTTTTGATGGTCCATCCACATTATTGTATTCTCTCACCCAAATGTAAGCTTCCAGAGCTGCTGTAGATGTTTAGCAGCTGGGAAATGTTTTATTCTGACATGACTTCAAGCAGCTGCAAAGTCTGACATCTCTTTTCTTACTATGTTAAAGGGGCTCCTACCAGTTGGGCCAGGAGTACTTGTGGTGTAAAATACTTGTCTGTAGAGTCTTAATGCTCAAAGCATGTAGAAAAAACAAAGCTATAGACTGTCCTGTCATGCAGAATTTTGGTCACCTAAACCAGAAGCATGTAGTATATAGGCCTGCCTGGGAATCTCTGCCACCAGTCTGGCTTGCTTGCTTTTCCATCTTAAATGTTTCTCCCCACCCCAAGAACGGTACTTGACTCCTGGGTTCCCCTTAAGGCAAGCCAAATACAGCTGACAAGAAAGTCTGCTCCAGTCAGGTAGCAAAAACATTGACTTACAAAGTTTGGCTTCCTCTGCACAGAATAATATTTTATTCCAGCTGAAGTCTTTATACTCCTAATACCTTATGCTGTGCTATGCCAGGCACACAACACACTCTTTGGTGTCACACCACGAACACGCCTTTCTGCAAGCTTGACCAAACAGGCATTTCATTATCTTAGATCTGTTGACCTGAAAAAAATACATAGGGAAATGTCCCTGGGCTACAGGTGTCATATAAAGCCTGGATGAAATCAGGAAGAAGTGCTGTGTGTAACACACATGGCCGTGGTGCTTATGGGGAAGATGCCAACCCAGGGCAATGCCACCATTGCCGGAAGGCCAGGGGTCTTCCTTTGCTGTGGCCCACAGACAGACCGCAATGAAGGTTAGGATCAGCTATCATGCAAGACTTCTGCTAGAAAATTTTTTGTATGATCCTAGGAAAACCTCTAGTCTCTCTTGCTTTCTAAAAGGTGGGAAACTTAACTCACAAAAGTGTATGCTGAGGCTAGCGATCATAAGAGACCGTAAGAGACCAAAATGCATAAATGGTGAGAAAGAACTGTGCACTTACCTAAGTACCATTTAAAATTAAAATTACAGATTGGGTTAAGCAGACTGTAGCTACTAACAGCAGAGAACTACTAAGTGAATTTTAGTACCTGCTAGCATTGTTATATGCAGTTAATGGGGATTTTGTTGTTACTGAGATCCCTCGGAGAGTAGCAGATAGGCTTTGCATTGCATGTGGAATGAGCAGAACAGTGTGAATTTCCTCAAGTAGATCTTGATTGAAAACCTCCCTAGGCAGGAACCTGAAGGTTTGTCCCTTGTTTCAGCAGTTTTGAACAAGGCAATGAATTATTTAGAGTAAAATAAGAAGTGCAGGTCTCTGAAGAACACTCAGCTAATGCTACTAGTCTGAGATCCAGATGTGTTGTTTGAGAAGAGGCGATACCAAAGTATCTTGCTTGATCTGTTCTTGATTAATGTTTAATTTTGGATTTAGAATAATTTTGTAAAAAAAAAAGTAATTTAGTCTTCATGGATTTTTGGTTTTGTATAGTGACTTTGCCTGAAGTAGGTAATACTGAACAATTTTGTATATTATTTACCACTTAATTACAGGGGAGGAAATAAGGATTAGGTGTAAACTTCACTGTATACGCATAACTGTTTCAAAAGCTGCAACTTCAGAAGTGCATCTATTTGCATTAAGGTGTATATTTTGTATGAAATCTCCCATGTACCACACATTTTCAAGCTGTTTAAATGCTGTCTTATGCCCAATCAATGTGGTTGGATAGGGACAACGGAGGGCACATTTTTCGCTTTTTCTGAAATAATTAAATTGAAATTTTTGGAGGAGCAATGGGAAAGCAAGCTGTCCAAGCAGGACTTTAAAAGCCCAGTTTTGTGTTTGAAGATCTGCAGGGGTGGGGGGGGTGGGGGTGTGGAACTGGGGTATATGCTGCTTAATTGGCTTGACTTTCAAAGCTCTCTAACTTGGCTTTCCAGGAAAATCTGTCCTCACCAGTAGCACTTCCTATGAGAATGAAAGGGAAAAGTGACTGTGACAGAGCAGTGTGTTTGAGTGAAATGTGGTTTAGGCTTGACTTGCAAATATATTTCTTCCTTCTTTCTTGCTACTTGTATTGTTCTGTTACAGTAAAGGTATACCCTTCCCCACAGCCTGTCTCTCCTTACAAGCTGCTCTATATGGTAGAGATTATTAGCTCCATTTTATTTCGATCTAAGAAATGAAGAGGCTGAGAGATGATGGAAGGGTTTTACCAACAGAGAAATGTGCAGTGGTTGATGTCTTGTCCAATGCAGAAGGGTCCACACAGGTCCAGATGGCTGTGTCACACATGTATTTGAGAGCAACACTCTGGCATGTAAATGACTCTAGATAAAGCTTAGGAGCTGGAGCCATTTAAGCGGTTAGATGAGGATTTTGTAGATCCTCAAAGATGCTTAGGAAAATTGCCCAAGTGCTTTAGCCTATTTCTTGGTGAGGCATCTGAAGTTATACAGGAAATCTGTAGCAGAGGAGAGCTCTAACCCCAAGTTCTGGATAGCCCTCTATTGCTTAGAGAGACCTGTAAACTCTGAAGACAAAATATAGCATTGCTATGCTTAGCACAAACTCTTGTGCTACAGGTGAGTTCTCCAAATGATGTTAAAACTTCAATCTTGAATGTATGATAATTTTTTTACAATAATGATAAACTAAAGTATTCACTTGAATTGGCAATACACAAGTAGCTGGACAGGTTTATTTTTTCCATCTTCAGGGGTTGGTGGTGGGTCATTCAGTTTTCTTTAAATAGAAGTTTTCCCAAGCTTTTGATCTATGTCTTCTATAGTCAGCACTAAAATTAAAGTTGTATTATGACAAATTTGATACCCAGGTTTATCACTTTCGTGTTGTGACAGACTCTGCTTTAGGTGGATAAAGAATTGGTATTATGCTGGTTTTTATTTAGTCTGAAATCAGCTTATATTGATATTAAGTGTGTTTGTCTTCTCCTCAGGGGAGAAGGAAAAGTGTGACATGCCAGAATTTAATTATTGTGCTATTTTTCATTTGTAATATGACCAACAATTGTAGCAAGTAGTTCTGAGACAAATTACAGGAGAGATGTGTTGGGAAGGCAAAAGAGGAAGAGGAAATAAAGTGGAAAAACAGGTTGAATGCACTTCTGACACTGAAAAAGCTTCTGTTCTTTTTTCCTTCTTCTTCTTTTAAATGTTGGCCTCGGTATTTGCTTTTAGGGGCATTTGAAGAGATCGGTTAGCCCTTCCAGTTCCTGACATTTACTCTTTCTTCATGAACAATGCTAGTCAGTTAAAAATGAGTGTAAAGTTAATTTGCTTATAAAAATTACCAGGGATGATTAATTTAAGCAAAGCATAGAGCTGAAAGCAAAAGCTTGCTCCATATCCTTGGTGCTGATGCTATTGACTTATGAGGATGAAGAATTATGTACTGAAAGATTTAATCATACGTATTTTCAGTTAAAATACACAAAAATACTGTGCAGTTGTTAGGCCAAAGACTCGCTCTTTTCATGAAGGAGGAGAATTACCAGAGAAAATGAGGACACGATTAGGAAACACAAGTGAACTTGCAGGGAATTGCAGTCCATTGAGTGATTTCTGTCTGTCTTGGAGGAGGTAGCAAGTGGTTGCTATTAGAAAAATATTTTTCTTTGTAACAGTTGGGTACCTTAGAATAGACCAGATCTGCATAGTTTAAAATTATTGTTCCTGAATATTAATATCATGGCTAAGAGTTCCAATATGGATTTCTTTCTGCTGGGCATTTTGTAAGCATATGGAAATTGTTCCTGATGTAGGCTTTATAATTTTTTATTGATTTCATATAAGGAAATGTTAAAGTTAAATGTTTTCGAAGGCCTTTTTATAATTATGACTAAATGATATCCCAGACTGTGCTTTCTTCTTTCTCCTGCACCCCATCTTTCTTCATAGATTTGCCAGTTTCTTCCTAGTCATCCTTGCAAGATGAGGATTTTTGAGGCCAGTTCTTAGTATGCCTCTTTTCCTAGTTCAGCTTTCTCTGAACATGGTTTGTTACTAGTTAAATTTTAACAGAAGGCCTTAAACCCAATCCCAGTCACATTCCACAAAGTAAATTTACTGTCAAGGCTGGAATGTAATGAAGAAGTCAGAAGTAAAATCAACTTTACACAAAATATAAATACAGCTGGACTAATCACTGCAATGATTGTAAGATTGTTGCAGGTGCAGATCTTAATTACATAAAATACTAGTCTAACAAGATGAAAAACGCAGATAATGAAGCCCTTTCTGACTCAGCTGCAGAGGTCTTGCTTAGACATCTACCACGAATTTCTTCCTTTGTTTTGGAAATGAAATGTTTCCTCCAATTAAACACCCTATTGTTTAGAAATACAGTTGTTTTCTGAGTCAAAGCCCAGTTTATTATTTCTTTGGTGCTTTTTCTGGAGATGGCACAGGTGTTTTTCTTATGAATTTTTTTCGTTTCTTTTCCTGATATTGTGTTTACAAGTAGATTGAGTTGTGTGGAATCAAAGATGTGCTTGTTCTGTTCCACCACCTACAGTTTGACTCTCAGGTACACACAGGAAAATTCATTATCTTCTTTTCTACATCTCAGGGAAAGAGCATCTCAATGGATGGAAATATATGGAAATAAACTGTTCCTTAGGTGACTAACTGTTGCTTAGCCTGAGTTTTGAGAATCACAGCAGAACCTGAAATATCAGCTGCTCAGAGTAGAAATATGTCCCTTTAAAATATTTTGGGGGCATGGGCTAGAGGATTTCTATAAAGTACCACAAGAGGGCATCTGTTTCATCTCTTCGACCTACAGCTTTGCTGGTGATACTGCTTCTTTGAAAATTTCCTCATAAGGAAAATGGGAGCTACATGGGAATATGAAGTTCACAGTGTTGAACCAGCAAGTAAAAAGTGTGAAAGAGGATAACTAGACTCTTTTGTAAATATAACAAATCCATGAGCTTGTGACCCTTTATTAACATTTGACTTGAGTGGGTTTTATTTTTCCTGAATTTTTAACTTGCTAAAGTGCAGTTTTGGTTGTCAGAAAATATTAGTAGGTCTGGGTAAATCGAAATGAACATTTTCAGCTATAATTTTAAAGATGGAGAGGTGCAAATGGTAACTCAATTTCCTTTGTTGTATTGCCAAGTAAGGCTGTGCAAGACTTGGTCTTTTGTCTATGCTGTTCTTGATGAGAGAAATATTGAACTCTTAGAAGAAAGAAGTATGTTCTGTCCACTGTGCTACAGAATATCCTGCAATGGATAACCTTGAGAAAAACGACTTTTTTTGTAGCTGCTGACTTTTGCAGGTCTCATGAAGTGTTTCACTAGCCTGAGAGGAACCAACCCTTTAGTGGTTATATGATATGCACCATACACACTCTGAACAGAATAGTGACCCAGCTTGATCAGCTTTGGATTCATTGTGTGACGCACTCGGTGCTGTTCAAGAGTAGCTGTGGCTAATCAGTTCAGTGTCATCTCTTTTTAAAGCACAGAAGCATTCTGGATGCTCAGCTGAGATTTTTAGTCTTCTACAGCTACAAATCTTTGTTCTCCCCTTTGCTTGGTTCTGGGTAGATCGAAAATTAAGAGTTAAAGACAAAGAAATAATCAGAAGAGCCAATTATTCAGGGTAACAAAATCATATGTCTATGGTATGAAAGGCATGATCAGAACAAATATAGGGAAAAAAACTAACCCATATTCATACAAAATTTGTCTTTGTTGTAAAACTGCTCAGGAAGAGGATGGATGCATAAAAATGTATTTATGAAGAATGTGAAGAGTTTATACACAAACACACACCTATATAAACACAAAAATATTTTTAAAAAGCCTGCATAATCAGTACTTTGCTGCATTAAAACACAATAAAAAATCTCCATATAAGCAACATGTAAATGAAAAACTAGTCAGTTTAAAATCACACTACACTTTAGGTTTCAATCCTACAATTGTAAGTAATTTTACTTACGAGTAGTCCACTGAAAGCTGGCTTATGCAGTTATTTCAATTAGCTGTGTTCTTAAGTGATAGTAGAATGAAGTCATATATTTCAACAGTCATAAACACTGCAGTTTTGCTTGCTGAAGAGTTTTGGTTTTACATTAGGTTTTCCCTTCATGAGTTCAATTTTACTTATGCCATAAAGTAGTCAAGCCACTTCTAGTACACTTCAGCATAGCTGTGCTGAAGTGATAATTGCCATAAAGAAGCAAATTTTGTAAACTGTTACCTTTCTTTTCTATGCAGGGAGTGGGGCAGAGGGAGGGACTATTAAATATCTGTTAGAACCAGAGATAGTACCACTTTAAATATATGCTTTTTATAATCTGGGTCATAATTCAGTATTTTAGCAAAAGCAAAAAAAATGTCAGTAAAACCAAGTCCAAGGTGAAGCCCGTTTGGCCTTGTGGCTCACACCCGTAAGAGGCCAGCCTGCCAGGATGAAGTGGTCAGCGCTATGACACACTAATTTTGATAAGATTGGTTAACAATGGGTGGCTTTCTGTACATGTTGGGCACAAGCTCTTCTGGCTGCACTAAAACTGTTCTAATAGCTTTTTTAAACCATTTTTTTAATGACAGCTCCAACAAAAGAAATTGGATTAATTATTTGGGGGTGGGAGAAGAGGGAAACATGCCTAGAAAAACAACTTGCTAAAGTAAGGAATTAAATGAAGGTGGTTGTGTCCTGTTAGATTTCTGTTCACGGAGTTTTAGCCATCTTTAAAAACTACAGCATAGCTGTTGCTTAATTTAAAATGTAGAGTAATTTTAAGCAACATTATCTCATCTCCATTCCTTGATTTCTCTGAAAGTTCGCTACAATACTGAGTGATGCTTTGAAACTTGTGAGGAATGAGTGATCTGTGGTAAAAGGAGTAAAAAATTGGTGCAGACTCAACCAAATGCTTTTACCTGGACAGTGTGAAGTAATGCATACAATTTTAATGTTTAGAAAAATGAAATAAAACCAGTTTCTCTTTTCACAAAATCCAGCAGAGCATTTAGATTATTTTATTATATTTCATTAGTATTTTAGTTCTATGCTAGTCCCAAGCATCATTAAGCAGGGTGTTAGATGCTGTATAAAGATGGAACTAGGAGTTTATGTATTTTTTATATATCTGTCTATATATATATATATATAATGTGTGTTTGCTGTATGGTGTGAAATCCCTGGAGTTATAAGTCAGTTTAACTTTATTAGGTTCAAGGGAGCTATGCTCATTTATACTGGCTGGAGATCCGGCTTTGTGTGCTTTTATCTAGGTGAAGATGCTATAAAGATAAACAAACAATCTGTTAGTCGCCTGGTGAAGATATAATATTCTCATGTGTTTCACAGCAGTTTCTGACATGATAGGATAATTTCTGCTTAGACTGTGCTTCTCTGACCCTTTTGAATAAGTGACTTGGAGTATTCTTCACTGACTTGAGAATTGTATATGCATCATTATGGCTAACTGATTTTAAAAAATAGATAAATTTACTTATAAGTATACAAAAACTTATTCCTTTATTGTAAAAAGGAAAAAAATAAAGAAAAATTTTAAATAGAAAATAGAGATGTATCATTATTGCTTGGAATGTGCATCTATATTGCCTTATTATGTAGGCACTTGAAATCTGTGAATTTTTTCTTTGTTCCTGTAGGTATAGTGCTGTCTGTTTTCAAGTGTGTGTTTCTGTGGACATGCCAAGTAATATATAACACTGCTTATATTTTTTTAAGTTCAACTTTCAAACACCACCTGCACACAATTTGGATATGTCAGGTAACATTACTTTCCAACAGAAATACTTGGCATAATGTGGTTGGGTTCCAGATGATTTGTCTGAGAATGGCTTGAGAATAATCAAAAAAATATCCTGGAAATCTGCCCGTAGAAGTCCTTAAAATGAGAAATATAGCTGACAACATACCTGCTATTCAGTGAAGTAGAAATTGTTCTCTCCCTCTTTTGTAGTATACTCTTTCCATTGAGACAAAAGAGATACAGCTGTTTCATATACAACATACTGAGTCATAATATAAAGAATCCTCTGATTAGAAAACTACAACATCTGCTTGTTAAAAGAACTCATCACAGATATGCAACTATCAGTTGCAGTTGAAGCACTGATTTTTAGCCATGGATATGCAGAGCGGCTTGATGCCAAACACCTCCACGTGGAAAACTGTGCACCTCCTCCAAGTTCCATGTGGAGTCCATCAGCAGTGCTGCCAGGATCTTTAATTTTGCATTGTTACTTCCCACACAAGTAAAACTTGAGTTTATGTTTAAGTAATGAGGTGTTGTCAAGAGTACAGGGAGCTTCTCTTTCTCTTTTTATTAAGGCAGCAGACAGGTGATGTAGCTTGGGGACAGCTGCCAAGGAGAAACACTGACCATGAGGCTGCAGTCTGCCAGATATTGATTCGGCCCACTCTGCTTACTGTCTTCTTAGCCCCATTTATATTCTCACTCTTCTAGCTGGTAAATTTCCACTGCTCTTTGCTTACTGTACATGTTCTACTCCATTTCTTTGTCTCAAATTTAGAGAGGCAGAAGTGAGTGTTACTGTTCAAGATCAGCAGGATGGCTCATAACAGATCCCTCAGGTTCACTGTGAGACGCCCTGATGGCAAGGTCCTGGAGCAACTGCAGGATGGGCAGGCAGACTCAGTAGAAGGTGGAAAAGCATGCAAAGGAGGGTCAGTCTTATTACCCCTGATGTGTTTGCTGGGGTTTAATGCATAATTGACAATTGTGTGGAAGACATCTGGTTGAGAGAATGTGATTTATTTAAAAGCTTTTTATGAATGAAATAATCTGACTTGGTAATTCTGTGTGCCTGCACTACAGCTTTGAAATTTTATGGTTTTTAATTTAAATTTTTAAATTCAATTTAGAAATTACAGATTGCATGGCAGTCTGGAAGGAAGGAAAGTCCTGTGTACCATAAAGAACTTAAATTCTTGAATCCTTTTTATCTCTAAATGTAACCTTAGTGTTGTCATGCTTAGCTATATAACCCAGGAGTGTATTACAGCCTCACATTTCATTATAAGAAGTTCGTGAAAGACAGCGCTGTTCAGTTTCTCTCAAACTATGTTACCTTATTGACCACAGGAACAACTGTAATGCTTCAGCTTCTACAGCTGTGAACTGTAATCTCAGTTTGAAATGGTTTACTTTTTGTGATCCATCAGTCTCAGAAGTCTTTGTAAACTACTTGCCTCCCCCTTAGTCTGTCCGGGCTTTGCAGATGAAAATGCTATAGTAGGACTGAGACAGAAAGAAGGTATTGGATTTTTCTTCTGTAAGTAGTGTTGTTTAGTGTACTGTATTTAAGAAGACAATTAGGACAGTAAGGGGGAAGAGTAGTATAGATTTAACGACTCGGTTCATTACTGGATCCTGCAAGTCTGTAAAGCAACAACGAGAAGTGGTCCCACCAGAGTACAATGGGCTCATGTTAGTTTGACATTGGGTATATGCTGGCAGTTTTTTATGACAAAAATTAAGGTGAAAGTTTGGGGTTAGGGTTAAAATTTAGAAAAGTGCAATTGTGTATGCTTATGCCTACAAAGGATCTTGTTAAAGATTAAAATTTTTTGATTCCTGGATTCTTATAAGGTTGCAGAACTAGAATGAGGTTAGCTGAAGACTGGGTTTATGGCAAATTATGAGATGGGTAAAATCACTTTGGAGTAATCAGGTGGCAAAGTTTGTGTTCCTGTTAAGGGGTGGGGCCACCTTTGTAAATCAGGTTTCTTTGCTGGCATCTGCAAGTCCTGTAAAGTTGGAAACAGGATTGGAACTAACAAGCAGGAATTACTTATAAAGAGATCTGAAGTGTGTGAATTGACTGGTTATGATTGGTTCAGCGTTAAAGTTTGGAGTTGCAGGGCTGAAAAGCTGGCTTTATTTCATGATTCCACTGGAGTCATAGGGTATGTATTAATAAAAACAACACAGAATATCTGACTGGTCATTTCTCTTAATTATCTGTGCCATCGAGAAAGCTTTATTTCCTTTACTTTGCATCTATGTTCAAATTTTGTGCCCACTGTAGAGAGTTGGCTGCATTCATACTGCACTCTGGATGAAGCCTACCTTGGCAATAGGTATCATGCAACCTTCGCAGAGGCCTTTCTGACAAGCATCAACAACCACTGATCTCCCTCGCCCACCATACAACCAGGGCGGTATGCTATATAAAAGAGGCAATGCTCTCTATGAAGTTTCCTAGTCGCTATTTAATGGTGAAATGGAAAAGCATGCTGCTGCCTCTGCTTAAGAGGGGGAAAGTGAGACTGTCGTAGACCAGGCTCATTAGAGGAGGTTTGGGTCTGGCTCTCCTAATAAAGTACCCTGTTTTCCTATGTCTGCTGGGGATCGAGGCCATCCTTCAAAGGATGTCTTCCATAGCTTCTGCTCTGGTAGCATCTTGAACTCATATCTCCTATTAAAAAGTAGGCTTTGTCAAAGAGAACCGGCCAGGTTGACCAAAGACTATTATGGAATGGCATGGGAAACAAATGGGTGCTGGGGCCTTTGCTAGGAAGGGCCACCTGTCCTTGAGCTGGGACTTTCTGGTGCCTGGCAGAAGTGCAAACAATCAAAACGCTGACCAGTTTTGAGCAGGCAAGTTCACTGCAGGAATACCTGGAATCACAATCTTCAGTTATGGTCCCTGAGGAGTTTGTGTATGTTTGAGAAGAGGAGGAACCAGTATAATCTACAGGTGCTTATGGTGGCCTTCAAGGCACAAACTAAAGGACAGGAGTGAATTTAGGATTTCAGGGATTAAGATGCTAGTTTCATAAAGGTTTATTTGAGTCTTAATGCTAATGGGGACAAACGTCCTCTTACAGATCTTGGAATCGTTAGCTCCTTAGACATTACTGGTTTAAAAGTAATGCATATCGGAGCAGTGTGATGCCTAAATAGTGAGGACAAGGAAAGGGGGGCTGCTGCTTCTGTCTATTGAAAACATGCTTAAAGGATATAGATCCTTACGATACCTCAAAGAAATGCATATGTTAATGTGTTAAGTTGATTTCATCAACAAACTAGTGATCATATTGCAAAGGAACCAAACCATAATCTCACCAGCTGTTTTAGCATGACCTCCTGGAACCCAGCACATTGTTTTAATTTAATATCATACTTGCATTATGTTAATGGACAGCCATTACGTGCTAGTGATAATATCTGTCCTGATGTAGCTGCAAGACATCAGGCCATTTGGCCAAATATGTTTTTTTTTATTTAACTGAATAATTGCACAGAATCATGTAATTCATATTGGTATATTGTAGACAATTGGCATCTAGAGAAATGACAGACATTGGTAATCTGTATAAATCAGGATTTATCATCTGAAAAAAAGAAAAAAACCCCTTTAAATACACATGAAATGTTATTCACTAATAGAAAATATATAGTATGTTAAATTAAGTTACAGTAATTTTTTTTTTTTTTAGCAAGTCAATAAACTAACCAATTGTTCTTCAGTGCCTCACCATACCTAAATTACCTCCTTGTGATTCACTACACTGAATGTCAGGTATATGATTACCTCCATCTTGTCTCCTACCTACCTGCAAATGTATCATAATTCTGAAAATATCACCCATTCAAGTGGTTTTATCCTATTATGCTACAAATTGCTGTATTTTCATCTCATTTGAAAATTAATTTTGTGTTCTGCAACTTAGAATAGGATTTTCTTTGCTTTTTTCATCTCAGAAGTCTTCAATTCTGGCAACAAAGGCTGTCTTCTTCTGAAATTGCTAAAAAGTGGTGTATATCAAGTTCTTACAATGCACTCTTTCAGCTTGAAATGAGAACTTCTATCAATCAATGTCCTTAAGTACTATTTGCCTTGTTTATATGACTGTTAAAAAGGAACAATATTTCCAAGCATCACTGCAGGACTATATCTACAGATTTTCTGCTATGAATGGCAAAGGTGAGGCCTACAGGAGTGTCCTCTAGAGTAAATGATAGTCAGTGACACAGGCAAATGAACCCAGAGATCATGTTTGTTTGTCTTTTCATAAATTAAAACTGACAGTAGCTTAAAAACCTGCAGCCAACACATAAAAGCAATAAATCTGTATTTACATAGAGTGAAAGGAGATGGTGTTTATTCTGTAAATTCATAATCTGTGTAGGCTGTGTGCCTGATAGCCTAGAACTGGCTGAGTGCCTAAGTAAATGGGTGGGAAGGACAATTTACCTTCCTGTGGAATATTGCACAGAGGTGAAAACCTATGATTTTTCCAATGTAAGACCAAAGGCACCACCTGGTTTTGATTAATTTGGTTTCTTTTGTTGAAGAAAAGGAGAGATCACTGTGATGTTAACTTTTTTAAATGGCAATATTTTTCAGGGACCTTGTTTATTTACTAGCTTTTTCTTTATTGAGATAGTCTGCAAGGTGAAGGGTAAAATATAGTGGCATAATCTGTATACTTTTGCTCAAGCTAGAATGGATTTGTTTTCCATTAAAGCTGTTCTGACTGCTTTCAGCTGGAGAACATGGAGACCTTTAATGTACCTCCTTCATTCAGTCACTGGTATGTTCCTGATTGTACTGTGAAATACCAGGGATGAAAAGGGAAGTTACTCAAATCCAGTTACTGCATATTTTGCCTTGCAAAATGTCTATGCAGCCTGCTGGCAAGAAGTCATTAAGATTTACCTGGAATTATCCTTGGACAATATCTCTGTCTGTCAGTAAACAAGATAAATTTCAGATGAAGTATTAAAAAAATAGAAAAAGTCACATCCACATCAACAGCTGGATAGGGACAAGTAAATTAAAGGAGACGTGTTGCAGTGGCTGAATTTGGATGATGCATGTGCTGCATGCTCCCAGGCCCATTTCCTGGCTGTAGCTGGGAAATAGTGTTGGAAGCATAAAGATAGCCCTGAGAGTCTTGAGGAACCCCTATTATAAGGAAAGCCACCTTTGGAAAGGCTGATCACACCTTTGTGCCAGCAGGAACAAAACAGGTCTGACCTTTTCTTTGACTGTGTATGAACTAAGACATTTTGATTTGGCCAAACCCAAGAGATTTCTTGGAGTCCCTGCTCCCTCCAAAATTGGTTATAGTCCCAGCAAACTAGTATTGGGGTCAGTAAGGCTATGTCACCTTACTGAGAACTGATTTTGGGGGTACAAGATTGTATCCTGTGCTATTTAATATGCTCAAGTCATCTCCACTGGCACAAAGGTGTGCTTATGTGTGCCCATTGTAATACCCTGAGTAAGTGTAAGCTGTTCAAAGCAGAATGATTCATCCTAAATTAGATAAAAATTGGCACAGATCAGTAGCAGATTTAGCTTACTGGATTGGTGCAAAAATGCTTGGGTCGTTGAATCTGATCTGGCCTCCAGGCCCAGTCACGTTACCCTGCTCATTGCTTGGTTGACTGTATGGGACAAAACATTGAGCATATGGCTCACAAAATGCTGTGTATGAGGTAATATTAACATTTACATACTCTTTATTAGTTGCTATTATCTTTGGAACCTTTTTCAGTGGGCATACTGAAGTCAGTGACTGATTATTTGGTAGGTCATTTTTGAAAATTGCAATCATTATACCAATGCTTCTCTCCTTGAACTAACACTCAAGTGATGGGGGAGTGAAGGAAGAGGGAATTATTTAGGTTACAAGAGCAATCTTCTAGAAGGCAATAGGGTCATGCCAGCTACTTGCAATTTCTCAGTTTGTGACATTTGAGAAAAATATTGTACCTGTCAACAAACCAGTGATTAAACATTGTACGATTTTGAGATGGTATCTATAAAAAGTATCTGTATGAACTCACAATGTAAGGAAAGAAACATTGCTATGAGAAATGACTGTTGGGATTTTTTATTTTAAATAAAAGCGAGTACTTAATTCCTGGCAAGCTAGAAAAACAAATGGTGTTGTCAAAATAAGAGATAGATCCAAAAGCGAAGAATGTACCTACACATGTAAAAGGAATGTGCCCACAAACTGTTGCAAAACACACTTTCAGATTGGAGGATGCATCACAGTTTTGCATCATTTCAGGGACAGATAATAGAATGTTTTAACTTGCATTTGAAACTATTAATTATCTGCAATGACGTAAATTCCCATGTGTCCTATGACATTATGTACCCTTCACACCATCTGTACCTGTGATGTAACTATACATCAGTATAGATATGCGCATGAACAGTGCTCACATTGCAACTTGCTCAAGAACTTATCCCTCACTTTCAGGACTGACAATAGACACATTACTCACATTACTCTCTTCCCTGGCAGGAGGAGTACTTTCTACATGGAAAGTTATTACATTGATGTGAAAATTCAGTTGTAATATTAATTATGCAGGAGAAACATGCTGCACAGAGTTGCCTTTCTGTGGTTTCTTGGTCTTTCTAACTGATACTCTGTGCTCTACACGAAACTTACAGCGAAGAAAGTTTTGCCAACTTTTAGTAAATAATCAGCCATGATACCACCTCATTGTACTCTTCTGTACTCTTCTCCTAGCTGCTAGAAAATGTCATCCTTCAACAGCTTGTGATAATGGTGATCAACAAAATAATTTATTTTCTGTCAACACAGCTGAAGTGGTGCTTTTCACTTCATAGAGAAGGAAAAAGAAACCAAGCAAGGTGCTACCAAGGGCTTTTTATATTCCTAAACAGCTTTTTGCCTCTATTATTCATGTTGTTACATTATTATTTGCCATTCAGTCCTGTATCTCATACAAGTCCAAAGTATTTAAAAAAAAAAAAAAAAAAAGCCAATTTCACTTTCAGATGCTGGGAGATACTTAAAACTTGCCTGGACAGTTAGATCTCCTTGAACCTGCTGTAAGCAGGCAGTTGGACTAGATGACCCCCAGATGTCCCTTCCAGCCTGGGCTTTTCTATGATTCTGTGTTGCTCAGCATGAAAGATTAGAGTTGCAAGCAGGCAGAATATTAGGTGCTTTAAGAAGGTGGGGGTGATCAGGACACATGTTCTGGCATGTAAGCTGTCATTTGGGGGATCTTAGGAAGGGGCTAGGTGAGGAAAATTTACACATCTATTAGCCTTTTAAGGAAACTTGTAAGCAGACGAGGCTGCTGGAAGAAACTAACAGCAGACTTTAATTGCTTACAGGGTATAAAAATTGCCTCTTTCTTCAGCTTACTCAAAGACTTGTGCTTGCCAACCAGTAATTTTTTTTGAAGTGTTGACTATAGCCTGATTTTTGAGAGAAAGGGGTGACTTTACACTTTCAGTAGTGTTCAATCTGTATTTGAGGAAAGCCTTGCTAGAACTTGTGAAATGAAAAGAACCTTTTCCACTGACCCCAAGGCCTCTTGCTTGGATTGGGGTCTGTGAGTATGTGTCTGCTGCCTGTCCTTTCTTGGCAGCTCAGAAGCAAATGTAAGTGTTGCAAAGCAGGTGGCTGCTGCTGAGGAATCCCTGGTTCCCACAGCCGGACTGGACTGTGGTGAGGTGGCACATTCCCTCAGCAGTGCCAGGACCTTCATGGGAAGAGTTGGTTGTTGTCGTAGTTCAGTTTGCAGTCACAAGCCTCTTATGAATGTTCTAGTACAACAGGCTGTTTAATATAAAAATGCACATTTCTTATATTTACATGGTAAAAAAGGGTACTATCATTTTCTTTTAGAGAGATGGCTATTTCCTTATGTGGTGAGCATAAACTTCATGACAGCTTTCACTGGCATTTCTTCTCTAGGACTTTTAAGTCCTTTGAGTTTGAAAACAACAGAGTAGGGCAAGTGTATTACTATCATTCAGTAATTTGGCTTTGGAAATAAAGTTTTTGCTTTTGCATATAGAAACAGATGCATATTACTGTGGCACTGTATGCATGATCTGTATGCATATTATGTGCATATATTTACATTTCTGGCAATGTATGGTGCAATTGAAAAGACCTGTGCAACAGCAGTCAATGAACTATTATGTGGAAGCAGAAAGGATTTACTTACCAAAAATCTAATCAGTTTTTACATGACTTCAGCATTTTCAAAACGCAAGACATGTAATAATCACTTCAGATGCTATGCATAGTTAAATTATTTAAATGTATTCCACTTTCCAGTTTTCAAGGTCACAGTGAGATATTAGCTATTCCTTTTCTTTTGTTATCATGTAAGTAGTATGGACCACTTATAGAAAAAAACTTCTATTAGAACAAATGAATACATAACCAGGCAAGGTTAAGAAATAGTCATCTAAAATAATTACAAAGTAAAGCAGAGCCTGAAGTGGACAAGTCAGTATTCTTTGTTTCAAGATAGCTAAAGGTGTTTTAAATGTTTAAGTGCATTATTTGTGTCATATCCTTATGATACAGTAATTGTGAAATTATTTTTGTAAAACTCATTTGAAAAAGTGATGCATTTAAAAAAAAAAAAAATTCAAGTGAAACCAAATGTCACCTTGACTAAGTCTGCTCAATGCAGCATATAAATGAAATGCTCATCTTATTCTCATTCTGACTACGAAGCTCCTTTTTTTTTTTTTTTTTTTTTTATCTGGGAAGGGAACAAAACTCATACTGTCTCATGACTGCAATGCTGAAAAGAGCAAAGTCACAGAACTCTGCAGGATCCTTCATTTTCTTAGCTGTAGGTATGTTTATTGAGGTCATTTATTTCAGGATAGGTCTGTATTATACTTTGACAGACAAGTTCAATGTAATCTTTTCTAAAAATCCAATCACCTTTGTAAATCATGAAGTTTGTGCTTTCTGTTGTGTTAATATGCCTCCACATGTGGTAACTTTGAACATTAGTAAAATGTCTTACAGTGTGTGGTATTTTGAGACAGATATATTGATAGACATTAGAAATCAATAACAATGATAGTCACTAGAGACGTATAGTTATATATTAATCAGAAACCAAAACTGCTAAGATTGCTTATGTACTAACAAGAGATGACTGATACACTGTGCTGTTTTCCAGAAGATATGGAAAGGTGTGTGCTTTGGTTACTAATAATCAAAGATATATGTTTCTATATTGGTTCCGAAGACAATCTGGATACTAATCACAGACCCTATCATAAGATGCCTTACAGAAGACAATTGGAAGTATGGTGTTTAGAGTGAAAATAGGTGAAGATCAACCACTCTGGGCAGTTCTGGTTACACACAATGCAAAGGAAGGCTGCATACTTTCAGGTCCTTGTGATTTTATTTTAATGACTCTATTAAATAATGCGCTACAGGCTCCCTGTTAAAGAACCATGAAGATACCTGTTTCTCCACTAGAAATACATGTTTATATTCTGAACCACAGAGAACTAGTACTTACTATATACCCACAGTCTCTTCTTTAATTTTTGAACAGCTAGATGGTGCTGCTTGAATATTTAGTATATAATTACTGTTTAGTTTTATTATCATAATGTTAAGTCAAAGATCAAGATTCAGATGTATGAGGGAGAGAAAATGAAAATTTGCTGCATGTCCAAAAAGGCTTACAATCCAAGTAAAAGGGTACATCTTCCTTGCACTTAACCTGCTTCTTTCTTCTACTAAGGTTGACAAAACCCACAGCTGTATTAGTAAAATGAACTAATTGAAAACTAGTAAGGGTTTTTCTATAATACTCTGTGATGTACTCACTTGTATGAAAGTGAGGATGACAGAAAGAGGCTGAGAGAAGTGTCAGTAAACTGAGACAAAATGGGAGGCAATGAGCAGACAAAGCTGCTGAACTGTTTTTGTAAGAATCACAGCAAAAGGGGGGTTATAAGTGGGCTATAACAGAAGACAATGAAATAGCTTTTGGAGGGGTTCCTCCAAAGTGGGAGCAAGGTATGAAGAAAGTATAGAGATACTTGTTGAACAGTGTAACAAGCGGGTTAAAGTGCTGATATTAGGGCAGATTGGAAGTGAGGTTTTATTTTTGAGCAATAAATGAAAAATTATAACTGGAACAAATGTGAATCATAAGGGGCTGTGCAACTGAAGTCAGGTAGCTTGTGTGTCAGAGGACAGCTATGAATGGCTGCCATGTAGTAGGAGTTGTGGACTAGGAAAGTAAGCATTAGTGAGAACTTACATAAGCAACTGAGACGCAGCAAAGCCTGGATTATGTCAGATAGTTTGGTGTAAGACTGAGGGAGTTTTCACTTTTTGTTTTGAGAATCACGAAGTTAAGTAAATGTTTCTGTTGAGGGAACAGCAAATGCTTATACTTGTGCACTTTATTAAAAATGGCTCTACAACTTCCTGAAATTAATAAAAACTTCATTTTGTGCAGAAGATCTCAAAGCATAAATGTAAGAGGTAGTGGAATTGAGGTGATGAAGGTGTCCTAGGCTTTGAGATTATATCAACAGCAGGTGCATAAGATAGGGAACTGCCTTGAGAAATAGGAAAATGATATTTCAAACTGCATTGTCAGGACTGGAATGTTTTCAAGGAACCTGTTTCTGTTTATGTGCAAGAGTTTGCTTTCATATACATCTCTCATACCTTCTTGTGTAAAGCCATGCCTCAGTCTTCTTAGTGTTTAGTATTTCTCTTCCAGTGGTGGATGGGTGATAGATACAAAAAATATACTGTTATTACCATTGGCATCCCATGGAGAATATCAGATAACGAATTCTTTCTCTTTTTGAGAAGCAAAGAATATGGGAAAATGGCAGCATTTTTGTACTTTACTTTCATTATAGCATTTCTATCTACAGGGCATGCTATTTATGTTTGTAATGTTTTTTCTTGCTGCTTAGCTGTGAAAATGCTAGATAAGACTAATACAATTATATGCCATAGCTTTATTTAAACTGCTGTGATACATGGAAGATATTACTGACTTATCATACAAGTTTCTTGATGAAGTAATATTCAAGCAGATATTTTTTTTTCTGATATTGTTAACATTAGAATACTGATACTTTACAAATTCTCAGTTATATAAATAAATTCATTCTGTGTGTATATATGTATATGTTCAGGCATGTACAAGCATATATGTACAATGTTTACTAACAATTTTAAAATAATAGATCAAGACTACTACATTTAAAGCAGAGCAACAGCCTAGGGTAGATTCTTTGGTGTTGTAAACTGTCACACCTTCACTGGGTTTGACTAAATTTATACTATCTGGACCATATAGAGCTCATTCAGTCTCCCTCCTGCATGGACAAGTATTGACATGTAAGTACCTCAGATGGTAATTTAAAGCTTGCTAATGCATTGCTGAAATCTCCCTTGACTTTCAAAGGTGCTAATATAGATATGAGAAAGATGAGAAAGTTTTTCACACTCATTTCTGCTAAAATGGAAAATATCAGGAAACATTGGGTTTTCATTAAAGTTTGTCCTGTTCATTAGAGGGCATATTCTGACTTTCTTGATTTAAAACCAAAACCAAAAACCAACAAAAAAACCAACCAAGCAAACAACAAAAAACCCCAAACCCTAATGTTTTGAAAGGTGTTATTAATTTATAGCATTTGCACTAATCCATGTTATTGTTTCACTGAATTTAGCTTTTTGGGAATTAATTCTACATTATGTATGTTTCCACCATGCATTTTGATAATCAGGAGTTTACAGGTTTTATTTTACATATTAGAATTACAAAGAGAGCAATTAAGGTGCGAAATAAGTCAAAACGTTGACTGTATTAATATTAAATATGAAAAACATAACATTTACTGGGTTTTAATTTCAATGTCTAAACAAGAGGGGTAAAAAAAAGGCCAAATACTGGTGATATTCTTGAAATGATCATATTAAGATGCATAGATGGAAATCTAGTATTGTTTCATGAGTTTTACTTTCTGTAGAAATAGAAAGTAATATGCTCCTTATTAATTTTATTTAAATATGTGAATTTTTTTTAATTGGTGGCATTTCTAAAAATAAAATACAAAGAAAACTTTCCATTTAAAATAATAGTAATTGCCTGGTGAATTTGTCTGATCAGAACTGGATGTTTGGGTAGTAAATAGTTTATGAAGATTGCTTCTATTGTATTTCATTCTACTTAAAATCTTCTGTTTAACTGAGCAGTCTCATTGCACTTGGAATACACCACATTTCTGAGCACCTCTCACAGGTCACTCTTCTTGAAATCCAAGATGTGTCCATATGACTCTGTTAGGAACTACCCAGACAGCTTGTGATCTTCCATGGGAAATACAAATGTTTGACTATCCATGCAGTTCAACTCACTCCAATATGCTTTATCCACAAGTAAGAGTTTCTTTGTTTAAAGCTTGTTCACCAAACTCTGAGATTTGACCCTCTGAGAAAAATGTGTCAGTGTGGAAGACATTTCACTTATTAGAGGGAAGGCTCATTCTGCCTTGTGTTGCGTGGCTCTAACAAGTCTATAGAGTAGACTCAGGTGTTGAACAGGTGTGGCTCTTTTAATTGTATGGTAATGCAAGTTAATTCTGGGAGTCAAAGGTAATGAAATATTCTCCTCCTTCCTGCACCCTACAACCCTCCACATACAATCTGTGCAGCATTAGGGACTTTTTAAGATATTACTGTTTTTAATATACCCAACTCTGCCTGTAGATGTTGTAACAGTTTTTTTTCTTCACCTCTCTATTCAGTGAGGAACCTGAACATGTTAATGTAATCCATGTCCAGAAACCTCTCTAAGTGTTCAGGCACATAAGGGGTCTGGTGATAGCAGCTTGTTATTAGTTCTTGTTAGGTAGTTCTGTAAGCCTGGGTTTGCAGCCCCCATAGGCCTCCCAGAGCTCTTGCCAAATGCAGTGTTAGGAAACTCCAAGAATGCAACACAGAAATAACAAAAATTTATAACAAATAATAGGAGGTGAAAGGAATTTTCATGCAGATATAGTCAATCATCAGAACTAATACCTTGAAGTGGTTAGAAAAGCTGATTTGTTAGGAAGATTTTTTTTTTTTTCCTCTTGCTTGATGGGAGGCAGTGCAGTTTAGGCATAGTATAGTACTGCATTACAAAAATGTTATAGTAGAAAACTTCCAGCTATGTGGATGAGCTTATGGTGGGATAGACCAGGTGGTAAGAACACAAGTTTGGGTACTTCAAAACTGAGAGTGCTCAGGAGCTTTGTGGCATGTATGTTTAGACTTGTTTTCTTTTTTGAATGTTTTGCTTTTATGATTTTCTGTTGGCTTAAGCCAAAGTACGTGGAAGTTGGATCGAACTTAGAAATGCCTAAGGAGTTAATGGGAATTCTGCTTGAATGACTTAGAGAATTATTTTTTTTTTTGCATAGCTTTAAAAGTTCTTTATTGAAGGTCTCTTCTTTCATTAAGCATCGGCAAGATGACTATGATCTTATTCAAAAAACTCAGCTACTTGCTTGTAGTATGTATATTGATGTGCACATTTGACATGAGGCTATGTAACTGTTGTCACAAGGAGAATGCTTCAAAATATTCATCACAGGTTGATTGCTATGATGCTGAGCATCTACGGAGCAGTCCTCAGCCAAAGTTCCTTCTTGATGTCCAGGCAGTTTTCACTCTTGGTTTCCATGTTTCTTTCCCTGGCAGAGTCTCCAGAGGAGCAGCCTAGCGAGTTTCCTCCTCTTCTCACTTAATGTAACTTTTCTCTGGGGAGACTGAAGTGCTACCTGTGCTGGATTCAAAGGAAATTTACTTGAATGTCATGAACACTGTTTAACACTTCTGAATTGAAGGAAAAATTGGTGTGAAAAGTAATAGTTTCCAAATGCTAGAAAAGGGCAAGTGGCTATTTGATAGGTGTTCATGCTTGCCAAAAGAAAAGATGTTCAACCAGAGAATTTTGTAGTACTTCAAACTACAAGATATGAAATAGTATGTTTGCATGAAGCTATTTCTTTAGCTTACCTTGTGTTTGGCATCTTTTCAAATGTGTAAATGAAAATGCATCTGATCAGAGAAAAAGGGCACATTGCCTAATAAAATTATTGTTCATCATAAATTTTATGATAAATTATTCCAGTACATACTGCTTCTAAATGTAATTTTTTGTATTTTGGTGTTAAGGAGGGGTAGAATAATGTTTCTGACCAGAGGAAAATCTTATGACCTGACATCTATAGATGTGTGAAGGCAATGAACCCTGAACACAGGGACAGCAGTTTAAGGTGTAAAATGGCAACAGCAGAAATGGCTATAAAAAGTCTGTGAATACATCTAGGTTGGAGATTAAAGGTTAATAAGAAGAGAAAAGTTCTTCAGTACCCCTGAGCAATTTGTCCACTAGGACACAGATTATCTCAGTTGATATGGAAGAGTAGTACTAAAACTTCTGAGAATTGTTATAGGCCTTATTCCTTTAATGGTAAATGGTCTTTTTTCAGTGTCTCATTTGTAAGACAGCACCATCGGGTTCTTTATAGCACAAAATTAGTTATGTTTTTGTTTGCTCCCTAGTGAAAGCTTGCCTTTCTGTAAACCTTGGTGAGCTGCATCGATTCCAGCTCACCAAGATTTTTGCCCGGAACTGACACCCATTTTAACCTGTTTTAACTCACCATCATGTTTGGAAACATGTTTAATGTTTTCTCTTCTTAGTCAGAGTAGAAAAGATCTAGAAAGTCTACAGGTTTTTACCATATAAAACACAAAATGTTTTAAATCCTTCACTACCTGGAATGTGAACATACAATTAAGAAATTCAGGGTTTTTTCCTAGAATAAATAGTCTACAAATCCTTATAGTGTGTCCTATAGTATTGAATTAACTTTTACTTGACATCTAAGTTAAATCATTTTCTCCTTCCATACTCCTTCCCAGTACATAATTTAGTAAAATGGAAATGAAATGGCTTGCTGTAAAAATATATCACTAAGCTCTCTTAAACTTAACTGTTTAGCTGCTTAGAGATATCAAACACACTACATGAGCAGTTTCTTCAGTGTATCACAGGACAATATAAAAAATCTTTGCTATTCTTTAAGCTATATATTTAGATGAAATGCAAAATATTTTTCAGTGAAGTTTCTCTGAAGTAATTGTGCTTTAATGCTAGGATGTTGCTTCATGTTATTTTTCCATGAGTTTATTTAGTAGGATCATAGAATCGTTTTCCTCTTTTTAATGAGCACTAGAGGTGAGAACTTGAAACTCAGTTTAATATGAAATTAGTGTAAGTTCTGCTAAGAAATGGTGGGGTATGTTTTAGAACAGGCCCAGCGGAGTTTTTTTTTTTTAATGTAGTAGTCTGTTCAATAAATATTTGAGTGTCACAAGAAAAAAGAGACAGAAATTAAAATATGTTTGATAATCATAACAAACTGGGGCAAGAAAACAGTAATAATCCAAAGGAAATTCTCATTAAGGAGATTCACATGGAGAAATTTTCACACAAGAACAAATACAGTAGCAGGCACAGTACTTCTGAACTGCTGTTGATCTGTAATATTGGCTATTGTAGAAATGAGCAGAATCAAGGAAATAAAGCTCTTCACAGCTGAATAACTACTGGAACCTAAACTTGTGCAACTGCTGCTCTAAACTGTTACTCTAGCATTTGCTTATTAAAGATTCTGACTTGCTGGTGTATGATCAAACATATCTCTGTATGAATGAAAGGTGGTGTTAACTGTACTGAAGGCTACAAAAGACTTGTGCTATCAAAGTCACTATGCTTGAATATATATTAAGTGAACTTGGCTTTCTTTATAATTCCTAATGTTTGTTTATCTCAAATGCCTAAAAAATCATTTCAATTAAAATTTGTAAAGGCAAAAGGAAAAATACTTTGATACAAGTAATATAAAACTTGTTCAGAATATCAAAATGACAAATTTTATTGTCACAGAATGTCATTTTTTCCCCTCAAATTAAAAAAAAAAATCAAGAAATACCAACTGCTTTTGTAAAATGGGCTTTAAAATCATATGTCTCATAGGAGTAATTCATATGCTATAACAGAGCAACCCTCTCTTTGGTTGCTGAAGATGTATATTGAAGTGGTTCTGATCCATGGTGCTGTGGAACACCTATAGCACTTGTCTTCAGGTTTTGAAAATTGTTTTGTTCATTTGCCAAAGGAAACAGCGCATACCCTGGGAAGATTCAAATGGAAAGAGAATGAGAACTTTTAGTTACAAGTAGGGTCCCAGTCTAACAACCAATATTTGCAAAATGCTATTTCTTTTCCTCCTAATTAGGAATTGTAGAGTGAGCACTGGAGAGGCAACTTTCAAGTTTTCCTTATGTCTGGGTCATATACACTATATGCTTCCTATGAGTCTTAGATTGCTTAAACCAGTTCTTTCAGTAAATTAAGGAGTCAACCAAATCAACTCTAAGGCTTCTCCATCAGAAGATACTTCATGATTAATGTCAGGAAAAATTTGCATTTTATTACATAGGTTCTCTCATCCTCTACCTTTGAAAACTTAACACCCTTCTTTTCCAGCTCTCAGCTGCATAAGTAGCTGTCAACAGCACTCAAATTTAATAGCAAATCAGCTGATATTTTGTATTTAACAATCCCTGACACTGACCTGCTGACAGTATTTTATTTAGGTGCTAAAAGATGTGCAATCTTGTTACTGTCACAATTTTCTAACATCCTCCCCCTCCAAAATGTTTGTCTCAGGAACCTGCCATGGGGATCAGTATTTTGAGAGAAACTTTCTTGGAGCATCTGTCATAGGGTGTTACGTCCATAGATGCCAGGTTAGATTGTCACTATAGTGATGTATCCATGCCAATGAAACAAGACCTTTGATTTTACCCGTCATATTAGATCTTCTGTTTTCATTTTCCTGGTAACTTCCTGCAACCACGTGCTGCTTGCTTTCTCTTTCTTCTGTTGGGCTTCTTTATATTTGGGATTGGAACTCCTTTTATGTAGGTTTTTAAAACATTTCCAGCCTCGGAAAAACAGAAGCAAAAAAAAATGGTACTTAAACATTAGTGTAAGAGTGGAATTTTTTCCATCAAGGGGTATTACGGTTCCTCCAGGCTCATGTCAGCAGCCGTAATGTGAAGAGGCTATTTTACTCTAAAACTATGTCAGAAGCCACTACAGGGTGGCTGTGGTACCCCCGGATCACTTGAAGTTTTTTCAAGAGATTGAACTGGGAGCTGCTGTGAGGCTCTTAGTCAGTCAATAATGGGAACTTTAAGTACAACCTAACATTTCTCTTGCATGCATATGTTCTCCCAGTCATGCATGTTTGGAAACAGATTGGCTGCTGGCTCTCACTCATCTCTGGGTTAGATTTTGATACAGGAGGAAGGGAGCAGGGCTGCAGAAATCCTAGGAATCTGACAGAGTGTAAACTATTTTACAAAGACAACTTAAAACATGTGCAAGGAACAGCAAAAAGGAATACTTACTCTGCCAAAATAAACAATTCTTTCAGTGGCAAATCTTGCAGCTTTCTATTGAACCTTTCACTTAATCTTTCTGTCCTTGTGTTTATCATTCCTCCCGACCTCTTACTCTATATGCCTTTTGAGGATGGATCTTATTTATGGGGTCTGATTTTAGTCATGTGAAGAGCAAATACAATAATATGATGTCTCTTGTTCTAAAGAACTCTGAAAGATGAAGATTTCTGCGCACACATTAAAGGAATGCTCAATCATTTTCCTGTTAACACATCTTCATGAGCATTCATCAAACTGTTCATTTAATCTAGAGCCTGAAGCAATAAGAGCTTATGAATGAAACTCCCAGGACCAGGATCTTCCCTACCATATGTCACCGCTTCCCTAAACAGTGATGGAGATTGATACATGAAGAGCTGTTTATAAAAGAAACTAATCCACAGTAAATTGCAGTCTTGGCCTAGAAATAGCACAGGCAGGCCAAGTCATTGAATATTTTTCCTGTTTAGGTAGGACGTTTAAAATAAGCATATATAAAAAATGTATACATACAGACACACAAATACATGTGAGTAGATGTGTGCATGCTATCATTAACTAGTTTAAAGTAAATGGGAAATTTTTCTAGAAAGTATCTTTATAGTTTGACTGGACTTCCTGAACTAAAGAAAAGCTTTATAAAGCACAAATAGAGACAAGGATTATCCATATTGTTACATGTCCATATTTTTCTGCTCATGATTTAGTAATTTTATTTTTGTATCTCTAAAAAGCCTTTTAGGTTGCTAACAGAGTTGATAGTCATGGTAGTTTCCGTCAATGGAAAAGATAAATATTTAAATGACAGAAAAATGTGTCTATTAGAGAAAAAGATTCAGTCTATAAGAGTTTGGCTGTAGACTGTCAAATGTGACATACTGGGGTCATGCATGATATGTTACTGAACTTGTTAAAAGATTTGAATGGATTCATTTTCCAATTTTATGAATGTCAACAACTAAACTATGCTGAATAACTCCAGATTAGAACTGAGATAAAACATCCTGATAAGCACCTGCGAATGAGATCATCTTGCAGGTATTTTTAAGGAATTGGAGTTTAACACCATTTTTGTATTAGACCACAGAAATTCAGTGAGTGAGATTACTTACTTTGGATCAATTGTCATGGAGAGATTTTGTATGAGAGAGAGATATGCACACCCTGGCCCTCCATGTTCTTAGTCATATAGAGGAAGAAATTGAAAAAAATCAGGATAGATCCAGAAGCAATGGTGTTCTAATCTCCCATTTCCTGTTTCAATATGCTTTTTTAATCTTCTGTCCTATGAATTCCTGAATTTCAACTTCAAAAGCTGAACAGCCTTCTCCCAGTTTCAATCCAGCCATGAATCTAAATCTGTATTTCCATCAGAGGTTTGTGGCAATAATGAATTATAATGAATTTTAATAGTATCACGTTAATGAGTTGAGTCCTGGAAACCTGAGGTAAAGCATGTTAGACCCATTTAGGTTTTGAATAAAAATGGTTTTCAGATATTTTTGACTAGCACAGAGTCAAATCATGTTTTGACTGTCTGATCTACCAAGTAACACTGCAGCAGGAAAAGAAGGTTATCTTGCCTTGCCAATTCATGTGGTCTCAGAGGAATTATTTTTTATTCTTTTTTACTGTACTTTATCTCCTTCCTTAATACTAGTTTGAGGACAGCTCTTCTCAAGTATTAGTTTTCTTTTTTCCCTTGGGCAAGCAGTGATTTGTCTGTATTTTTTCAACAGAGTTTTATTTGACCTTGCTTTTTCTAGATCTAAAAGATGGAGAATAACTTGAGAATAGATTGTATTCAGACATTTGTCTTTCATAGTATTGCTGTTACAGTAATGGAGAGCACAGCTTCAGTTTATGTATTAACAGCAGCTCTGCTGACAAGAAATACACATAAGGCTAAAACATAGGCATGACAAGAATGAAAACAGCTGAGCAGAAAGCATTATAATTAACGATGAGTAATTTGTAGAGACGCATGCTATCGGTTGGCAAAGGTTTCTGCTTTGCAAATTTACACTGAAATGGGGCTGGAAGAGACTATAATTATGTACCTTTTACCCTGTAGCCATATGAGTCAATTCCCTCAAGGTCTGCCCCGTAGGTAAAGTAATTTTGTTTAGTCAACAGGCTGGCCTCATTCACGCAGACTTTTTTCTCTTCTCAGTAAAGAAAAGTTTAAGAGTCAATAACTAGCTGCTGTATGCTTCTAAAACTTCCATCATGTATTGTCCATAGCAGGACGTTAGCAGCAGAGTTTTGGGAAGAAGCACAGCTCATCTAAAATCCACCACAAACCCTCAAGAGTTGGTGTCTGTGTACTCACATGGAGTATAAATCAGGATATAAAATGGTCTACAGTAACATTTAAGGAGTTGTAGATAGTATAAGGCAGGATGAATGAGCTAGTAATTAAACATGTTAGCTACATTGAAATTGGCCATAAAGCTATATACTATATACTTGTGAGAGAATTTATTGATATCAGATAAGGTAAAAAGTAATCTAGTTGGGAGATACGTGTGGATTCTGAGGCTATTTCAATGACAGCCATAATATTCAGACCAAATATAGGGATAGGTTTTAAGGAATAAATTTATTTTTAAAAGATGTGTAAATTCAGAGTAATATCAATAAACTCTCAGAGATTCAGACAGATGTGAAGACTAACCTATCTAGCCTAAATTTTGTGTATTTGGTTTATTTAAAAACAAGCAAAGATACTTTTTTTTCTTTCAAAAACTGACAACTAAAGGGATTTCTCAGAAAACCCTCAGAGAAGACTCTCTAAACAGAAAAGTTTTAAATGCGAGCTTGTGTTGTGCAAGGTCATTTTTAATTCCTAGTTGACTTGAAAGACACTGAATGTCAAACTGCGCTAGGAAAACCTTCATACATAATTAGAGGCTCAGATTGGCTGGAAAGACTCAGTGGTGTCTTTTATTGCCAAAGAGAGTAATTTAATTACTGTCCATATGCCTCATTGGGCCTGACTGAAGCCCCATGTTGCTAGAATAGACTTGATTAGTGGAAGCATTTCTATGAAACAAACATCTTCACCTTGTTCAGCCAGTCTTGGATGAGGCCTTTTTCTGCATCTCCTGCTTTTCACTTTCACAGCAATATACTACAAACCAAGAGAATTCTGATTCATCTTGTTGAGGCATTAATGACCAAATAACTCAAAACTCTGCAATTTGTGCGAGGTGACAGAAAAGACAGGAGTGAAGTGAGGGCTCTGACAGATTATCTCAAACCTGTCCAACTTGTGTGTCCCAGAATCATTGTACATCATTCTTTCCAGCTGTGGAAGCATTAGCACTTTCTTTAGATTTGGGGAGTAGTAGCTTTGCTTGTAGCTGACTTTAAAAATAGATTGTAATTTCTATTAATTTTTCATATACCAAACACAGGACTGTTAGGAATACTGGTTCATTAAGCTTCACAGTAACACAGTAACTATCTGTAACAGGTAGATACTCATATCTTTATAATACAGCTTGTAAGAGCACAAGAGGAACTACTCATAAAGTAACAGTAAATTAGCCTGGAACAGAATTCACATGGCAAACTATAGCAGTATTTGATTAAATCTTAATATCATATGAACATAACAAAGATATTCAATTTAGCACTTCTAACATCGAAACCAAATTTTTTTTGGAGGGTGTATTGCCCTGGCCAAGGAAAATTATGCTGGGAACACTAGCAAATACTAATGAAAATGTGCAATATTGTTAGCATAGTCGTTACAGGTATCATGACCTCCGAAATGAACTGGAAAACCACTGGCCTAATCCAAATAACTATAAAGAGCAGCAAGTGTCATAAGGCTTGCACCTGTTGCCAAAAGGCACGTCTTTTTTTACTGAATGATTGAAATTTCCTTTTCTGCCTTTAGGTACAAGTATTGATTATTATTTTTTGTCTGCCTTTAGGAATGGGCCACTACTTTTCTGCACTCATATTTTTGTGTGGTATAATTTATCACCTACTCATTGCAAAATTCACACCACAAAAATAAAAACTGAAAACCCCTCCTTGTATTTCCATGGTTAAAGCCATCACATTAATGCCTGAAAAATAATTTGGAGCTTTCTAAAGGAAAAAATTAATGTTTCCCATTGTTATTAATGTAATTAAAACCAAACAAAAGCAACCAAAAAAAAAGATAAACGAGCATTATGGTTTGTAACTTTTAGGTATTAATGTTAGAACAGATTTGGGGGGGGCGTGATGGTGTAAAATTATGTATTCAATTGCAATATAATGACTTCTAAATGTACCTTTTCTTGCTTCCCTTGGAAACCTTAGGATGCTCATCTTTGGGAAGTGATAAATGGAACTGAGTATCAGAAGAGAAATCGTAGATAAAGAAATGAATAGCTGCAGTGATTGTACTGGATCACTATCTGTGGTATACATTAGTCTAAACCAGAATGACCCCAAGGAAAGAGGAGATCAGAAAATCAGCAAATTTATATCACAGGGACATTGTAATTTTTTACTTGCACAGGTTCAAATTTTGCAGCTTGCAATAATGCAGGCTAAAGTGTAAAGCAAAGAGTCTAGAATGAGTCTTATTAGTCACACACTAGACCACTGGATAACACTGTGTTTGTGAACAGACACCATTAACTGGTGTATGGCATGTCTATTCTGACCAGCCAGATGTTTGACAAATAGGAAACATTCCCCACTCGTAAGTAATATTTGTTCTGTCATTTACAATTTTCCAACTTTTTATATTAAACAAAATGAAATAAAAAAGTTGCTTAACCACTAACTTTTTCTCCATGACTTCATAAGACCAAAAGTCCATAGGGCTGCTTTTAGCAAAAATATTTGCATAAATATATTACTTTCCAAATACTGAGTGTGCATTTGGGGAGAAAATATGTGACACGAGAGAAACAGCCTTGATGGCTGTCGGTGCTTTTTGGTTCCATTTGCTGAGCCTTTTTACTTCATCAAAAGATATAAAGAGGATGTCTGGGACAAATAAAACAGTAAGTTTGCAGGGTTATATACTTTAAGAGATTGCATTTCATCAAGAAGTTTAGTATCCACAACCCTCAAGCTGATAGTTAAGGACCCTACCAGGGTCTCTGACACAGGGAAGCAGTGTACAGTTACAAAGTCTGAAATCAAGACAAAGTCAGGTTTTGAGTGAGGAACCATGCAAACACAGAATAAGAATCTTTGCCTAACTTTGCTTACAGCTAAGGATGTGATCAGAAACACAGAGGCAGGAACAAGTACAACACCTCAAGTGATATCCCAGCTTCACAGCAGTGCCATGGAGAGGCAGGCTCTTAAATACTGGTTTTCTGTTCTTGCCACTAATAAGCAACTTCCCTATTGCAAATGTTTTGATTGACAAATTCTAGGTCATGTTAGTCTTGCTTTCTTACAGCATTATATTGGGAGCTTATATTTGCATAAATGAATGTATTGCAGACATTCCTTCTTCCTATTGAAGAATCCTCCTTCACTGCTTCCTAGCAATAAGCATCTAATAAATAACAGAAAATTGTGTTAATAATCTTTAAATCAGTACTGTTGTGCTTTGCAGTATAGCATTCATCCCACAGCTATTCTTTGGCTGCCAAGGTCATTGGTTCTTCTGGCATGGTGCTTTTATCTGTTTCATCTAATACAAGATTTCAAGCTGGATTAATTTTAATTTGAAGCTTACTGTTTTACTCTTTCAAGAATGTCAGCCACTTCATTCCACATATCTTCAGTTTGTCTTTCACATTGTTTCTATTGATCTAAATTCTCCTTTCATGTTCTGTCCTCAAAAATTGTTCAGCAAAGCATAAAAATTTTGTAATGGACCACCCACACTGTCTTTTTCCTTAAACTTAAATAATGAATCTGGCTTTTTATTCATGACAGAAAAATTAGTAAATGATATTAAGCTGGGCAACCCTTTCATTTCTTCCCAGAAAATTACACTCAGAAATTGTATGTCTGTGGAGCTGAGTTAGAGTTCACATATACCAGACTTCTAACTGGATTTTCAGTTCTGGGAAACTTCGAGATCTTGTAAGGTCTATTCTGGGATAATTTCCATGAGCAATGACTGAAAAGCTTTCCTAAAATTTTAAAGATTTTTTTTTAAAGTTCCTGCTGATAAGTCCAGCCATTTTGAATGCTTGACTATGTCCTTTTGTTAAAGCGATAACAAATTATTATTCAAAACCATTTTAAGTTTACTCTTTGCTTTGTGGATAGCTTATGCTGTAAATGATAATTCTGAAAGCTTGATCCATGGTAATTGGTGCTGAGCTTTTGGCCTGAAAGGCTCAGAAGATGAGGCAATACTAGTATAATACATGCATTTAAAATGAGAAGGCAGTGTTGGCATTTTGCATTCTTGTAGAGCAATGTTCTGTGTAATGGGTTGTGACATACAGTTAGACTTTATAGTTTTCCTAGAGATGTGTACTTCATATTATAATTATTGACAAAAGTGTCTAATTTCTGGAATAATAATAGGCTTTCAGGTTGTTTAGATGTTGGTTGAGTACAGTTGCGTGTGGAAAATGGAAATTCATGAGTTTGCCATATGAACTTTTACCAGGGTGAGTTTGAGATTGCCAGGAAATTTACAAGAAGGGGAGTAACAGAAAATTTGGCAGGTCATCCAGAGGAAGTGACGGTAAAACCCTTCTGCTGTACCATAAAATAAGGCAGAAAACTGTCTGTGAAATGAAAATTAACTTTTTTTGAGGTATTTGAGACCATACAGCCATAGCTTTCCAGACATTAGAAGAAAATGCTGAAATGGTGATGTTTTACATGTATACAAAAGTGTCTGAAGTAGATTTTATGTACAAAAACAACCTGAGGTACATAGAAGTCTTGGTCAGAGTTTACAGCATGTACTTCCTGTTCTTAAGTCTCTTACTTGTTTTTCATCTGCTGTCTAGTCTGGCATAGCACAGTCACTGTAGCCTGAGGTATTGAGCGTCTGTCCTAGGTGTTCATCAAAAAAAAAAAAAAAATCAACCCTAGAAATATCTTGGAATCCAGTAAATGTAGAAAAGAAGTTGAAATGGAGAGGTGGGAATGTTTACTTCTGAACTGGCGTGTGACAATAAATTGGAACTCAGATTTCTGTACTGAATACTATTCATGCAAAACTTATGGGTTTTTTTCTTTCTTTTTTTTAATTATAATTTTTGTGGTGAAGAAACAGAAGATAGCACTCATGTTCACGTTGCTTCATTGTTTGTGGTAGCAGTGTAGTAGCTCTCACTGAATAACCTTTTAATGTTATAGAGATGGTTAGAGAGCAGATAAGTTGTCAAAGGTGAATGATACTGTGACTGTCAAACAGCACTTTAAATCCAAGCATGTGTGTTCTTGGAAAAAGTTAAAATCTGAAATGAATTATAATTGTTAGCATTTATCTGTTGACTGTTATCTTAATATTTAAATTTGTACTTTTGCACTTCAGTATAAACTGTAAAGATGGCCCTCCCCCAGCAAGCTCTGTTCTTACTGTGTAACATCTTTATGTGGCTTCACAAGCAAGAATGGGTCACCTGATGTCAGAAGCTACATGAGAGTCTAGTGAAGTTCAAATATCAAATTTCATTCAGTCTAGATGTTTTATGTTTACTCTTGTTACTTGCAGATACTAATCATTGGTCTCATATTATTAATTTAATTTTAATAATTTAATTTTTCATCTACTTTTAAATCCATCTATTTTAAAAAGAAATGTAAACAGAAGTTAGTATTCAAAATTCCCTTTTCATTTTTAGGTGAGCACAACATTTCAAACTCTCAGACATGCTTATTCTTTGGGAATCTTGTGAACAGATCTTTCAAGCAGTATTAACTGAGTAGAAAATAGAAATTTTGGCAGTGCCAGGCAGGGGACATAAAAAAATCTGTAACAGATCCAGTGGCATGGAATTTTTGAAGTGATCTTTGATTAAGAGGTTAATAGGATTTATGAACTGTACTCTCATAAATTCTTGTAACAATTCCCGTCGTAATTACCACAGATGTATCACAAAAGGTTCAGGGGTTAATTTAGTTTGTGTGAGTATCCAAAAGTTTACAAGCTTACCCAGGGCATACACACATCTTTCAAAATGGCATATTTGGACTTAGAATCTTAAGGAATGTTTCTCTAGAGATTTCTGGCACTGTTAGTTTGGGTCAATATTTTTGTCTTACCCTGACTGTAGTCCTCCCGCTTCTGCCTGGGATTTTAAAGGATGAAGGAGGGTATGTTTAGGCAAAAAAACTAAGCTAAAACAACCAAAACCCACACCAAAACCTGAAAAATTAAAAACCATTCAGAATACCTGAAAAAAACTTCAGAATCCTAAATAAAAGTAATTCAGATTTGTCTGTAAAAGGAACTTCTACATTGTCATGCACAGACAGCTCTCCTTTATTATTATGGATAGTACAGTATTTGTGCATAGATAGATATAAAAATAAATTACAGTTTAATTTCTACAGCTTTAACAACGTGGAGTGGTTTATATTCTTGTGTGTTTTATCTCCCATGCAGCCATAGTCCTAAGTGGATGTAAGATGTAGATGGAGGCAAAACATTTCTATTTGGGCTTCCTGATGGAAATATGCAAATGCTAGGTAACAGATTGTTGTGCAGAAGTCCTGCCTCCTCTAAAGCATCAGACTGCAGCACTTTATAGAATGCAAAGGGATGAAGTAAACACTGTAAATTGATTGGCTTTGGTGTGCTTCAGGGGAGGGAGGGGGAAGGTTGCTTACTGATGGGGAAAAAAGTTAACTTGTATTCAGAGATGATTCTCTGTATTGATCAGTGGCTTGTTATACTGTGATAGAAGTGAGTGGTTTGAACGGGGGATGGTAGATCAAGGCAGTCAGCCAGGCCTCTAATAAATTGCTTTCATAAATGGTGCTGGATAAATGACTTTGAACCTCTGTAAATGATTCCTTTCATATCCAGACTATCAGGAAAATACATTTTTACATTCTCAGATGTGTTTTAAAGACATAAAAACTAAGGGTATGAAAAAATGAAGGTTAAAAATCCATGCTACTCTTGGCCATGATGTATACGTACATTTGCTAAGAAAAGAGAGATCGTCTTTATGTGCTTTTCCTATGTTTTCTCCATAAGCTACTTGCAATAAGGGTGCTTCAGTGCTCTGAACTTTAATTCTTCCTGTCAGGAGCTACTTCAAAACACTTAAGTAGTACCTTGGACAACTTGTGTGTATTGATCACATTTTGGGATATTGTACCTTAAAAAGGTGTAGTTGTTTTCCTTGAGGATATTAGAAGATGTTCAAATGTGATAGCAGTTTCATTTAAGTACCTCAGGAAAAAAATAGTGCCTATGGAAATAAGGGAGAAGGGTGCTGCTCGGAGGTGGCTGGGAGGTGTCACTAGAGCTTAGGGAAAGGACATGCAGAATAAAGGTAAAAACCCTCCTGTTTTCTGAAACTATAAGGTAAACTGCAAATTCTGGAGACTGTGTGGAAATTAGCTGGAAATGGAACAGCAAAAGAACAAACCTGTATTATTTAGTTTTCAATGCAAACCACTAAAGGATCACCCATCCCTAAAGTGAATAACTATCTGTTCTGCAACAATGGTTTTCTGTAACATTTATATCTTGCTCAAGGCTAATCAGGGGAGGCTTATAAATTGTTGAAATCACTTTATAGCACATTTAGAGCTCATTTCACAGCAGTTTAAGGGGCTGCAATGAAGCTAATAGCCTTCTGCATTTCTTAAGTGTTTGTGATTTCAAAAATGATATAATATTTATAACACTTTGGAGTTATTTCCAAAAATAACATGGCAAATCTAATCATTATATAATCAGCACATAATAAAAATCCCAGTGCTGTGAAGGCCTGGTTTCAAGTATTTTTCATCATACTGTCCAATGTTTCATATATTAGGCAGGGTGATTCATGCAAAATAACCAGATGAGAAATACAACAGACCGAAATGTTTATCAGGCCTAAAATCCTGATCAGGGGAGAAAGAACTTTACAGATCTGTGACAGTAGCCCTTCTCTTTTGCGAAGCTGATAAGTTGGAAGAGTTTATAGATTATTTTGTCTCATCAGCCACCTAAAAGCAAGAGCAGTTAACCTGAAGACACTGCTCCTTGCTCTCTACCCACATTTAATATAACTTGTTATAACTTCCTGTATTGAACTATCAGAACCATTTAGAAATGAGAAGTGCTGAACACTACAGTAATCAAGTCACTTATAAAACAGTCACACAATAGGAGGAGATAGAAATAAAGTTGGCTTAGATCCTTCTTCACATAATTTAGTTGCAAATTCCCATTGGTAAAACTGAGAGGAAAATCTCATTCACTGAGGTAAAACATTTTTATTGAAGATGCAGCAGTTGCATCTGTGATGATATTATTTATGTACTATCAAGTATTAACCTTTATCCATTTATCCAACTGTCAATGACATGATCACTGCATATAAGTGATGACCTCAATAACAGGAATTTTAGCGTACCAGTCCTCTCCTCTTTTTTTTGTCATCCAGGAGCAAGCCAAGTCCAGGACCCTCTAAGTTCAGTGATGCTACAGAAGATCCCATTGGGTTTTTATTGATTGGGCTAATCAGTTTTTACCTTGCTTAACCTATCTGCTCTTAAAAGCCATTCCTAGTTCAGATATGCTGAGATCTGTCTGGTTGCCACAGATTCTCGATTCAAGACCTCAGATACCTTAAGTTCTTCATAAAGGAACTGTATCTGTGGCATTTTCCTTAATTACCAAGTCAGCCAATGCAGTTATGTATTTTCCCTAACCACCTTGACGTGTGTGGAGGTAAAGGATATAAATAGAGACCCTTTAAATACTAAGATCCAATGACATAACGCCAACCAGAACGCCTGCTGGGTCTCTTCAGTCACCTTGAAAATTTAAGAGCTGCTGATTTCTGGATTGTGATTACTGTTGATTCACTTTTCCCTACCATGTATATCTGTATGCATTCTTTGTCTTAATGACAGGCATTAGCGGTTATTTATTAAGTATTTTTAATTCTATGTTACAATATTTTAGTCTTATATCTATCAAAGGCTATGAATTTTCTGCATTCTCAGTACTGCTTATTCATTAATCCTCGAGGACTGAGTTTGGAAACACACAGTAGGAACCTTGAGCATATCAAGGATATAAATCAAACCTAGTAGTTAATGGCTACTGAGTCAAGATATTATATTTAACATGAATATTGGCCTGATAATTTTGTGCATAGGCCTGGACTTATTAATATCTGTAGCTGCATTTGTTATTTTTTAACACTTGACTTGATGTGAGCATTGGGATTTGTTTATGGCCTCAGAAATTTTTTTCCAATCTAAATGGCAATGTGCCTAATATGGTAGTGCTGGGTTTTATTGAATAAATATATTAAATAATAATGGGATGGTAAATATTACAATTGCCCATGTCTGCAGTTGTTCCACTCTGCTATGGAGGCTGTTAGGATTTCTAATCAGATGCATGTCATAAACTGTAAATGGGAATTCTACATCCTAACAAAACTGTTGAGTCAGAGAGTATTCAAAACACCTTTCGTCTTCAGTATATCAGAGCTACTTCTCATTTCAGCAGGTCCACTGTAGTTAATTGTATCATACTGTTACTAAATATGCATGAATTTATAGTAAATCATTCCACGTACAAGAAGACATCTGTTAATTCACTGCTTGCAGTTTATTAGACTAATATGTGTAAACTGCTTTGAGCAATAAATTACAAGATTAGGGCTTTTAATGTTTAGGGATATCATTAGGCATTGTATGCTGGAGGTAGATTTGACAAATGCTCTTTGCTAATGGAGTATATTTAAAGGGAAATCTGCATGAATTAATTTTAATTACTGTCATATTAAAGGATATAAAAACAACTAATGTCAAAGGTGTAAAAGTACTGTTGATTCAGAGTGTTATCACGTGTATATGATAAAAGAACCCTGTTTACTTAAGTATTTCTTCAAATAAACAAACATGTAGACTTCCCTTTGAAATTGCAACCATGCAATGACCTGAATTTTTCAGGCTTTTATATCTTTTTAGACTCTGTAATGAAGTTTAGGTATTTAAGCATTAAGAAGAAGCAACCAGCTGGGAACACTGAAGCAGCTGTATGATAGATAGTATGTGAATGCACAGGCTGAAAGCATGGCAAATCCAGCTGTTACCTGTGTTTGGGAAAGGAAAAGGTTTTGTCTAGCTTTTTGTTTTGTAGAGAGTAAAGGGAAATTTTGACATGGCACAAGCAGTTGTGTCTCAGGATCTGTCTGCCACATAAAGTACTGTTCTTTATCTATTATTTTGTTTTCTAATTTACCACCAAGATTACCATTTTTAGTAAGATAAAGGCAGAAAAGGGAATGGGAGAGCTTCAGCGAGCCCTACTTTTGCAATATTTCATAAACACTGTCAGCTACTAACTTTGCAAATATGGAAGGAAAATGACAGCAGTGGAATAGTGTAAGTTAGATTGGATTTGGTGCAGATCTAAGAAGCTCTGATGAGCTATTACAAAACAACAAGAACAACTTACTGGCAACAACTTGCCTTTTCAAAGGAACAACATGAAGGAAGTCTGTGATCCATGAAACTACTTAATGGACTGGCATCCATAATGCAATCTTTCATCTCTATCGTGGAAAGCTGATTACAGACACCATTTCTTATACCAGCAAATACACTTTGCTGTACAAATAAGTGGGTTTATTCATTTTATTTATTCATTTTTTCTTTTTAAAAGTTCCTTCTAATGACCCTTACTTATGTTGTATGCTGTAGTGGTACTCTTAAGTTAGGAAAAAAAAAAGATTTGCCTTTATCTTATGAAACAGCAGGCTGTTCTGTGGCTTAATGATCCAGCAGAACAGAGAGGTTAGTAAGGGCCATGACAGCCAATGGTTCTGGAGGAATTTGTGACTCACAACTCAGCCAAAGCACACTCTGAAGTAGAAACTCCACCGACATTTGAAGTTATGCTGTACACACACTTTTGCTTCTGGGCAGTGAGTGCTCAGGTCAGTTACCCTGCCCTTTCATGCCCCGTTCTTACTGCTCTGGTAGGATCTGGAGTAGGTGGCAGCACAGAACTGACCTTTTTTTCCTTTTTTTTTTTTTTTTAACTTTTTGATTTGCTGCCCTCTGTGTTTTTTAAGTGTCTGACTTCTGTGGGAAAGACAGAATGTCATTCCATGTCTGGTCTATGCTTATGACTGGCAATGGACAAAGGATGCAGCTATATGGAGACGTCCTAAAATGGATTTTAGCATTCCTGGGTTTTTTTTGTTTGTTTTGCTCCAGATATATAATATATTTCTTTTTAAACTCCATTTTCTGCCCCTTCTGTCTCCCTGCATTTGGAAAATGTCTGGAATGAGATGCATACAAATTGACATTACCAAGTGTCTGGCTCTGAAAACTCCAGCATCTACTGAGGCAGGAAAAGCTTCAACTCTTCTGTATTAACTGTTATACATGAAGAGTCCCATCATAGTGCAGTAGGGAATAGTGACATATACACAAAAACTATTATAGCCCATCATTCATTTTCCAGTAGAATAATTCATAAACAGTCATAAAAGTTTAGCTATGCCAAGTGGCAAACTTCCCGTCGTGCTACCCTGAAAAGCCTAAGATTTTTCATTTTACAATGTAAACATTTTATTATGACACTTTTTGATTAGAATCACATAAATCTCTCAGCAGTGAATTCATTGCATATTTTTCTTGCTGAGAATGTAGCTGCAAGTAAGCATCCTCTGATATTCTTTGTACGTAATTTACTTAGGAAAGGTAGCAGAACAATAATAACACCACACAAATATTGGATCAAAAATTCTAGAGAAGAGTATTTTCAAGGGGAAAGAGAGCATAACACAAAAGGAGCAAATAAAGGCTTATTTGCCATGTGTTGTTTGCAAAATGTTTTGAACATTTTATTAACTATATCTTCCATGTGAATTATGCATACGCTCCTGTGCCTTTGGGAAGATGCAAAACACTATATATGACGAATGGAATACATGGCCTCCTGATGGTTTCTAAGATATTGCTTTAAATGAAAAAATGAACAATTTCATACCAGCAAGGATGATTTTATTCCCTTTCAACATGGGTAAGCAAGAACATTGCAGTGAATGGAAGACTTCCGAATGTGTTCTCTCACTGGAGCCTGCTGCATGGCATTGCAGGGAGATATTGCATATTGGTGCACCAAAATTTAGTTTCTGTAGGCTAAAAAATTATCTTCCCAGTAAGCTGCAACTGAAAGCAAGGTGTGTTCTAATTTCTTTAATAACTCCAGTGAAGTCTAGTAACTTCTTAAACCTTTACGTGTCCAACACCTGACTGGTGTTGGGTTCAGACCATGAATCCCTCTGGTGGACCAACTAGACTTGCCCTTTTGAGATGAGCAAAAGCTATTACTGTGTGAGTGAGTAGCCAAGGCTGATGCAGAAGGGGCTTTTCAAATGTAGTGGTCTCACTCTCACTCCTGTGCTCACTGCTTTTTGGATCACACCTTCTCACAGCTTTTCCATGTTAGATCTGAGGTGGGGGCATAAGTATTAAATGCATATTTTTTCCTCTTCATACTTTCAAGAAAATATTTCAGTTTCTAAATGTAGTGAAAAAAGTTAAATAAAAGGTTTGGATGGTAAATATATAACATAACCTGAATTATTTTGCAAGTGGAAAATACCAGTTTTGCCATTCATCTCTTCAGGAGCCTGTTCAAGTTAATTTGAGAAGACAGACAGGCCTCTGACATACAGTATATGATGAGTCAGCCACAGACTTAGAGAAGTACTCTGAGGGGAAAAAAACCCAACTTTTTACAGGACCCAGATGAGAAAATTGGGTTATTATTGTTATACAGTAGTTGGAAAAGGCAGGCAAAAGTGAATGTTCCTGCTGTCCATACACTGTGCTAGAAGATATCCAGTTCAAAATGTTCAGCATCACCACTAAAATAGTGCTTCATGTCTTGAGCTTAATTTCTCTCTTAAACTTTTGAAAGGTCAGATAAATGGTGGCCACACTAACAAAATCACCATTCCTCCTCCACAAAGAGCAACAATAAGAAAAAAAGTCACTTATAAAATCAGACAAGTTCTTGTATTCAGACACCATTGGGAGGAGAGAGATATGAATCTTATGTTGTTTGTGGCTTGTGCCTGGTAATGAAGGAAAGTTTGAAAGCAACACTTACTGGTAAGCAGGAAAGATTACTGGGTGTTATTGAGCCAGATCTTCCTGCCTACTTTTTGTAATGGGGTTTACAGTATAAAGAAAATACTGAAAAAAAAAATTGAAAATGTGACTTACCCACCATAAAGGCATATGTGTCCATTTTAGATGTAGGATACAGTATTTTCTTTTGTAAACTGATCTATCTTCATTTTTCTGTTTCCCAAAAATGACCTTGATAAGCTGCATCCTAACTTTCTTCTCAGATGATTACTCTTGTGGCTATGGATCTCTGAAAGAACTCACTCAACTGCAGTATTTCAGAAGAAACTGAAGTACAGATCTCGAAAGCTGAAAATAAGTGCCAGCTTTTGCTTTATTGTTATGTTTGTCTTTCCACATCAACGATAGGGAAGCCTGGACAGGAGGAACCAACAGAAATATCCCTGCTAGAGATTAAAGGGATAATTAGAAGCTTCCAGATAGCAAAGGCACTTACCTTTTTGCCTTGATGCTTTATAAGCTTTGAAATAAGACCAAACACAAGATGCTTTAGTGCTTTTGAGGTGTATCAATAATAGTGGCTTCTAAAAGGGAGATTATCACAGTTTGTAGTGGCTTCTCAGTGAGCTGGCTGTGCAAGAGGTTTTCCTACGACTGAGTTATCAGCTTGGTGCATGAATTTGGAGCCGAGGTTTTCACTGGATCCTCCAGAGAGTGATTCAGAGTACTTTTCAAATAATTTTAACTTCTCCATGCAGATTCAAGGCCTTTTAAGAACACCTGATTACTGCCTGGATGTTCACTAATTATGTAGGGAGCTAAGCTTTGAGTCTAGGCCCCTCAGATATCTCAAGTTACATGGTATGAGCTACCACCCCATCTTCTCAAGCTTAGGCATTAATTCAGATGAGGTTACACACACACTGTACCAGTCAAATGTACAAGAGACTGGGCATGATTAAAGAAGGGGATCATCATGGAAAGACTTAGATCCATTTAGAAAAGCTCCAAATACCTACCAGATGTAGGTAACAGTTTTAAGACTTTTAGATTGCAGGAGAAGATCAAGATTCAAAATTCTCCTAAGTATTTGAGATTTAGAGAGCAGAGTGCTCTCAGTCATCAGAAACACCCCTTCTCCAGCTCACTGAAACTATTCTTTCTTGTCCATGTCCCCAAGATCCTTTCTGTGTCCCAGCTTCTCCAAATCTTTAGTAAGCAAAGACACTGAGTTTTATTTCTATCTGTACCAGTTTAGCATGATGTGTTTGATTTGAATATCATCAGGATCTTTTAAACAACATCTCTAAGCATTCTCTAGGATAGTTTTTAGTAAGAACTTACAGTTTCGTTCACCCAGTCACCCAAGAAAATATTTGCATAAGGACCTTATGTACTTTAGGTTTAAAAAGATAATACTTACTTGAGGAAGAGATTAATAAAGAAATCAAATTCAATAACTAGTGTGTCATCACTAGATCATCATTTTTTTATTTCTGCTCTGTAGAGGAAGAACAGTTTTGTTTTGCAACTGTACTACATTTACACAAGAAACCTGAACAGTCTTCCCACAGTGTTATTTTTCTGATGAGTGGGCAGTTTTAATAGTCAGCTGCATCATAGATGACACATGAATTGGGAGATGTCTGCGTCCTTCCCCCTCATGCCTTATGCTCCCTTTTGAATCCTGGGAGCACTTTTAATAGTGCTACAACAGAGAAGGGGGAATTGCAAGGAGCTTCTTAAGTCCCCTGCTGCTGCATAGAAACCTTGTCAGAAATGTAGTGAGATTTACCTCAAAGCTAGTTAGATTTCTTTTCTCCACTGTGCTGATTAGAATACTGATTTAAAACCTTGCTGCTCTAAAGGCTCGAATCTTTTTCCTAATTTTCAGCTTTGTAATCCATGGACAATTTACATTGTTCCTTTGCCAGCTTTGTCCTTCATTGTAAGAAGCTGCCCTTTTACAGAGTTTACAGGATATCAATCTATTAAAAGCAACCAAATTATTTCATAACCTATTCTAAACCACCTAGGGTAAATCTCATTTCCTGCTACATGCTTACTTTCTCAATTATTCAAGTGGCCTTGGTTTTGCATCTGACCTGTTTGAATTAAAGTTATTAGGCATGTCTCACTAAGATTGTATTCTGGGCAGAGAAGTAGGAGTGGGGTTTTTTTACACCCCTTAGTACATCTTTATGTATCTGTATATTTCACTTCACGATATACGCATCTTTATTTATCCTGCATGACATCAAGAGCTTGCCATCATTCTGTAATAAGCTACTAGAGTCAATTCTTCCCTTGGTCAGTCTTGTTCAGACAGGAAACTCCCAGAATATAGCAGGACTTGTTTCTAGTTGACCTGCAGCTGATTGAGTTGTACCATTACATTTTATCTTATTTCTGTTCAATGAAATAGCCCAATCTTTTTCATATTGCAGTACACCCTAACATTATATCATCAGTAAATGTCATTGGAACCTTCTTATGATAGGGATGAAACCTTTAATGACATACTGATTTTTAAAACTTATCCTCTAATTTAAGTAGGTTTTTTAATTGCTTTTGTCATATCTACAGAAATACATGAGGGCATAAGCATCTTTATATATTACACAGAGGTCTTTTAAATCTACTGTTATAGTGTTAGAAATATATTCACAGGAGTAAAAAAAAAAAGCCCAATATGCAAATGAATACAATACTGAGGAATGAAGCTTCTGACAGAGAATGTAGTAATTATTATACCAATACTAAAGTATCTTAGTACCTGTTCAATGGTTCCTGAAGCAGGAATTTATATTTGTCTACATCTTTTAGATGGTATATACTGAAAAGATATCCTCAATAGACAACAGACTGTGTCTATCTCAGGACAAAAATCTGTATAAATTTTGATTATAAGCAGTATTGGATTTTAGCTTTCATCCACACTTACATTTAATAGTTCAGTCTGCATTTTGGTAGACAGCTTTACTGGTGCTAAACTGTGTTAATATTCTTTTGCTGGTGTATTACGCTCATCATCTTAATCTCTTATGCTGTAATTAAGTTCCTTACTGTTATCTCTATTACTAATAAATGTTAGGTAGCAATCTGGCAATATTTTACTAAACAAAAACAGTCACTTATGTCTACTCTTTATTTTCTCTCCTGTACAAGTTTTTTTATTTTCCCCAAAACTCTTGCTATTTCATTATATTTGGTGTTAATTTTGTGCTTTCTCATTTGTTTCTAGACAGGATTTTTGATGTTGTTTCTACTACAAAACAGATGTGTCCTTGTAAAAGGATAATCTACTCGGGGTGATGACAAAGATGACATTTTGGCTATTGAGGTCTATCAAGGGAAAGTTCCTACTGTCTTCAGTGGCTATGGGATTTTGCCCTAATTGAATAAGATCCTTTGGATATGAACCACTATTACATTTTCATTGATGTTGTCTCACGTTATTGTTCTCCCCAATGTAATATTGTATCAATAGGGCTATTATAAATATATGGTTTTACTCACTTTCAAAATGAAAAGCTTTACTCATCTTTTCAGGGTTTTTTCAACTCATTCCTCTTGCTCATTCCACTTACTTTTATTCTCTAATCTTTTTTCACTCCTTTGTGACAATTTAAAGTTGATCTGAACTAAAAAGGAAATGCAAACCCAAAACATTCTATTGTTCTCTCTTCTGTTTTTCCAACACCTTGAAAACTAAATAAATCCGTGGGCCCATGTCTAAAAGGAATTTGCTTTCATCTCACTCCAAATTAGGAATACTGGTAACATAGATATAAAACGTGTCTATAGCACTTTGGAAGTTGTGCTGGCATACTTTAACATGTGGGACAGTATTTAAGGTAACTGTAGTTCCATTTTACAAGTGTCAGCCCTAACCATATCTCTTTAAATAACCCATTAGAGTCCCCTAACAGGAAAATTTGCAGCTCTCAGCTGCTTCTGTATATGCATAATGCAGAAAGAAATCAGATCTCTCATGTGCCCTGTGGCTCAGAGACTTTTCCATTCAATTAATAAGCACTGAAGTAGATGACAAGATTATTAAACAAGTTTTTAATAGACGAAAGATTTTCTAGACTTATGATATGGATTATTGGCAGAACCAAGTATTATTCTGAAATAATGCATTTTTGTTATTTATTGAGAGGTAGAAAGAATATTTTCTCTTGTAGCCAGATAGCTGATCTTCCACAGTCATATACTTGCAGATTTGCATATACATGCACGTATTTAAGAAGGCATGCGTACTTTACTTCTTTAACTAGGTATAACTGTTAACTGGTACACTGACTTCAGCCCTCCACCATCAGACGTATGGCATAGTTCAATATTGGATCTGAAGTTTGCCATTATTGCTCAGTTTTGACTTAGAGCTCTTTGTTTTGGGCTATGTGGTGGAGTCATTAACCCATGGGAGGTAGACAGCAAGTACAGGCCTCCTGAATACAGTTCTAATATGACCAAAATATGAAACAGAGGTGCAGTGACATTAAAATAGTCTCTCTTCAATGCAGTGATTGAAACCACGGTCTGTTTTTAATGTAACAGAAATTTAAAAAATCTCACACACTTTATGGAATTACAGACAAAGGTTATTTTCTGTTTACCTTGTAAACTCAGGTTTTCAGGAACTTGATTGCAGTTAGTATTTTTTAGTATGAGGCTAATTAATACCTAGCCTGATCCCAAGAAGAAAGCAATGCCATAAGGTGAGGACGATTGAGAGCCAGAAGTCTTACTATCCACCTCTTCAAACTGATATCATAATGGTGACTGGAGTAAGAAGAAAGGCAAGAAAATATGAAATAGATAAAGAGCCAAGAGATAACGTAAATGTGAAGGAAGCATGGAAAATGAACTAGGAGAACAGGAAGAAAGAAATAAGACTTGATACGCACTATGGGAAGGCTGGTTTGCTGCTGTGGGGATTTTCCAGTGCTAGAAGAAATTGTACTGGGAGATGTTTGTGCTCAGTGGTGTCTGCAGTTATCTATATTCAGACCACATTAGGCAGAGATGGAGTGAAGTTGTTTAGATTCTTCAGTTTGAACTCCCTAAAATGGTTTATTGTATTCCATAAGGATTGTTTTTATTTCAGATAGACATAGGAACATTGTGTGAGAAATTCTTGAGCTATTTTCACTACAGAAACTGATTTTAAGAGGCTTTGGTCAAAATAACAAAATTGAATAAGTCTAGGAATGGGTATGAACTTTTACTAAGCCTCTGAACAACCTTTAGCAAAATGTAATCTCTAGTTTTCTGTTCTTATTCTGCCTTGGGACTCCAGATTGGGGGTCAGGGATTTACTTGTTTAGCACTTTTTTTCTGTACGTCGGTAAGATTCTAGTGGTCTTGATAGACAGCTTTCAGCCTAATAACTACAGATTGCAGGGGTAGGATGAATCAAAGGCAAAGGATGTTGGGATATAGAGTGTGATCAGGCAAATACTAGGGAAGGAGAAGAAAGTTCAGCTCAATGTGATCTGTGCAGCACTTGGTTCTCTTATTGCTCTATAACATTCGGCTCTAACTTCTATGAGCTTAGCACAACTCTCTGTGATACTGGATAGATTTTTTAGAAAATATTAAATCCTTTTACCAAAAGTGTTGTTCCAATAAAAAGCATCTAATATGTGCTGCTTGACTGAAAATTTCTAATTGATGATCTTGCAAGAAAGTTGGCAGCTGGATTGATTTATCTCAGCCAGTGAAATAAAAAGCAATCAATAACAAAAGGTAAAATAAATGACTAGTAATAGGTGTATCTGATTGTTTAAATGAAGCATACCATATGCATTATTATGCCTAACAGCATGTGAAATGCACTTTAGATATGACATTGGTGCTAGTTTACTAAATAATAAAGCATAGCAGAGTGATCAAGGCAACATTAGTGGACAACATTATTCAATCTAAGAACGTCTTTTTTTAAAAAAAATTACATTTGTTGCTTTGTGGTAATTGTAACTGCAGATTTCATAATTTTTAAATTGCCTGTCTCTCTCATTCATCAGAGAGACTTGTTGAGCTGCTGCTGACTTCAGCTGTGTGTTCATAGCACAGTGACAAAGCTAGAACAATTGCTCCCCATGAGCTCAAGGGCACTATCTTGAAGGTAGTCTGAAAGTCACAAGAATATCCAGTTCCTGTAGATTCTTATCCAGGGCAGGAAAGAAAATATGTAAGACAGTAACTGATCTTAAATTGTCTTCTCCTTAACCTTCCCTGCCTGACAATTGGGTTTATTGGCTTCCCATTCCTGTCTGGAATGCCCACTATTATAACACTTTAAGCAGGAAATTATAACCTGCTAAAAGGTAATAAGACATTTGGCAATATAAAGAGGAATGAGAACCTACCTAGAGAATTCTTTTCAAACAAGGACTAGAGATTAATATAAATGCGAGGGGATTAGGTGTACTTAATAAGCGATCAATCAGTAACAAAAATGACCCATGGAGAGGATCCCAGCCAGATCTTACGAAGGGATTCCCAGTCTTTGAAAAACTAGGACTTCTAATCTATTCCAGAATTTTTATTTGTTCAACACCCTTCTTGAAATCCCAGCCAATCTCAGACTACTAGGAGATAGTATAGGAAGAGAATGTTCTTCATCAGCTATAGTTGTGACAAACAGGTCATCAACTTGTTTTGGTCTTTGTCTGGTGCTTCTTCTTTCTGTTAGTTCATGTTTACTAGTGATCCGTCTTTGCTCCAACACTTATTCTGGTCCTACATGTGACCAAGTTGCTGAGCTGCAGAAAACATTGCTTCAGATTACGTAGAACTTGTATATTAGGAAATTGTTTGATTTAAAGTGTCATCTTTCTTGGAAACCTTTGTTCTGTTGTGGGAGGAAGAATGACATTTCGTGGGAGTTGCTCTCTGAGGAAAGACAGAGCCACTTCACCTCCACTGTTCCTGAAGAGCATGTTGTTGTCAATAAAAGAAGTTCTCTTTTATAAGAAAGAGAATAAAAGAAGTTACCAGAAGAATCTTGACAGACAAAGTATGTATGCCAATATTTTCCTCTGCTAGAATAAACCACACAAGATCATTTTCACAATGGTGAATCACACTCAGGACATGAAGGTGGAATAAGTCTAAAAGCTTTTATTACACTTCATGGAAAATATAATTTGGTGGGCTGTTTAGAAGCAGACAATTGAAGTTTACTGTCTCTTCCAGTTCTGGGTCTCATGGTTGAGAAACTCCCACATTCTCAACCAGGCACAGATTCCAGTTTCTCTTTTGGTTTTTCCATTTTTGGTCAGTATATGTTTTGGGTTTTTCAGCATTTTGTCAATGCCTTAAAAAAAACCCGTAATTTTGTTGAATGCTGAATGCATTTCAGCAAAATTGGCCAAATCATTCAGAATGAAAAGTAAAGCTGAGACTTAAAATGCTTCAGAAAGCCTTCAAATATACCCTTTTGTCATATCTAACTTTCTTTTCTACAGAACTCACAATCTGCTCACAACCATTTATTGAGAATGTTGCTATAATGGGGAATGGGGTTCTATTCTATTTTTCAGTGTCTTCTGCTTCTAAGAATGGCTGCAACTTAAGCTTGCAGGACATTAACTGAATACAGACCATAGTTTGGAGAATTAACAAGTTTGGAGAATAAACAGTCCTTCTAAAAAAAAAGGACTTTTGGGGTAGACTTTTTCTTGATAAGCATTTCAGTTCTTAACACAAAAAAACAGTCCTTAAGGTTAAACTGAAACTAGGAATATTTTACTTGTTGTTCTTGGGTATAGTTTTCTAAACTATTACTTGTCCTTGAGATTAGATGATAGAACGATTCCTTCTCATTTTGTTCTTCAATATGGGCGTAAATATTTATCTTCACAAATTAATGAAATATTCTTAAAATATACAAAGATTTAACCTCAGCCATGACTTTACTATTATTAATGTACATTATTTGCATAGAAGCAATACCGATGAGCTACAGGCATGGCCTACATTTTATACAGAATTAGAAATTTTAAAGGAGACATGTTATATAACCTTTCTGTTGAAGAAGATGATGGGAGTCAGAAGGTGGACAAAGGAAGATGAAAAAATGGGAGACTGATATCATTTTGTCAGTATTGTAAATGATGTTCTCAACATACCATCTGGTCAGCTGCTTTATGTATTGTTTTTAAGGATGCTAGATCAAAAAGTAGCTTTTCAAAGGGTGTTGTAGTTTAACTCCATCTGGCAACCAAGCACCATGCAGCAGCTCACTCACCTCCCTCAAAGTAGCATGGGGGAGAGAATCAGAAGTGTAAAAGTGAGAAAACTCGTGGGTTGAGATAAAGACAGTTTAATAGGTAAAGCAAAAGCTGCATGCAAAAGCAAAGCCGAACAAGGAATTAATTCACTACTTCCCATGGGCAGGCAGGTGTTCAGCCATCTCCAGGAAACAGAGTTCCATCACATGTAATGGTTACTTGGGAAGACAAACGCCATCACTCTGAACATCCCCCCTTCCTTCTTCTTCCCCCAGCTCTATGTGCTGAGCATGACATCCTATGGTCTGGAATATCCCTTGGGTCAGTCGGGGTCAGCTGTCCCGGCTGTGTCCCCTCCCAACTTCTTGTGCCCCCCAGTCTGCTCGCTGGTGGGGTGGGGGGAGAGGCAGAAAAGGCCTTGACTCTGTGTGACCACTGCCTAGCAGTAACAAAACATCTCTGTATTATCAACACTGTTTTCACTGCAAATCCAAAACATAGCCCCATACTAGCTACTGTGAAGAAAATTAACTCTATCTCAGTCAAAACCAGCACAAAGGGAGATATGAAAAGATAGGCTTTCTGGTATTTGCAGGCAGCTCCTTCAAGCATAAAGTACAGGAAAAGGCCACTCCTTCTGAAATTACTCCTTGTGAAAATTTAAAGAGCAGGAGATGGGAGTTGATGCCATTGGCTGCTCTGAGACAGCATCTTGTCAGTGAGTCAATTCATTACCCTCTTCCAGCTGAGGGGAAAGGTCTTTCTGACTTTCATGTAGAGATGGCTCTTGGTCACATTGGCAGAGGTCTTGGTTACAGTAGTTTTACATTGAAGGTACTGCCTTGAATTGCACGTTAATCTAGTTGAGAACAGGATGAGAAGAGAATCAGGCTGTTTCTTGACACTGAGTATGTAGATGGAAGTGACTTTAACGTGAAGGCCTGACACACAGAAGTAAATTCCTCTAACTTCATTTGAAGACTGTATGGTTTTATATAAAGTAAATTTGTCAGCATCATGCCATTTGTAGATTTGGAAGACAATGTATACCTCAATATCATCAGTGCTTTAATTACCTCAGTAAGCATGATGCTTAGTGGCATTTCTGGTTAAAGTCCTAATTAGCCTTCTCTATCTAATGAGCATGTGAAGGTTTGGCTTGTGGCTTATTATCCTACTCATTATTATGAATGATAGGGCAACTGTATAAAGCCTCCAGTTTTACACTGCGACATAATTATTTATGAAAAGGCCTTGCCCCAGAAATGGAAATAATGATAATTACATTTAATCTTTTCATGGTTTATGCATTTTTTTGCAGTGAAACAGATGCCTATAGGACACTAATTACTGAGAGGGGAACTGCAATATGCTACCAGACAGGCTTATTGAAAATATATGAACCTGAGGTTACATTTTTTCATACCTTTGGTATCATTAATTTTCTTCTTCATGTATGTACTTCTCATGTGGTTGACTTCACGTCATATGGCTATTTTATAAGCACATTTCTTGCTCAGTTTTAACAGCTTACAAGGTTGACAGGAGGACTACATAAAGCTGCTTGTTTAGCACCTCTAATTGTGGCTACTGTTGCTGTTTCTGCACTGGTAAGGGCACAGAGGCTGCTCGATACCTGGTATGCCTCTGATGTGTGCGTTTAAAGGTTAGCACAAAGGCAAGTGCTGGGTTTACACCAGTTAGAGTAGTTGGCAATATTTTGATGCTTTCTGTATACTGCTTGAGAATGTCTCCATTGGCTAATTGACTCTGCTTTCCTCATATATTCTGCCAGCATGATATCCTTAGTAGGCATCACAATGGGAATTTTCTTTTGTAATTTCATGATCAGCTGATTTATCTATTGTTGAAATGGACTTGAAAAAAATAAAATTGTTTAATGGGACATAACTTTTTGAAAAAGACTGTGTTTATGGACAACTTTGTAGTTTCTTAAAGTTTTAGCAAACTCATGATGAACATATTTTCGTGCTCTCAACAGGAAGGGTGGTGAAATGGCCTTGTTATAGGCTATCGCTAAGCTGGAGAGCTGCCTAGTTTTACAGCATTTCTTTCTTCACTGTTTAAGCGTGAATGATATTTGCAGCATTCTTAAATCTGAGAGTCGTCACTAACAGCTTCTTTCTAGTGCATAGGCAACAGCCCTGTGCGCTGGGAGATTAGGCAGCAGGTCACAGTGCAGAGCGAAATAGAAGGCAGCAGTATGCGAATGAAGTCAGTGTTTCCATTCTGTTCCCAGTGAGATAGTGATCTTGTCCCATGAATGTCACCTGGATTTGTGGTGAAGAAAGAATTGTAAGTTTTACTATAGAAGTATTTGAATGATGACTGGGTACATGCATTTGGACATTAATGAATAATACAGCACAGGTAGTATGTAATGATTTCTCTTGTCAGCTGCCACCCCATAATTTAACATCTTGAAAAGTGATTTTTATTTTGATTTCAGTATAAATCTTTATGTCTGTCTAACTGCACTGCTGGCAAGACAAGGAGGTAACAAACAAACGGATAAAAAGCTGTCCTGATTTAATCCTAGGTAACACTGAGCATCATTTCGCCGTTTTAAAACGGTGCTGATGGATCACTTTGGTCACTGAGAGCATGTGGATAATAAAATGGAAAGCAAGAAGCCAAGAGCAGGAAACAAGAATATGCAGATAAAAACATTGATACCATATGCCACTATTTTTATTGTTGGCATTTAGCTTTTCTAAGAAAATACAGCAGAACTTAATGAAGGGAAACATTCGCACAATTACTCCGGTTCCTCAAAAACAAAGGGACCTTGACAGCACAAGGCAAAATTGTCTCTCCAAGACTTCGAACCTCTCTTATGTGAAAAGCATTTGAAGGTATTAAAACAAATCTGGTGTATATCGTAGCATGGTAACATAATTTTAGCACAAATGTCACAAGAAATTACACCATTCCCAAACAGTGATGTTTTGATCACTCCCTTTAGGATAACGGTTTCTGCCTTGTTACTGATACCCTCTGCCCTGATGCTGAGATAACCACGTATCTCTTTTTTTCAGGCAGTTACCCAAAGCTACGCATATAGTAAGCTCATTCTTCTTTTTGCCATGGTATTCTACAGTCTCCAAAATATTGTACAATGTCTTTCTTCAGTTGCTGAAATGTATCACAATGTGACTTTGGTCACTAAAGTTACAGTTTTCATTTTCAACAGTATTTAAAAAAACGATACAGAAAAGAGTTAATGGAAGAGATTATTACACTTTTTATTTCTCCATAAACCTGAGTCACAGTAAAAGGAATGCTTTGGATATAACATTTTTATCCTTATCCATTAACACTGTCAGTAGTAGTGTTTTAAATTCTGTTTTTATGAGTGGAGTATTATGAAGGAGAATGACTTCTTAAGTAAAGAAATCTACTTCATCATTTAAATTATGATCTCTTTTTTCCGCACACTTCTCTTTTGTGGTTTGCTTTTGTTGATTGGCTCTTTTATATGTTCTAGATGTACATAGCTTAGTTCAGCAATTCTTTATAGCAAGGCAGGTAACTAGGGAAGATGCTGAACGTGGGATACTTTTGTCATGGAAAAAAACCCACTCATGACAAAATGGAGCCATGCCGAGTAGTCCTGAAAGCTTAAATAGGTAATTGTAAAAGTGGATACTGCTTATTCAATATTCTGATAGAAATAGAAACTTTTAATTTCTCATGTTTATTTTTTGCTACTAATTGGACATCTTTGGTTTTGTTAGTATTAGTGAAATAGAAGATTTAATGGAAAAGCAAATGAATTTTTTTTTCAAGTCTTAGCTACTTTAAAGTATTTACACTGTTAATTCCTGCCTTTATATCTGAAGGTGCATAAGGCTGAATGAAATATTTATTAGCATGCTCACAGCCCAAGTTGGATCCTCAGTTGTTCAGAGCTACCTTAATGAGAAAAAAGAGGATGCGTAGCTGTCCTAGAAATGGATATTGCTCCTGCTACAATGAGCTGCATGATATTAAGGACTGGCAGAATTCAACTGTTCTTCTTGGATAATGTTTCTTGGTGGTTACAGTGGTTAGTAGTGTCTGCCGAAACATGTTGCTGAACTATATGCTGTAGAATATTCCATTAAAGCAGTATATGAATTCGCAGGATCTTCCTTGAACATAGCTACATAGTTCTACTAAGTATTCTACTTCATAGAATAGAATCATAGAATGGTTTGGGTTGGAAAGGACCTTAAAGATCATCTAGTTCCAAGCCCCCTGCCATGGGCAGGGACACCTTCCACTAGACCAGGTTGCTCAAAGCCCCATCCAACCTGGCCTGCAACACTGCCAGGGATGGGGCATCCACAACCTCCCTGGCAACCTGTTCCAGTGCCTCACCACCCTCACAGTAAACAATTTCTTCCTAATATCTAATCTAAATCTATCCTCTTTCAGTTTAAAACTGTTGTGCCTTGCCCTATCACTACACTCCCTGTTAAAGAGTCCCTCCTCATCTTTCCTTCAGGTCCCCTTTAAGTACTGGAAGGCCAGTGTAAGGTCTCTCCAAAGCCTTCTCTTCTCTAGGCTAAACAACGCCAACTCTTTCAACCTATCATCATAGGAGAGGTGCTTCAGCCTCCTGATCACCTTTGTGGTCCTCCTCTGGACCCGCTCAAGCAGGTCCATGTCTTTCTTATGTGGGGGGCCCCAGAGCTGAACATAGTACTCCAGGTGGGATCTTATGAGAGTGGAGTAGAGGGGGAGAATCACGTCCCTCGACCTGCTGGTCATGCTTCTTTTGATGCAGCCCAGGGTGTGATTGGCTTTCCAGGCTGCAAACACACATTGCTGGCTCATATTTAGTTTTTCATCCACTAGTACCCCCAAGTCCTTCTCTGCAGGGCTGCTTTCAATTCACTCATCGCCCAGCCTGTATTTGTGCTTGGGATTGCCCTGACCCCTGTGCAGGACCTTGCACTTGGCCTTCATGACATTTGCACAGGCCCATGTCTGAAGCCTTGTCGAGGTCCCTCTGGATGGCATCCCTTCCTTCCAGCTTGTCGACCACACCACACAGCTTGGTGTCATCAGCAAACTGGTTGAGGGTGCACTCAATCTCACTGTCCATGTCACCAACAAAGATCTTAAACAGCGCCAGTCCCAATACTGACCCCTGAGGAACGCCACTCATCACTGGTGTCCATTTGGACATCAAGCCATTGAATGCAACTCTTTGAGTGTGACTATCCAGCCAATTCCTTATACACCGAGTGGTCCTTCTGTCAAACCCATGTCTCTCCAATTTAGAGACAAGGATGTTGTGCAAGATAGTGTCAAATACTTTGGACAAGTCCAGGTAGATGATGTCAGTTGCTCTTCCCTTATCCACCAATGCTGTAACCCCATGAACTGAATACATATTTTTATTCAGTTCATGGAACTACATGAACTGAATAAAAATAATATTCTCTTGTATTTTCCCAACACTATGTGCATTGTTGAAGATGGTAATATATATCTTTTACTTGCAAGATACTTACAATAATTTGGTTTTTTAAAACAGGGTGTAATCTTTGTGTTCCTGTATTAGGAGCTGAAAAAGGAGACTAACAGGACCAACACAGCTTATGAGGCAAATTTTTTTCCCTTAGGATGAATTCAGATCAGTATGGGCATAATCAATTCACCTGACTGCAGTCAAAATTCTGATGAAATCACTGGAAATGCCACGTGTATATGAGATGTCTAAAGGAGTTAATAAAAATGCACAGTCAGAGTCTGTATCATTACATAAGTATTACGATGCAGGTTTTAAGGGATTTTTATACTGAATAAAAGATACGTGTAGAGCAATATGCAGAGCTGCTGTTAAGGCAATTAGTGTTTCCAGGATATGAGACGTATTTCTCTGTGGTATTTATTTTTATGGAAAACTTCCCTTCTTATTACCTCTTCATATCCAGTACATTTCTGTAACCCTTTTTTGTATATATATGAAACTGCAACTTCTTCCTGAATGACATTCCTTTTAGTAAGGTTGTTGGTAAACTTATGTAAGATGTCAAAAAAACCTGTATGGTGTTTCTACAAACTTGGCTGAAAGCGCATGTATTTTTTTAAATGTTTCAGTTAAGAATTACCTGTGGTTAAGCTTCTAAAAGGTTGTTTTATAAAATCACACAATATCCAAAAGAAAAAGAAAGATATGCTGCTAAATTGTACTACTGTCACCATCTGGATAGAAAGATTATTGGTATTTTTCTTATTACTCATTAAAATCTACAAAGAACAAATGTATCCTTTGAAAAAAAGTGAAATAAATGACAGCTATAGCTAGCACACTCAATAATGAGAGCTGAGATGTTGCTTTCTGTGCTTTCCATGTTAAGTTAGTTCGGTTCTGTAGGAGATAATAAGATAGGATAATTTCCTGTGAGACAAGAAAATTCAGGCATGATTATGTGTGTAAGACTGGACAGACAAAGCAAAGGAAAAAGGATCATTGATATTATTGAGTGTATCCTTAAATGTAGCGTGTCCTGTATACAATAGGAGATTTTAATATGTATTCTTGTTGCCTCAAATCTGTTTTCCATGATGCAGCATTCAAATGCTTTGAAATAACTCACCTTTCCAACAAAAAAAGTTGCAAAAGAAAATACACTGAAACCTTTTCCAAAAGCTTCCTTATTCTTTGAAGTACAATATGAACCTGGTGCTGTACATTGACATTTGCATAGTTGTTTGAAATTGCTTCAGGGTTCCACAATATTTCCACAGTAAAGACACTTAATTTTCTGAATACTCTTTTGGGCCAAGTTGCACTTTGCAAGCCATGTTGTATGTACAGTATAGATGGTAAGTGTGCGTCCTAAATGGTTATCTGGATTCTGTCAAACTGTGTGTGGTTGATGAGTTTTCCCTACCTTCCTTCCTTGAGAGTACCAGTTTTGGTTTCTCTTCTCTTCCCAGACATTGATTATCAGAGGAAACCAATTATCTTTGATGTTTTGATGCTCTTTCAAATGAATGCCCATGAATTCTAAAATTATTAGGCAGGGAGGGAGAAGAGGAGAGAGGAAAAGCGAACAGACTGAAGGCAATCACAAAGGCCTTTTTTCATTTGAAATATGAACTAAAAACAAGAGCAGTGTCATGTAACATTGATTTTTTTTTTATTTCATTAGATAAGTTTTTCCTATAATAAATACAACCTGGAAATTGGCAGTTGTGTGGTTTTCGTATAAAGCAAATGCAAAGAACAGCTATGATGCAACACATTACAAAGAATGGAGACCACTTCTGTTTATCCAGAGCTTTGGTGACAGTTATGTATTTCTGAGGAAAAACGTTTATGATGGGACATATCTGTGATCTATTAGTTACGTAATTAATTTCAGTGTTTGTAGCCTATGGCACAGGAAAGCATCAGGATAACAAAATATTTCAGGTATTTTAGTTTATATATATTTAAATTCATGCAATAATATATAACCTTCAGATGGATACATATCTTTCCATTTACAATGGCATTACTAAAGAGATGGATGATACATGTTGGTAGTCTAATTTTGCTTGGCAGAGGCAAAATGGAAGTTATAAATAGTCCCAGAGAACAGATGAAACTATTGTATGCATTTTAAATTTTCTTTTTCTGGAGTAACTATTGATACAGTTATGAATATTCTGTCAGATTTTAGCAACTGACTCTGTTTGTAGCAGTATTCTATGGAGTTTATGGTAATGATAGTTTTATGAAGGCTATAGTTTTATGAAGTCAACAGTTTTAAGAAGGAACAGCTGTAACAAAGACTTTCATAGTTTATCACAAATATGAATACTTCCTGATTCTCATAATTTCTCATAACTTGGTGAACAATTCTGAGGAAGATTTTTAAGCCATAGCATTGTAAATTTAGAAATGTAGTCTTGATTTTAAAATAAAACATGAAACAGAATGTAACATGTTCAATTTTCTTTCACTGCAACAAGTGAAAAGCAGACGTGAAGTTTGGGCTGAATAATTCTAATTATTAGGTACAGAGATTTGAAACACAGTCCTCTCTCCTGTAATGTTTTATAAAGAGACATCTCCTCTGAATTAAGAGGTATCAGATAATCAATGAATCCAAGAATAACCTGTATTAAAGACGAGTTGGTGATCTAAAACCTACTGGCTTGACTTCAGTCTTACTTGCTGTGATTTAACCACCACACTGCTATACCTGTCAGCATATGCCAAATCTACACTGCACAGGTAGGATCAGAATCAAAATCTTTATGGGGATGTTGCATTGAAGGACTGTTTTCTTTGACTTTAAAGTTCTCTATTGTTTTCCAGTCATCATATCTATAGTGTTGGTTGCAAACTACATGCAGAACAGCTTTAAGCATGTGTTCTGCAAATGCCATATGAAAAATAGCCTCTTCTGGTAACCAAAGAAGATCACAAGAATGTTATGGCAGTACAGTAGGGGATGGAGACAAATGCTGCTATGGTTGGAGCAACCGTATATCATACAGAGTTGAAAGATGGAACAGAAAAGGGTCACAAACAGAATTGTGGTACCTTTTTTCAAAAGGTCAATACAAAACCACCCCAACCAGAATATATAAAAAGGGCAGTCTTGTGGGAAGCCAATTGCTGTTGATAGAGAGTTAGATGTGAAAGTATATAATTATTATTTTGCATATTTTACCTGATGAACTTTACTAACATGCCCAACAAAATGAACTCAAGACAGTTAAAAATCACTGCATTTAATCTTCCTAAAAATAGCGACTGAGCCCATAGATTTCCTTAAGTGTTGGGGGGGGGAAGAGGAAGAAAATATATATGTGTATGAGATATTTTGGTATGATTTGGTTTCCCACATACTAAAAACAGATTTAATCTTTCTGATTATTTTTTTTTTAAAAGCAAACTAAAAATAAAATAAAATAAAAATCCTTCCACAAGTCTTAATGACTGGTTGCCCACAGTTGTATGTCTTGCAACCTCCCTCAAAAAGCTGTCTAGTCTCTCACTAGTCCCCTAACTGCTTTTCTTTGTTCTATTGGCTGGCAAAGAGCAGCACATGCCATGGTAGCTTTGGAGCTACTCATGGATGACTGATCATCTGATTACTGCCCTTTAGCTGACGAGTGAAATGAGCAGAACAGCTAAAATTTGAATTCTCCCTGCTCTCTTCTGTCAGGGCACTAATTGGTCGCAGTTCTCTATTCAGTCATTAGAGTTCACAAAGTTGAAAGTTAAATTTGTGAAACCTTAACCTCATCAAATTTGGCTGAAATGGTCCAGTGAACAGAAAAGCTATTGCAGGGAGAATGAAGGACTGACAAATGATGATGGACAAACAGGGAGTGTGATATATATGTTTTGCTTTTTTAGAAAAGCAGGAAAAAGCAAAGATAAAACATAAGTACTTTCTAGGGTGTTACATAATCTCTGAAATAGCATAACCATAATGGAAATAATTATCTTAAAATTGGATGTTGGTTTCAAAAACTCAAATCCTTATATCTCTGTAACTATAGAGCTTTAATTTGTTCTTTTAAGCCACCTTGAGTCCTCATTAAACTAGACATTTGGTTTAGAACAACGTTCTTGAGCAACATAGACCTCAAAAAGTTAAGATTTCTCTTACTGCTATATTTCTGTGCCTTAAACAAAAATAGTTGGTTTAGGAATATAATCTGGATCTCTCCTGCTAAGTATATTGATGCTGTACAGAAGTTGCTTGGAAAACCTTGGAGATATGCAACTCTTGAATGTTATATCCAAATATAATATCTAACATGTAAAAGCACACACACTGCATAGAATGTAATTTGGGGTTTTGGAGGGTATCTAAGCTGGGATCTTGAATGTTCAGAGAAATCATATCTGACCGGTAAACTCTTTCCATACAACTGGGAAATACCATCGAGATCTAGTGCATGAGAAAGTTATTCGGCACTCCTAGTTTATGAGATCTTAACCTGAAAGTTCTTTTTAAAATAATGAATGTTAACTTTGGTGACAAATGGATGCTAAAATTGCACATCACTAACGCTTGGAAGAAATAGCATAGGCCTGGTGGTTGGATTGTACAGGTGGAAACGATAGTCTCCCACAAATTTCCTAAGGCATGAATATGGGGAATTCGGGGACAAACATTTGGTAGGTCTGTTGTTTCTGACATTTCTGTGGTATAAATAAGGATGAACTCTGCTGAAATTGGTGGACTTATACCAAGAACATGTGGAAGTGAATTCGGTTCATTTTTTTCTGTGCTTAAATTGTTCCACAGATTTTAATTACTAGACACTCTCCATGCGCGAAGTGCAGCTAGACATTATGGAAACATTATGGAACTTTTGCAATCATGTTATTTTAATGTTTCCTACAGATAAAAAATACATAGTTTGATAAGTAGGAGCATACAGTGTAAATATCTTCACCTGATTTTTATTTAAGAGCCTCAAAGTGTTTTCAAACTATCAAAGTCCAAACATGGCATGCAATATGCAAGATCCTAAGTATTCATACAATATAAAGTTTAATTTCTTCCTCTGCTGTAAATAAAGTTGAGCAGGGGCTAGAACCACATGACCTCCAATGGTCCAGTCAAATCTAAATTATCCTGTGATTCTGATTTTAAAATCTAATGAAACTTATTCTTTTTTATATTTAAGTTTATTAATAGAAGTAAAAGTGCTCTACATTGGGAGAAAGGATAGTGGCACTTGAAATGATGAAAGGAAGGATATCTGAAAGTATCCTAAACCTTGGAAATCATTAGGAAAAATCATGATCAAGGAATTTGGGACTGCCTAAGAGATAGAGGAAAAGCTGACCTGGCAGTAGCTGCAAAGAACATTATAGCGGCTAAAGTGATTTTTATAACATTGCAAGATGTAGACAGCTCTACAGACAAATTTTTTTGCATGACCACGGACTACTGAAGGTCAGAATAAGCCAGTGTAGTGGAAGTGTGACAGTCATATTCGGTTGAGTGGTGCAGTGTGAGGACTCGAGAGAACCAGTTCTCCTGGCTTTTGGTCACAAATGCCGAAGGCATTACACTTTCAAATCATGAAACTTTCAAAGGTCAAATATCTGCAAAAAACAAAGCACGTACCATTGGTTAAATTACTGCAGTGAGTACAGATTAATACTGTCAGTAAAACTGAAGTGATGATAATTGGAGTACTGAATAATGTTTACTTTAATATTCACTCTGCCAAACACGAAAGCACTTGATTTACATCCTCTGCATATAGAACATTTTATAAAGTACTTAAAGAACATGTAAATTTTGCAGTTTGGGAGTATGAAGGTTAGGGTGGTAGAAGGCTATAGCAAATGATTTTTAGACATTTTCAAATAGCTGTTAGTGATAAAAGTGAACTTGAACTCCGAATGCAATGCTGGAAGGAGGCAGGTGAATATATTACCAGGAAATGTTGGTGTAAGGACATGTGGAAGTGACACTGGGGACTTTCAAACTGTAAGAGTCCTAAAATTGTTTTGGCATTGTGAGAAGACAACTGAACACAGCAGGGGTCATGGACCCATGATATGGGAAAGGGGACCATTGGGTTGGGGTTCATAATCAGCTGTCAACACGGTATAAACATATTTAGCATTTCTGTGGCAAGACAGATACTAACTGAATTGTTGACTTAGTATTTAACTATTAAGTAGCAACTGAATTGCTGGTTTATCATTAACATATTTAGTGAATTGCTAATTTAACAGTTAGAGGACCATAGGATAAACAATGCAATAATGTTGCAGTTAAGGCAGAGTGAGGGTGAAGTGGCTGGTTCTCTCTGGGTCGGTTTTAGGAGGTGACTTCCCAGTAGGATAGCTGCAGGACAAGGACAGAGTGACTGGTTATCCTTCTGGATTCTAAAGAAGCAACTGGAAGTCAGAATAACTGACTTGTAGTGAAAGATCTAAGGAACTGAATTTATTTGCATATCCAAGAGAAAATGAATTTTAATTAGTGATAACACATATAAGAGGAATAATATTCTAGTAGTTGATGGCTTTTCAATCTACTAGAAAAAGCAGGCATAAAATGTCCTGGCAATCATAACATGACAACAGATATACTTGGAATGAAACCCAGAAGCACATTCATAGCTGTGTCACTAGTTAACTTAGCATGGGAACAACTTACCTAAGGATGTGGTGAATAATTTGCCATTATCCAAAATCAGGAAAATATGTAACTTAATCCTACATTTTTAAAAGAATCTAGAAAAATATTGGGTCAAGGCCATTCAGAAGGTGAGCAAAAAATATTTCGAAGTAAAATGTAGTCACGTGATATACACTGGTTGTTGCTTGTTTCTGAAATACAGTAGCATTGCATGTTTTTTATTTTCCCCTGAAGTCAGCTCAGTTAATCATTATTGTTGCTGAATACTGTAGTTAAGTTTTCTTTTTTCTCTGGTAGGTGGAAGGTGTTTATATTTCATCACATCCACTTTTGGGGCTGTACTTGTCAGATTCCTACTCAATTCAAGAAAAGAGGGTCCTGTCCACCATTTTATAATGTCACTAGATAATGTAGACAAGACAGGCAAAGTCTTTGCTGAGATTAGAAGATTAGATTAGATACTACTTTGTGCTTTCCAAAAAGGACAATGCTTGCTTCTAATTTTATCTTGACTGTGCTTCCAATGGCAACAGCTCAGCTTTGAAACACTTTTCAGCAGGAGCTGGGAAGAAATTATTTCCAGGAATGGAGTTATTTTTATTGTCCACAAAGAAAGGAAAGGTCTGGCAAGTGTTTTCTTGGGATCCTCATTTAAATTGCCGGTTGTGAGTTTAGTGTCCAAGAAGACCAAAATGTCCCAGATCGTAAAAATTCAGACTTTTTAAATACTTCCCCCACTCCCAGCAGTACACTTTACTTTGTTTTGGAATTTGCACTGGTGTTAAATGGGAATATAAATTCCAGAGTCACTTGTGCAACATATTGCTAAGAAAGGCTTAGTTGCTTCATTGTTTCCCTTTTGTTTTTCTCTTGGCCAGAGGTCAGGCAAAACACTATTTCATAGGACAAGCTCTTTTTTTTTCTATCACAGTGGCACTTTTTACTAAGAAAGGAAACAATAGGTAATCTGTTACATTCCAGATGGTGCAAAATCAGTAACCAGTATAACTGGTAAGAGAGATCACCAGGCATGCTAGCATATTCTGCTTGAGCTATGTGAATAGCTGACTAGGGGATATGCTTTCAGTATATACCTCTGAATGTCAGGCATAAAATCCAATGCATATTCCAACTATACATAGAAAATAGATCAGTAGCTTCTTGAGAAGAACTTTAAAAATTTTAACAAACAGAAAGAAGGAGTTGGCACAGACATAACTAAGTCTGTGGCACAGGAGAACATGAGACCAATGTTTTCTCTATAGTTTTTCAAGAACCACTTTTTACAAAACTCATTGCAGAGGATAATTTAGACCCTGCAGAAAAAAAAAAAAAAAAGAAAAAGAAAAAAAGTTGGATTTCTGCAGGAGAAGGGATCAAAGTTTTGTCAATATGGGTAAAATAAGAAAAATAGGATTGGAGGCTAACAGAGGAGAGGATTGTCCAGCCTTGGTGAAACTAGAACACATCATGAAATTTTATTCCTCTCTTATGGAGGTCCTATAGAAAATTAGTTTCTTGATTTTTATTCTTAAAAAGGCTTAATTGATTTCCATTATATTTGTTATGTGGCTTTCCTTTTTCATTAGTTTTCAGAGTATAAAGCCATATTTCTGCTGATATAAAATACTTCATTTGACATGTACAACCTGGACAAATGAGTAGTTCAACAGTGTAAGTAGAAAAGACTTCTAGAGCAGTAAGGCAAATTAAACTTTACTCCAGTTACATAAAATCAGGTGATGTCACTAAAATTAAACTTCCTCTTGAAACAGGTTTGACCCACTGATGCAATGAGACAAAAACTGGATATCCAGCATGAAAGAGTGTATGCTCTTTGCATGCTATAAAAAAGTTTTCCCCCTCATTTTTACTACTGCATTAATGAAGCAGAAGAAACAAAATGAGCAGTTCTACATATGCAATATGAATCTGATTAAATTTCCCCTATCTTCATATGCACTTTAACTTGAATTGTGTATGCGCTTGCAGATTGCCTCCTTTGTTTAGGTGATTTATTTTTTTTTATCAAAGATTTTATAGCTAATCCTTGTTTATCAAAAGAAAGCATCTTCGATCAGAACTCATTTAGGTTTTCATCCTTTTAGATACATCACCCATATTCTGAAATACACAAAATCAATATGTAATATGTGAAAGATTTGCTCATGGTAAAAGGTCAAGAAAAAGAATTTTTCTCCTAGCTATTGACATAAACACTTGGAGGTGAAATATTTTTCAAGGTATTTTGTGTCACACTCGAAGTCACATTGTGTGATATAATAATCAATAAAGACCACAATGATAATCATTTCATTCTGTCTGTATTAGTGCTTACGAACATTACTGATAAATCTTCCTTTGGCTGCTACAGAGTTGGTTAGCTGTGGTTACCAAACAGGGTGTTTTGTTCTGCAAGCATTTTTTATTTCAATCTAAAATTATAATGTTGAAAGCATTTTTTAATTCAAAGTAGGAAGAGAAAGATATAACACATTTTTTCCAACTGATAAGACTCAGTGCAGAAATACATAAGTTGCAAATTTTGCTCTAAGCAAAAAATAATCCCACAGGTATTTTATAATTTTTTGATTATTATTTTTTTTTACCTGTGAGAAAGCTAATGTCAAGCATTCACTGTGCTTGAGAAACTTTGGCTCTCTGAAGTACTCTGTGAGATTTAAGATACATACTAATTGTGGAATAAATCATAAAAAAGGTTGCTGAAGTGTAGAGAACACCAACCAGCTTCAAAAAGGACTGAGGGTTTTAAGAAGTGCTGTTAGGTGGATATAGTGGCAATGTATTCACATTTGTGGGGAGACTGAGGAATTCTGCAAAAATCTTTGCTGTGTTCTGCAGAAAAGGATCTCACCCCAACCCCCCCCCCCCCAACCCTCATGGTTTTTTAGTGATCATCACTTTAGTTCAGTTTTAGACTTGAGTACATTTTATGTACTGGAAACCAAAATAAGTTAATTAAACTTGCATGATTTTTAAATTCTTTTTTAAACCACAGGAAGCTGTAGAGTGCTCTAAATTGAAAGGGTTAATATGACCCTGTTAGTCTGACATTGGTGTTAAAGCCATAATAATGAGGCTGTTGATCCTGTAACTACGAAACAGTACATGCATTAGGAATTGACTTGATATTGTTTCCTTATTGAAAACTGTGTAATGAAAAATTACTGATGAAATAGTCCACTGAGAAAGCCTGTATTTTTTCTTTATAATATCCTGAGCCTTCTAGTATAATTTAATCTCTTATTTTAAGATGCCAACTCTATGAAACAATTGATCTTTTGAAACCATTCAAGGAAGTTGTCATGGAATCATAGAATAGTTTGGGTTGGAAGGGACCTTTAAAGGTCATCTCTAAACCAGAAGAGACTAAGGAAAGATACTAAAACATGCAGAAAATTCTGCTTGAATTACACATTTTTAGAACAAAAAGCATTATAATTACTCAGATATTTTTATATCTGTATCATAAAAAATAAACTTAATTTATACTGCTTTATTTTGTAGATTTTTCTGGAAACGAAGCTGAGAACTAAGCTCTTGGTGCTGGCTGCAGGTCATTATGTTAAGGATTGAAATGAACTTTGGAAACCCATTTAGAATGTCTTGGCCAGAGAAGGTAAGAACTGAAGTGATTTTTTTAAGGTGGGCTTTTTTGTGTGTCTAGTTGGTGCTAAAGTATAAAGGCACGATGGGATAAAGGCCATAAACACTCCATAGAAGTAGTGTGTTACAGACTCACTCAGCGATGTTTTACAGAGAATGTGAACTGGTATAACCAAAAGCTATGGAGAATTTAGTCTTCATTCAACCAGCAGTAGTTCATACTTCAAACTCTAGGTATGCACGGAAAGCCAGGCAAGGACCCAGCTGTAACACAGTGATTTTGTTTGTGTTTATGACTTAAGCTGAGGGGAAAAACCTCTTTTTATCCTTGGGGCTAGAATGGGGCTTGAACCTACATCAGTGCAGTTTTATAGAAGGCAGCATGCATTCACTGAAATAGCTAGCATTTTTTTAGACTGTTATGCAGATCATATAACAGACATTATAGTTTTATATAAAATCATTATGCCTGCCTGGAGCCCATTAAATAGGCAAACCATTAAAATGCTCCTACCCTTACCCAGATTAAACTTCTCCTGACGAATATATTGTAACAGTCAGTGAATGACCACACAGCAGTTATCCTAAACACATCACTTTTCTTGGAATATAGAAAACCATTTTGAGAGAAAATAGCAGGCAGTCTACTGGAAGAGAAGGTTTTATGAAATATCATAAGCATAAGGTAACTTTTCAATAAATCTGTTTATTGTTATTAGTGTTTTTCCATAACAGCATCAGAAATACATATTTGGAACTAGAAATTATTAAATTATAATTACTTTAATTCATTAAAAATTAAAAGAACACCATACCATGTCACATTAGGTTGCTGTAAACCTATTGCATTATAACTTCAGTTTTTATATCTTTACTTCAAAATACTAGTTAGAAATAGTTATTTAATGATAGCAAAAATTAATCACTGTGATGTATGAAGTCAGACATAGCTTCAACCCTCCTCATTTTCTTACTGTAGACTTTATTCACATAACAAGAGATCTATGTTTTTACATGGACCTGTGACAATTACACAATAAGAATATTATCAAGATCTCAAACAATACCACAGGAAAAAAAAAAAATCCTTTTCATCTTTAAGACACAACAATTTGGAGAGTTTTCTGTAAATGCAGAAACCAAGTCAAGACCATGAGATAGGTATACACTGAAATAGAAAAAAATCCATTTAAATGAAGGAAAGACTTTAATACAGAACCTCAGCAAATTGTACTCTCTAATAGCAAATGCTCAGTTCTGATATAAACTGAATGACTACTCCTTTTACTGGTCTTGGAGGTCTACTCACTTCACGTGACATTCATATAGGCACTGTAGACCCAAAGTCCCAGTTGCATACAGAAGCACAAAGATTAAATGCCCAGTGTCTGCAGAAGGCACACCTCAGCACAGATTAGACAGAGTATGATAGGATGCACTTCAGGTGCTCCAGCGTCTCAGAGCAATGAAATAGTAAGCAAATATTCAGTCCTGAAGACTGCCGGGAGATTGAATGCAAGGAGGATATTGTTTCTTATCTATAGGCTGAGATTCAATCTCATATAACTTCAGATTTCTGCAATACAGATATCTGTATCTTAGCTAGATTTCTTTTGAACTTGCTGAAGAAAAATAGGGACTTCGAGGGTGTGATTCATCAGATTTTTATTTTTTTTTTAGGAAAAAATTAGGTGGCTCTGTTGTAGCATTCTGAGCTGGATGAAATGACAGATTTTGCCCCCTAGGAAGTAAAGATACTTCAAGCTGTGTTCTTCTGTGGGAATTTTTTGATGAATAATTTGAGCTTAAGCAACGTACTGCTCTCTTCCTGTTTGAACTAGAACTTTCAAAGTGGGCTAAGCATTTGAATCTGTAATGGTAGGTTTTATGAATAACCCATATTTGAGAATTTTGTGGTTAAAATCTATGAACATGAAATACTATAGTTTGCCATCACATTAAAACTTCTCTCCTCCTTTGAGAGACTATGAAACCTGATGGAAAAGTAAGAAAAACAGAAATTATGTTGAAGCTTAAGCCAAAAGAGAATTACTTATTAGCAATTAAAATAAAATCTCATTCAATTGATTTCCTGAAGTTTGTTGATTGTTACAATAGCAAAGTGGTACCCCACATCTTAAAATATTTCTCTTTTTCCTCAGTGCTGGTTATACAAGAGTTGTTAAATTCAAGCTTTCTGGTAAATAGACTTGATGTCCAAAGTACTGTTGTGTGTACTGGTTTTGGCTGGGATAGAGTTAATTTTCTTCATAGTAGCTCCTGTGGCACTATGTTTTGGATTTGTGAGAAAACAGTGTTGGTAACACAGGGATGTTCTTGTTACTGCTAGGCAGTGCTTACACAGAGTCAAGGCCTTTTCTGCCTCTCCTCCCACCCCACCAGCGAGCAGGCTGGGGGTACAAGAAGTTGGGAGGGGACACAGCCGGGACAGCTGACCCCGACTGACCCAAGGGATATTCCAGACCATAGGACGTCATACTCAGGAATGAAAAAACAGCGAGGAGGGAGTTTAGGGAGATTAGCCATCTTTTGCTTGGGAACTGACTGAACATCGGTCTACGCATGGGAGGTGATGAGTGATTACCTTTGCATCACTTGTTTAGTTTTGTTTTCTTTCTCTCTTCTTGCACTTCTCCTTCAGTTATTACACTATTTTTATCTCAACCTACAAGTTTTCTTGCTTTTACTCTTCCTTTCCTCTTCCCCTGTCCCATTCTGGCAGAGGGGATAGGGAGGCAAGTGGGCAGCAGCTGTTGCAGCGCTTGGCTGCCCACCAGGGTTAACCCACATGAGTGCTGATGACTGCTTCACTCTCAAAGTTTGTATTTTGACAAAATTATTTCTTTTTTCAGCTATTTAGAATGAAAACTATCATTCATATATGCATGTATGCACACAAATGTATAAGATACAATTATTAAAGGACTCAAACTTGTAATAGAATGCTAGCTAAATGATGTTCAGATTATGTTTTACTTTACTGATCATTAGACAATCAGAATTTTGCATTCTGAATTCCTTAAAGCTAGGTGTATACCGTGTTTCTTCCTATGGATACATTGGAACATGTCATATCTTCAGGTATTTCTTTGGAATATTTGGATACGACTTCAATATATAACCAATGTACTGATGCCCAAATCTAAATTTACCTTATGATTCCTGCTAACTTCTGGATGATTCTTATTGACTTCAGTGAACTCTTTTTTTCTCTGATAGCTTGTGCAGTAAAAAGTTCTTAAGAAAGGTAGTATCAATTTCAGTTTAGTGCATTGCCAGCTATTTTTTTAAGATAATAGGTTAGGACAAAAAGAGGTGGTAGGAATATGTCCACACTGTCCTTAAATGAATACCTGGGAACATTTTGTGAACTTGAATACATTACATTAAATCAAATAAAAAGGTATATGAGTGCTGAAAGGTCACCCATTTTGTTCTGCCCTGCTGTGGCACTGGCAGCTCGTGCACACAAGTACAGCACTATAGCTTCCCTCCAGGTTCATGGTTCTGTATGCCAGATACATGGACCAAAGTGAAGCCGATGCAGTAAAGAGCATCAGGAGATGCCTGTGTGTCTTTTCACAGCTGCAGCTTGACACAGCATCCCCTTCTCTGAATTCAGCCCCATTGGGCTGGGGAAAAGGGACCTCTACTCCATGCAGCTGCACACCTGTGCTATTCTTATTAAGTCTGTATCCACTTCTGCAGTGGAGAGGCCATTGAAATTTTACAAAAGACATTCCTAAGTCCCCTAGTCTGCTATTGCAAATATCAGCTCTTATTCCTACTTTTGTTCATCCTCAACTTTTTTCCCCACCTTTGTTTATGTGCTATCTCATTGTACATATTTGACCATGGCTCAAGGCCAGTATTGAGTCTCACTTTTGCTCCTCTGCAGTATGTCACACAAATATATGTTATATAGATGAATATATACACCAACTCAATTATGCTTATTATTTCTCTTTTCCTAACCAGGATAACATTGTGATCTCCTTAGAATTTTTCAATTTCTGAGCTGAATATATTAGGAAAGAATGACCAAATGCTCATGTACATATCACACTAATTTCTGATTATTACCAGAGGCGTGAGACCTGGAGACATGTTTCCTGGTGAGCAGACATGAGACTTGAGAGGAGTTTAATTAACCAGTGTGGAGAAACTGTAGGAGGAGAAAATATATCTTGTTGCAGACAGAAAGTGAGCAAGATCAATTTGTTTGTAGTGGCAGTATCACCCACAGAGTATCACTGCTAACAGGGAAAAGGGCCACACTCATACTGAGAAGATCCATAAGTGGAGAGACCAAGAATACATGTATAGTACACAGAAGAATGTTCATTTAAGACCAAGATGACCTTTAACAAAATCTCAAGACCTTCTGAGATTTTTATGTCACTGATGATGATTCTTGTAGCATTCGCTACATATCAAGGTGCCACGCTTAGATCACTGGTCGGCCCGGACCAGGGAAAGAGACAGATAACACACGCAGTGTGAGCGCCAACTTCCGCCTTTTATTGCGCAGTTAATTCCTTTTATACTAACAAGGGGAGGTGGGGTTACAGGTACATCACAAGGCTGCGACTAACCCTCTAACTTTCCGTGACAACGCGAGATCTTCCGAACGCCGACCCCTACAGATTCTAGGTTGGTTGAAAAAAACAATAGGAGCAAAGAAACCCTGGGAATCTAATATCTTGTTCATATGAAAATATATAGAATCATTAAAGAAAGAAAGAGTTGGGAAGTTTTAATAAAGACAATGAACAATAATGCATGAGGAAAAAAGGTAATTACTATCCCTTTACAAACTGATGCAGCACTGTAAAATTTAGTTGCTTCAGTATTTTTGGGGGTAAGAGACATGGTTCTGTTTATCAGTATTATTTATTCTAGTAAAATGTACTATGGAAGCCTGCATCCCGTGCAAAATTGCACTGGTTTTTTTGCAGTTTCTGGTAGCTTTTAAGCAGAGCATCTATTTACTCACTAGCATTAATATTAAAGATTTGAAACACATTAAGCTGTTTATGTAGGTATTTTTAATTAGGTAGCTAATTGGTTAAAAATTGACAGGAGAAGGCTTTTATTTGGAGAACTTATTGATCTATTCTTCATTCCCTGTCCAGTATCTAAACCCTATTACTAATAGGAGTCTCAGATTAAATATTTTGAGGAAAGGGAGAAAAACCCCCAAACATTCTCAGCAGTGAAACAAGCCAGTTCCTGACAGCCAGTAGATGTCATTCTATCTCTATTTTAATACTAGTTCCTACTGTTCTCATTATATTTTTCCAAATCACAAATTGCAGGTGGGAACGGGGGGAAACATTTATGTTTCACTTTCTTCTGATTAATGCACAAGTTTATGTCTTTCTTTTCAGTAATATAAAGTGTCAGAGTGTGAAATTGGAACTTTTTGATGCAACTGAGGCTGATAAGCTATTGTCTTTCAGTCACTCATCCATTAATATTATTTATTTGTTTGTGCAAGGGATTTGTAAGCTTCGCACTGTGCATGGTTTTCCTTTCTTTCTTTTTTCTTTACAATTTCTTTTCTCTTTCTGAGCACGTTTGCTTGATGCCGTTCCTGTAGTTCTTTTCCTATCACTTCTCAAGATGTCAAGGACACATATAAGAAGAGGGTTGTAACCCTGGGGAGACACATGGACTGCTGCTCTGAGTCACACAAGAGAACAGTCTGACACCACATGGAAAGAGAGGTTTGGTATTTGTTTTCTGAATAACTATATTGTTAACTAGAACCCAAACACAGAACTCTGCTGACAAAGGTAGCAAATACAAAGAATTTAATCTACAATAAGGATTTTGCAGTCTTGCTAAGCTAAGCAATTTGAAATTAGTAATTTCATTTCTGTCCACAAATACACAGTGACTGTCTTGAGGATAGTGTGGGCAGAGAGGCAAAACATTAAGACTACGAGGAGACCGAATTGCATTACCTTTTTAATGCTCACAACAGCATGTTCTAATGGAAGTAGGAGGAAGCCAGACAAGCAATTCATTCTATAGCTGGAGTAGTTCAGGTGCCAGGACTATCAAGCTGACAGTTTTATAAATACTGAACTATTATTTTTGCTCTTTGGAAGCCATTGTTTCACCTAGACCTGTTCTGTCACATAGGGCCCCCATGTGTATTGTTAGCCATTGAGCTGAGGCAGATGCTCTCCAAAGTGCATTAACTATGCCTCAGCACAGAACTTGCAATCCATGATCCTAGAGGAGCAGTGAGTCTAGCCCCTGCTGTGTCAGAGCAAAAATATCCTATTTTCTGCAGAATCAATAACAAGCATATGAACAGATGAAAGACAGGCCCAACAGGTCAACTTTAAGATGGGAGAATCTTAAATGGCTTTACAAAAGAAAGGCTTTAAATGCATGTGGAAGAATACAGGAACTGTAAAATCCTCACGAAGATACATTATTTAAAGCCTTTCTGTCTCACCGCTTGTCAAACGGCTTACAATATGAATTACCTTTGAACCCCAAATGTTAGGCTAAATGGCAGTCTTAGTATCTTGGCTTGGGTCTTATCAATGGTATTGCAGTTTCTCTCCTGGCAGTCACTGAAGCGTAATCGGGTGGGTGGTGGTGGCAGCATGAATTAATCTTCTGGTGCTCAGAAGAAATGCAATGCTCTGTGTATGTTCTGAGTAATATATGCAAGGAATAGCAGTTACAAACTGCTGGTCTCGGTCTGGCTGTTCCTATTGCACTTGGGGCTCTATGACAACCCATGCTAGTTTCCCACATATGTTAATACCACACTAATATCACACCAGTACCATACCCTTACTGGAAAGAGTTCGACACAGCAGAGTTGTATTTCCTCTGGATCGTGGAGTTGTGATCTTAGATAATTTTTCATCATTATGAACTACCATCTCAAGCAAATCTGGATTTAAAGCTAACAGGAATAGGGGTACAGGGTGCAGTAAACCACAAGTGTTTACGCTACCATGTGTTTTATTAGCATATTAATTATACTAATGGCAAAAAATCACAGTAAAGTGCTACTGCAGTTGCAGGAGGAAAAAGAGTAACAAATCCGTGGTCAGCAAGCCACACAAAACCAAGGAAAAGAGTGGCTGATAATGGTTTTACAAGTACCGGCCAGCAAAATGTCTGTCTACTGAAGAATATTGCAATCTTGGTACTGTTTGCATAGCTGAGAAAATCAGTTATATAAGCAAGCAAACACTACTCACTTCCTATCTAAAGAGGAACAAATAAGGGAGCTAAGTGTGATGGGGAAGTTAAAATGAACTGAAGAAAATAAAGTTACTATGAATAGAAGGAATCAAGTGCTAGTCAGTTTAAATCTATCTTGTACAGCTACAAGGAAAGAGCATGGAAAAAATCACTCACAACCTGACAAGGAAATAAGAAAAAGGGTCAGGAAATAGGGGTTGTGGCAAAGGGTCTAAAGGACCAAAGAAGTCAAAGCTCAGTTGGTTGGGCAGAGGGGAAAGCTTTTGTTGTTTTGCGGTACGCATCTGTATACCTTTTGCTGAATTCTGCCCATTTTTACTCACAGCACCAAAAATAATGAAATTGCATTTTATCTTTTAAGCTGTGACTCACTTCACTAAAGGGTCATTGCCCAGACAGTCTGAATGTGCCCAGCAGACAGAGAATACCAAAAGGGAATAGAAATTTACATCATGTCTGTGTCGTGACAAAGGAAAATGTAAAAATCTCGGCTTCTCGGAGGGATGCTAATAGGGATCCTTTCAATCTGTGCCAAAAGAATATTATTCAAAATTCATACTAGGATGTGATTTGTGACTGACAAAATCTTTAGTACCGAGTATGTCTACTCATCGGCTGGAGTATGCTGTATCACATTGCTGCATGGATTTAAAAAAAGGCTGAAAGAGAAATAGGTTGAGAAGAGCAAGGAAAGGTCTGCAAGGTGCAAAGCAAAGAAGGGGAGCCTCTAATAATTTCCTAATTCCTCCTCTTTTCACTCATGTGAATCATGCCATCCAACACTGAGTTTGTGTGCAGACTCAGGGGTAAGGGAAGGGAAGACATGCAGCTATTTTTGCTTTACTCTGTCACCTAACCCCATTAAAAAGGCAGGATAAATTGGATTCACAGAAATTGGCACAGTCTGACTGTGATGGTATCAGAGCAGTCTTTAGTGAAAAATATAAGAACTAGGTGCTTAGAGAGATGATGACTGCTCAGCTGCTTTTTCACAAAAATTGTGAACCTGGCAGCACAGCAGGCCCCTCTTCACATTGCACCTCCTGCATTCCCCTATTCCTGTAAGGACCATCAGGACATCAGTGTTAAAGATGTGTCTGCTCCACATACCTGTGGGTCAGCTCAGTCTGCAACACTTAAAAGGAAAGAAAAAAAGACCTGCAGTAGGCTTCCTCAGAAAGCTGTTTCCCTGCAGAATCTGCTGCACAGGGGTTTCTTTTACTTCTGAGGGGGGGCCACAGGGATAGAAAGAGGCTGGCTAGAGGGGCTGCTGCTCCTCTTACCCCTTTCTTTCTTTGAGTTTTCATTGAATTTACACTGAAGTGGACTTCACAGGTTTTCAGATATGCCCAATTTGTTCTCCTCTGTACATGTGGGAGAGTATGCAATATTTCTAGATGATAACAGCCTATTAATGTGTCCCACCAGGTACTTCAATAATTGTGCCCAATGATTCTGCTGAAGGAAAAAATTGAGTTAGCTCCTTCTTTTGTGCTGTGAATATGATCCATCTTTTCTCTGTGTTTGGGGCTTTTACTGCAATAATTAGTTCACATAGACCATTTACAAATCTGAAATGACTGTATTTTGTGATTCTTTCTTTGCTTTATCTTTCTGCATATTTAGACAGGAAACATCTGTCATCAACTGTGGATACAGCTTTTACAAATAGATGACTCTTTCTTACTGTGCACTGTGGTGCATAGAAATCTTAACGTTACAGATGCTTTGTAGTATGTAGGTCCTACTCCTTCAAAGCCGGTGCTTTCTGAAAGCACAGAGAATCAACCTTTACTCATCTCTCTTCCTCTCTTTCTGGCTGTAGTGTAGACTGATTGTAATCTTTATATAAAATCCCTTGACATGGAAATTTCATTATGTTATGTATAGCACAAAAACAAAGCAAGCCTTCCATTCACCTCTCCCTCACCCTTTTCACTACCCTCTTCTTTTTTTTAATACAATTGATGTGATTAGACTTCTGTTATGGAAAAATTAAAGCGATCACATCAGATGAAGATCTTGTCCTTTCTAAAGTGTTTACTTTCAGTTCAACATAGATGTGTTATGTTGTACTTCTTCACATGAAAATTTCTTCTTCATATCAGTAAGCCTGAATCACTGTTGTATGTGTCCAGTGGTGACACAGTAGATTGCTATGAGGGACAGGTTCCTCATTCCAGTTTACTTAATGAAAGTCAAAACCAGGCAGTGCATGTTAACTACCAGTGGTTTTGTTTGTTTATTTCTTTTGTTTTTCCTTTCAAAGATGATGTATTTGGAATAAGTGGTCTTTTCTGAAAACAATACTCATCATGCTGCCTAGCTTTACCTGGTCTTATATAACTCTTTACCAAATGCACATAACAAAAAAAGGGATCTACTCACATTTTAATGCTTTACTACTTACTTTATTGTTATTTCTTAGCAGTCAAGGAAATCTTTATGTTTCTGTGTGTTGTTTTCTAGCTTTTTATGATGCACTAGAATTATAATCTCAGTAGGCAAAAAGTATATGATGCTGGGGGTAAAGAACTTACCATTATTTTAGGTCGAGTTTAAATATTGTGAAATAAATAATTTTGCAATACTCCTAAAATCGTTGTACTTCATTTCCTGGGAAAATACAAAGAATAAGCATTTGAGGCTCTGGTTTTCTTTGTTTCTTAAATAATTTTAAAGCTGACTGGTAATCTATTAATTATATTGTGCAGGATTTATACCTAAAATGTCAATTGCAATAAATAAATGTTTTGCCCATTTCTTTTATGAGGAGAAATACACTAGCCTTCTGAGGTTCTTCTATTTTTTAGCTATGTTTTTTTGCTATGTACAAGTAACCTGAAGAAATGACACCATTTACATGCTCAGTTAAAAAAAAAAAAGAAAAAAAAAACATTTAAAATTTGCTGTCTTCTAGTCTTGGTCACAGGCTAGCTGTGGATATAAGAACATTCTGTATATAATAAAATACCTGTAAAGGACCAGTAGCTATTCAAAATGACTCTGCTTGGAATAAGCAACAGAAAGGTCACACTTGAGATAATAAATATTCATGTAATTAGGTTATATGCAGCTACACAGAATATAATAGCACCAATCACCATAAGTGATTGGAGTGTTTTCATCAAATTCAGTGATGAATGAGAGATGAAGAATATAGCCAAGTGGAATGTGTTCTTTGAATACCCCATGGTAGTTGTAAGAGTGTTATTCAAACTGCTGGGATCATTTAAATCTGTTTGCCAAACCCTTGCTTTCCTCTTGTCTTTTGTATAGTGCAGTACTCCTTGGCAAAGCATGGGTAAAGTTGCTCCCATTCAGCAGCTTTTTACATCCTTTTGGTATTAGAAAAGGTATCTATACATGGCACAATACAATAGAGCACTAATCTGCTTTTACAGTTTTCATTATAGAAACAAGTCAGATAAATTAGTCACAACTTTTCCCTGTGCACACAGTATTCCTCCCCTTTCTTCCTTATTTGTAAAGGTTAAGGCATTAGTGTTAGTATCTTGCCTGAGTTCCATTTTAAATTATTACTTTCTGCTCTTAAATTCCTTCTGAAATTTCAGCAGGATTCAGCACTGATCTTCATCTCTATTCCTAAACTGTTGTGTCATGTGTAACAGTGCACAGCAACATCTGTCCAAAAGATCTCTGATTTGTAGTGATGCTGGTTTCTAATGTATAGGTTACAAAATACAACATTATTATTCACCACATGTATTCATTTATCTTACACTGCATTACAGTAGTTTAAGCTGCAAGCTTAGCTCTGCAGGCAAGATACCATGCAGGGAGATGGACAGTCCCATGGGGCTCTCCCTACATTTATGTTGTCTGAGGAAAAGCCTGATGTTCAGCACTTGGAGTGACAGGAAGTTTTGCCTAAAACAGCTAATTTGCTTATCAGCTTGCAATGCAAAATTGCAAGTATTTTATAGAAGAAAAAATCCTGAGCAAGGGGATTTGGTAGACATGTTCAAACACGCCTAAAAATACAGCAAAAATGAAATACTTTGCATAAATATACAGCTGTTCCTTCTTGGGATGAAAAGAGGAGTGTTCTATCCAAGGCAGTCTGCTGCAAGTGAACATTACTGCAGGAGTTATTACATTATTGCTTATGTTATGGCTGTGTTAAACTCTGCACTAATGTGTAAAAGAACACCTGAGAATCTGGGACCTGGATTTTATTATCCCTCTTGGTACCTGTTTTCAGGACAATAATGTTGTGTTACAAGAAGTTGCATACGAGGTGTGTTAGTTACCTATCTGCAGTCAGGAATCAGACTGACAGAAGGGCAGAAGGCGTCAGGTCCTCAGTACTGCACCGCACGTACTGCACATGTCCTGGCATCTAGAAGCAGCCTAACTGTGGCGGTCAAAGGCTGTTCACAGTGCTCTAACAGATAAAAGATCTGCCAGAATCAGAAGGGCATAAAGGAAGTTTATATATTGTGTTTCAAACACATCATGACTGAGATCTGACACTTTGTCCACAAGGCACAAGAGGATAAGGGCCGCGATCCAAGTAGGAAAGTGAAGGAATTGGTAACAGGATTGCAAAGGATTTTTTGACCAGACCAGGCAATGACTAAGCACCCGTGCCTGCTCAGGCAGACTGGTCATCATTGCAGGGAGGGGGGGATCAAATGGGCCACCACTGAAAGGTTGCGAGAGAAGATATGTGTCTGGTTGTGATTGCCTTCAGCACATATGGCATTTATAAAAGCCATGAAAATAATTATGTTTTGGTATATTGGTTGTGAATAAGCTCAGTTGAAACAGTTTCTCATCAGAGACAATGAAAAATGTTAAATGACATAGAAATTTTTCATATTCATCTAGAGGCAGTAATACCTTTCAATTTCATCTTGTTCTACAATGTTGGAATATGAAGAAATTCTAATTTCTGCTTCAAGGTGAGAGACTGTTGACTTGGTGAAATCTTTAGCTATTTTATAGAGAAATTTCAATCTAACTGTCTTGATTTCCAATTAGAATCAGATTATAGTTTCTTTCATTGTTTTCTGCTCCCAGAAGTGTGAATGAATTTAAAATCTCCAGTGATTATTTCTTCTCGCCTAGTGTTTGTTTATTTTCTTAAAAGCAAAGCAGAATGAGAAACCATGCAATAAATACATCAGCATGTATATTTAGTTCACAGACTACTTGCTCCTGCTTGGCTAAAACTAATAGAGGACAGAATATACTAAGAAAAGATGCCTTTCTATATTCTCATGCTGAATTTTCATTAAGTTTTCATCAAAACCCCATTAGAATCCCCCTGTCTCATCTTCAATAACTGCAACAAGGGCAGTTCTTCCAGGGGCCCAGAATGTCTGGTGTTTTTTAAGGAGATCACATTCAACCTCCTAAGAAAGAGTTTGCCAGGGTGTTTACTCTTTTTTCTCTGTCTTTCTTGAATGACGTGATCGGCTAGTTTTGTTGTGCTCTAGCTTGTTTTAACTAAATTTGTATTTTGTTTGCAATTATATGTGTAATTATTATTTTTAAGATTATCTTGAAAATGGAGAAACTGAGGTTCTCAGGCAGAGAATTTGATTTTATGATGGAAACCTAATCATCAGTTGTTACTTAATGGTATTTCATGCCTATGGAATCCAGTTCATAGAGAGAAGGATAAGACTGGGTGTTTGGGAATGTTTCTTATATGGCAGCCTTTACAGTTGTCCTGGTTTCAGCTGCAATAGAGTTAATTGTCTTCCTAGTAGCTGGTACAGTGCTATGTTTTGAGTTCAGTATGTGAAGAATGTTGATAACACTGATGTTTTCAGTTGTTGCTCAGTAGTGTTTAGTCTAAAGTCAAGGATGTTTCAGCTTCTCATGCCCAGCCAGCGAGAAAGCTGGAGGGGCACAAGAAGTTGGGAGGGGACACAGCCAGGACAGCTGACCCAAACTGGCCAACGGGGTATTCCAGACCATGGGATGTCCCGTCTAGTATAGGAACTGGGGGGAGTGGGGGCAGGGAATCGCTGCTCAGGGACTGGCTGGGTGTCAGTCGGCGGGTGGTGAGCAATTGCCCTGCGTGGCATTTGTACATTCCAATCCTTTTATTGCTACAGTTGTCATTTTATTAGTGTTATCATTATCATTATTAGTTTCTTCCTTTCTGTTCTATTAAACCATTCTTATCTCAACCCATGGGTTTTACTTCTTTTCCTGATTTTCTCCCCCATTCCACTGAGGGGGAGGGGAGTGAGTGAGCGGCTGCGTGGTGCTTAGTTGCTGGCTGGGGTTAAACCATGACAACAGTACTGCACAGAGTTAGAAAACCCTGCGAGATCTGTGCAGTGAGAATACCATCAAATTTGGCCAGATGATGAATAAATCCTAAAGATGAATATATAGGGCATTTCCATCTCTACATCAGGTATGTAATAAATGTCTTTGCAAAAGTGGACAGAAGTACATGTATTTAAGAACTGAAAATACGGTGTGGTAGACTCTCAAGTTCTTCATCATATTTGTTTTATGATATCTCAAGGTTCAGGTCTCTAACCGGACAACTGTGAATGAGTAGTTTGGGCCTGTAACCCAACAGCTATGGAAGTGACTGATTTTAAGAGCTATTGATTACCTGCTGGGCTTTTTGAAGCTATATTCTCTATGCTAGTTTGCAAGTTGGTCAGCTGTATCTAACTCATCTCACTTTTCTGCCAAGCTGTCATAATGTCTCTATGTAGACCTATCGTTTAAAATTAACATAGGTGGATGAAAGAAGTGCATAAGTAAATATGAATTTGAGTTAAGAAAGGGAATTGTTGTGGGACACAATAAGATGATGTCAGATGGAAAGAAGAGGTTATTTGTCCATGAATAATGAAATCTTTCAACACTATTTCAGAGTATGTAAATTAGCTATTTGTGGACATATCTTTATGGACATCTCTTTCAAAAGGAATTAAATAATGATCAAGTCCTGTAGGGGTCGGCGTTCGGAAGATCTCGCGATGTCACGGAAAGTTAGAGGGTTAGTTGCAGCCTTGTGATGTACCTGTAACCCCACCTCCCCTTGTTAGTATAAAAGGAATTAACTGCTCAATAAAAGGCGGAAGTTGGCGCTCACACTGCGTGTGTTATCTGTCTCTTTCCCTGGTCCAGGCCGACCAGTGATCTAAGCGTGGCACCTTGATATGTAGCGAATGCTACAAAGTCCCATTTTTAATGCACTGTCTGAAAACATCAAGAATACAAACAGATTTACAAAGATGGAAAAGTATTTTAAATCTGCTACAAGAAGAGAAAATAATTCATGTTTCCCATATCTTCAAATAAGAAGATTTTTAAAGACATCTTGTTATTTTGTATTCTTAATTGGTCCTTTCTAGTCACTAGCAGCTGTACTAGCCACTATTAGCAATTGTGACTGCCATTCTCTACTCAGCCTAAAACCTCTGCCTATATTAGAAAAATAAGATGATATGTCCTGTCTCTCCAAAACCATTTGTCTCTGAATTTTTTGTTTGTCAGTCAGATAGGGGTCATTCAAAGCCAAATTCATGTGGCCACTAATTTTATTTTGTAATAAACAGAAAGAGAATGGAAATGGATGGAAATGGAAATGGAAAGGAATGGAAAGATCTTATGGACTCACTGAACGCAGGACTGGGATATCATTTACCTAATTCCTGAGGGATTTCATCAGCAAAAATCTCTCTGACATGCTTCCATTTGCTTGCCTGTCTATACCTAGGAACATGTAGGCACCCCTCGCAGAAAGTCAAGTCTAGTCATTGGAGCACTCAGAAGAGAGTGAACAGAATTTTTGTTAATTGACACTTTGTACATTATTAATGTTTTCTCGTACTCCCAGCAGCTGAATGAAAATCTCTATCCTCTGTCTCTTCTTCCTCTATTGTAGGTTAACTCAACTGATTACTCACTTGTGGTTCTATCACTTTCTTGAAGACTTGAACACTGAACATATATGTCTAAAGTGTTTTTTGAATGAAAGATCTTGCTAGGAGAAAAAGTCTGGAGACGAGCAATGGCAAAAGAATTTCGATTTTCCTGGGCTGGCTTTAGGGCTTCTATTTTGGGAGAGGACAGTTATTTACCATGGTCTGGAGAGGGATGTTTAGCTCAGACACAAGACACCAGCTAATACCAGGAATAATTAAAGAATATTCTCTTGTAGGTGTTTAGTTACCCAGTCTTTATGAATGTCTATCTAAATAAATCTGTGTTTTGTTGAATACTATTACAGCTTCTGCTTTCTGATAGTGGTGGTGTGCTAATGAAAGATAGCTGCAGTGAAGTGTTGTGGGGGAAGGAAAAGTAGTGGCAAACATACTCTTCATCATGTAGGTAGTTTTTACTGTGTGTAGCAATTAAACTTCTGCTTTAGTCCAGAAGTTGAAAAGAAGAAAAAAATCCCCCAAACCTTTCAACTTATCATCATAGCTTCAAGGAGCACATGAGAAAGAAGGCTCCTCCTATTTCACATAAAGGTTCTAAAAACAGTTCTTGGAATTTTGAACTCTCTGAGCTGTTATGAAGTCAAACCCCAATGCTTCAAGTGCAGAAGAGGTAAACAATATTGGGGCAGATATTAATATCCTGTGACAAGAATGGTAAATGGGTTATGTTTTGGCATGTTTAGATACGGCAGACATTTAAGAAATAAGCACTGCCAAGGTCTAATTATTGCAAAATAATTACAGCTGTTGAAGTTGAAGCTCAGGAAGTGTGAAGTGCATTCAAGAATTGCAATTCTCTGGAGCTGTGATTAGCTCACAGTCACCACCCTTATAGTTCTGCCTGGATTTTTTTTTTGTGTAAGAAAAGATGACAGGATTGACAGATAAACACTGGTTGCATCTGAGTTGCAAATTGTCAGAGGCTGACTCACCCGAGTAGAAAGCTGACCAATCAGTTAAGAATAGAAAATCATAGAGAAATATTAGCTATTTACCTGGAAAATGCGATACAACACTCTGCAGTGCTGTATACAGAAATGTACATCACTGATTGTGTTCATTCCTTGGCTTATAAAACACAAGAGCATAAGACTTTTCATGGAAGCCTGTGTTTCTGCCTTTTTGAACTAGATATTGACCTCTATCTCTTTGTGCATAATACTCTTGTATAGATGCTTGTTATCCCTGTGTACTGGAATTTGCAAGCACTTACCTTGTTTTGGGTTTTTTTTGTGTGTTGGGGTTTTTTTTTGGTTGTGGGGTTTTTGTGTGGGGTTTTTGGCTTTTTTTTAAGTTGCAGTCTTTTAGCACACAGTAAAAGAATATTTAGGGTGAGAACAGAACAGAAGTATGCTATTTAACCTGTCAACCTTACTTGTGCTCTTCAAACTGTTATAGTGACAGAAAGTTTCTGAGCTGAAGACCTCCCCACACGGGGACAGTATGGGGCACTGGTAGCATGTTTGAAATACTGACCATAAAGCCTTCTCATACCGATAAGAAGCTACCCCTGCGCACTTACTAAGCATGTGCAGACTCTTACCCCAAATCTTTTACCTAGAGGGAGGAGACATTTGCAACAGAGGGAGTTAGGGGATTTCAGATACAGGGGAATGGAATTCCAGTTTTGGTCATTGCACTGGGAGCTCCCGGATTTTTTTCTCCTTCTTGCTGGCCTTGTAAGTAGGTGTGATTTAACGTGAACTTAGAAAGCTTGAGGAAAACACTGCTGCCTTCCTGGAAGTTAAACTATGTGGTGGATGAGTTGCAAGACAAGGTGTGGGAGTGAAATGGGTCCATGGTGGTTAGGCAAAAATAATGAGGAATGTGCCAGGAAAGGATAATGATCTCCCTTATCTGTATTAGGGTTCTCAGCTTTTCAATATGTTTTCTATTGACTAAGCAACACAATCTATCAGCCTTCAAAGCTTATTTGAAAAAGCCTTCAGTGTTTTTTTGCTTGCTGCGTAGTACTAATGTGTTTTAGAGCTGTTAAATATGGTAATTTTTAGTTATATTGGGGCTCCTGGAGTAGCTGCTAATTCCTAAAATGTGCATAGGTGCAAGACAGTAAATAAATACCTGTACATATCAAAAGACATTACAAATAAGGTGACACAGGTTCAAATTCTGCCCTAAGCTTTATGTTCTGGGTGAATATTAGTGCAAAACATACCGTGAAGCTCTGTATACTCAGACTCAAACCCTGTACTATGATCTGCCAGATGTATGGTGAGAATATGTGTGCGCTTCATAAATTTTGAAAGAGTATAAATTATACAAAGTGTGTGTGTGACTGGGTTTAAATTTTTGCATACAGACCCATCATATGGTAAGCCTGTCTTCACACACACCTTCTGTACCTCATCTCTGTTCTGAATAGTTAGAAGCACAAAGCCTAGGAGGGCATCTCTGGCGATTTAGCTGAATACAAAACACACAGGGGAGTTGTGTTAAGACCAAGAGTTGAAGCAAAGTTCAACTAGTCTTTTAGCTATGTCTGAAGATAAGAATAAGGCTAATCTATGGAAATACTAGTTTGCTAACTCAAGTTCAGACATTTTTGAGTTTACAGAAACAGCGTCTTACTCTCTGTGTTCAGAAAATAATTTTATATATAACTGTCAATATCCATTACAATCTAGTCATTACCTGGTCTGAAAGTTCCACTTCATACTCTCTGAACTCAATAAAAGATGTATTAAAAAAAGTATCAATTGTAATCTGAATACATTGGGGAAAACTGGACTATCCATCTTTTTTCTCTATTTTTTCTTGTTTGATTAGGTGATAAACGTCTGAACCCAGCAGCTGCAGGAATGTTTCACTTGTATTGACAGCATTACTTTTTTTCATGAAAGAGGTTGCTATCTTCTCTAGGGACTGGTTTTCATGAGATGCTGTGTTTGTGATGCAGCAGATGCACGTTAGGTATCAAGACTCCTAGCTCTCTATCTGTGCCTCTGGAAGAAGCAAGTTAGGAAACAAGGACTGGAAAAAGCTTCATGGATCAATAAGTCACATTACTATTGCTGTTTCATAAACTTCAGATCAAACTTTACAATAGTTAGGATTTTTGTCGTGACTGTTTTACTTGGAAAACTATTCAAGAATGTCATTGTCCTGATGGCTAGACACCTTCTTCTAATTTCCAATCTCAGAGAATTCAGTTTATATACATTTCTTCATCTTTCTACTTTAACCTTTAGCTTAAATTATTCTTTAAAATCCCTGGTGTTTACCCTGAAGTGTATTTATAGAAAACAGTGATGTCCTCAGATAAGCTTTTCTAAGTTTCTTCTCAAATAATAGCCTCCACATTTCTGTGACAGTAACTTTTCTGTGCATGTTTCAGACTTACTTAACTTTTAAAATTACGAATAACCAGAGCTGTACTGAGCATTTCAGGTATTTTGACAAAGATTAATGTTTTCCAGTCTCTCCTGGAAATGCCTGGCTTGATTCTCTCTAGCTTCTCATTTACTTTTTTTGCACTTGTATCACATTGGTGGCTCATCCTGTGACTAGTGACTAATAAGCCTGGGTTTCTTTTCTCTGTGACATCTGCAATTGATGAGCTCATAGCTTCTAGCAAAATTTCCTTTTATTAGTCCTCTAGTGAGCTGAAAGGTATTGAGAGCTGAAGGCATAAGAGTTGGCTCTGTCATGTTAGTGACCTAGATAATGTTCCTAATTTTGCTTGTAGCAACTTTGTAGAACTTCTCGGTTACTTTATTTGCAAATCTGGGGGAAAGAAAGGGATTACAGTTGTCTGCTTTCTTAACTAGGGATGAGGTTAGTAAATTGCATTGTAAAGGAGTAAACCAAGAACCCAGGATCTCCAGAGTTGCAGCATAGAGAAAGAGCATTACTGAGAGAAAGAAGTGTCATGCTCCCACACACCTGGTGATTTGTACAAGGTACATGGCTCTTAAGAAACTTAGAGGTGCGAGAAAGGAGGAATTGTAGGCATATGAGGCCTCCCACAGAGGCGGCCACTTTGAGTACCTTTTACAAACAATTCTCTGAGCATCTCCTAAGCATCAAGGAAATGTTAGAGTTTTAATTACCAGAGTTTATGAAGGTTTGTGATTGAGGACAAAATATTTTTCATTTTGTGTCTCTCTTCCAATGAAACATATGAAGATAAATAGAGATGATAGCCTCTGGGTACAGCCCTCAGTTGTTTGTTACAGTACCCTTTGAACTGAAGTAGAACGGAAGAAAAGCTGAACTGACAAATATTAACGAGTTTGACCTAAGCTCCTCTTGAATACTGGGAGACACAGCCACTGGAGTAGAAAAAAAGACTCAGCTGGTGGACAGGAAAAACAATAAAGGCAATGAAAAAGTGATATGTATGAAAATATCCTTCTATATTTAAGTTAGGCTTTCAGGGACATATCAACAGGCACTTACCATACCAACATAACCTTCAGCTGGGGCATCAGTGCAAATTCAGTCATGTTTCTAGACACTTAAGAGTTTTAAACAGAAAGAGGGTAGATTTAGATTAGGTATTAGGAACATATTCTTCACTGTGAGGGTGGTGAGGCACTGGAGCAGGTTGCCCAGAGAGGTTATGGCTGCCCCATGCCTGGAATTGTTCAAGGCCAGGTTGGATGGGACTTTGAGCAACCTGGTCTAGTGGAAGGTGTCCCTGCCCATGGCAGGGGGGTTGGAACTAGATGACCTTTAAAGGTACCTTCGAACCCAAACCATTTTATGATTCTATGAAATTTCATCTAAGGCCTTTGTGAACTTTTTATTAGCTGAGAATTCCTTGTGCTGTGCTGCCCTATTGACTGGATCTGCCCTATAACTTATGAACACAAGGGACAACAATGATTGAACACTGTTCGTTTAACATTATTGGCAGCTACCTTAATTCCCCAGAACATTATATCCTGCTGCTTAGCAGGCATTTGTACAGTGCTGTATATTTAAAAGACCTTCAGATTATAATTTCAACAATAAAGTGCACAACCGGGGAGTGGGGCATGAAATGATTGGCAACCAGAGTAAGATTCAAGTGTTTGTTGGTTTGTTTGGTTTTTTATTAAAATATTCAAGGTCAGAAAAATTTTATTTTTTCAAAGAATAACGGAGTGTCTGAAGACTTTAAGTTCTATAGGGAAGAAGATGTAGAAGATGAAGGGCAGGTAATTTCAAACACAGAACCTGGTGAGACTGTTGCAAATGATACTGTAATGTATGATGTAAATGATAGGAAGTGGAAACATTTTGAAGGGTTATTGATTTTAATTCTCAAGCTCATCACTTTATTAAAACTAAGATAGAAAGGACTTTCTTGAAGACAGTGTATGTACTTTTCCTGAAAATCTGAAACATTATACGTAGCTTTCCAATGATGAATTTAGATAACTGTGCTTTTATTGACATCTCCTGTCTATACAGAAATAAACAAATGGTGTACTCATTTTCTCTTAAGAATGTGAAGAGTAGGCAAAAAGTTCTGTGACTAAGGAATTCTAACAATATAATAGTAAAATGCTATTAAAGTTTGGGTAAATATCTCAAAAAACCTTTTCTACCATAAAGTTGTGACTCTATTCTTTGTCTTTGGTCTACTGTCACTTCTCCTTCATGTTGTCATTAATTACCTTCATAACTATTCCTTCCACTGTTTTTACAGACAATTTAAAATTTCAGTTCATAAATTTGAGACAGATGATTGCCCCTAATTTCAGTTCTGTGTTCCCAGAGGTTTTTCAGATGAACTCACAGAAACACACCTCACAAACATTGCACAATTTTGGAATGAGAATCAGTTTAGACAATCTTATTTTTTCTCATTCTTCCTCTTTTTTTTTTTCCCCCTTTCACTATTTATAAACTCACTGATACCTAGAAAAATGAAGGAACCTGTATAATCAAAGCAAAATGATCACTGCACCTGCATATAGAACTTCAGGACACTTATTTTTGTTAGAGAATAATTACTGGGAAGCAAAGCATCCTGCATTAATAGACCTTGTGTCATTCAACAGCATTGAACAGCAGACAAGAGCTCTAGAATCTGAGTTTCCATGTGAAACACTATATTAGATTTAAACTTGCAAAGTTTACTAGTGGAACTGATGCAAAGAGTGCATGGAGGCAAATTTGTCTTTCCCACACTATATCCTTCTATCTATCTATCCTTCATCCCAGGATCCATCTCTGAGAAACCTTGAGGGTGTAGTAAAAATGATGGGGCAGATTGAAAGCACAGTACTAAATAAATCAATGTATGGTTCCACACTAAAATGCCGAAATGTTATAGGAGCCAAAGAGACTGTTAAGACAGAGAAAGCAAAGCAAGATGAAAAAAAGAAGACAAAGGATTTATATAAAAGTCAATGTAAACAAAAATCCCCCAAACTTAAAGGCTGATTACTAGGTAGTTCCTTTAAAGAAAAAAGGAATAAACTGGAGAAAAGGATCATACTTTAAAGAAATGATTGAGAGGACAGAAGAGGGGGACACTTACTTTTTAGATGGTTGCAACAGGAAAATAAAGTGAGAGAAGTTAATGGAATAAAAGTAATTCATTAATTTGTGCAGTATACAATTCCAGACAGTTAGTGGAAAGAGATCAGGACTTGTAAACCAGAGGGAGAAAGTAATACATACAGAAGTCTGTAGGAAGGTCAGATCACAGTGGGTTTTAATTACTTTGATATTGATTAGATAAGTGGTTACATAAGTATTTTGGAGGGACTATGTGTTTCTAAACAGGAAAGATATATTAGTAATCAATATACTGTGGAAAAAGTAGAAATTACGGCTTGATTCTTCATGGATGTTAAGGGTCTATGATACTCACCTGATGCAGTGAGATGCGGAAATGCAGAATGCCTTTGAAATTCGTGTATGTGTATATGACACTTGAAAAACAGCCATAGGGAAGTTCCAGCTAAATGGTTTGTAAAACAAGGAGGGGAACATAAGTACACTTGTAGATCAAGATAGAAAACAGGGATAAAAACAACTTAATGTTTTTGTAATACACTTGCATCATTGGTTTGTATTGTCCATTCCTTGGACATAGTAGGATTTATTACTGAATGTGTGTATTACTGTACACTATATGTATAAATAAAACGCATAATTTAACCTGTATTTAGCTTGGACATCTTCTGCTCCCTTTTCAAACCCCAAAAAGAACTGTGTGCCTAATAACTTCTCTAATTATTCCAAAGCTACTCACTGGCCTAATAAAAGAATTCTGCTCTTTTTCTAGATTATTTATCTGTTTACATATTTTATATATATATATGTAATTATTTTGATTTCTTACTAGCTTTTTCTGGATTCACTATCATAATTTTCCTAAGTAATATTCCTTGATACAAACCCACTTGCTGGATTCTCCAGAAATTCCAACAGGAATATAGTTAGGGACAATTCCTCTTCCTCACATCACAAAGTAGATGTTACTATCAGGTGGTTTCACTCTCCCAGGTGGAACCTAATTCAAACTTCTGACATGGAGCTGGAAGGAGTTCCCTAAATCCTTTCTTACAAGTTTCCTAAAGCAGCCATTTATTTCAGTAAAATACCTTTAGAAGTGTGTCATGTAACAGGAATTTTTATTTTAAATATATGATGCTTTAGAAACTATTAAGACACTACTAATAACAGGCAAACTTGCAGTCTGATTCCTTTCAATAAGATTAAATGTGAATTGTGTAAAATAAAATTTTAAAAGGCAGTGAAATGAATCAATCCTTACATTTTCATTGTCATTAGAAAGGATATTCATTAGTGTATTTTTAAGAAAATAGTATGAAATCTTATGTGCTACTTAGGAGATTGTAGACAGCAGCATAAAGATCTGGATTGGAGAGAGTTATAACAGGTGATTTTGGGGGGATGAAAGTTTACTTATTGAGTGCTGATAGCTGATGCTCAGAGTGATAGAAATGAAGATGGGAACAAATTATTTCTGGAGTATAATAATTGTCCTCTCATCAGAATAAATTTTTTTTCTGTGGTATCCCTTGAGGCTTAGAAATGTCTGTCTTCTTGAGCTTCAAGTTATGTTCTTTATCTGACTTTAAGCAATGGTTCTTTAAGCTTGTCCCAAATCAAGCCGAGTGGATCTCCCTTTTAGACTTGAATGTCTTCTATTCCAAGTTAGTGTCCTGATACACAGGTTATACAGGCAAGTGACATTGCTCTTTTACCAGAAACCATCAGGGACAAAAACTTTCCTAAAGCCAGCACAACTCTGAATTGTTTTTTGTTAAGTGAAATTACCTTGTTCTTGTCCTAATGCAATCTTCAGTGTCACTAGATCTATCCGCACCCTGGCGAACTTCTAAGTGGCATGGTACCTTTCATTTTCGCTTGTTTCTGCAATGTAGCCACCCCTCAAGCAAATTAAGTTGCTGTTAAAAGTATGAAGTTTGAGAATAATTTTTCTATCAAATAGTTTACTTTGCCCAAGGTTAGCATAATTAAATGCAGGTTGCAACAAAACACATCAACAAAACCTTTCTCTAGCTCTCTTCTGTTAGCCTTCAGCATTTTACATTTAAAACAACAACTCAAATTGGTACCAGCTGAACAACTGAACGCTTTCTATTTTATGTAGTTATTCTGAAATTGAACAACAGGGATGGGAGTGTGGGTTTGGGAACACTCGAACAACGGAATTGTTTATTCCTTTGCTGAGTTCAGAACAATGCCTTGGAGAAGTTCTTGGCAATATCGGTGGGGTTTTCCCTCTCTGTGTGAAAGATGGTGAACTATCTAACACAAGTAGTCAGGGAAGTCCGATTTTTTTGGTGCTGTGGGACAGATGCTAGTTTTGGATGACCTCCAATGGACCACTCTCTGGAGTCACATAAGTAATTCTTGAAACTGACAATGACAGCAGTAAGCCACAGTATATCAATTAACGCTTGAGGAGTTGCTCAAGAAAATCCTTCATACAAAATGTTCTTTTGGTTATTAACTGAAAGGATAATTTTTCTGTGGTTTTAATTAGGTCAAATACATGTATTACTGAGGAATAATGCAAAGCATTTATTTTCCTTTCTAATTTTAATTATAGCAGGTACAGAAGCTTATAATAAAAATATTCACCTGATAAATGCCTTCTTTTCCCTTTCTCTGCTTTCAGTTCATATAATTATAGGAAAACAGTAGAAACTTCAAATGACCTGGGTCAGATTCTCATCTTCAGCAAAAATCTCATAGCTCCAGTGAAATCAGTAGACTTATGTGAGTTTACTCTGAGAATCCAGTATTAAAAACTATCTTCAAAATCAGATTTTTTTTTCCTTTAAAAGAAAAAATGATGGTGAAATATAGAGTTCTTTCCTTCTGAATTTTCTTTCATGCAGGATTTTAGGCCGTTTTGAGTTTCTTCCTTTGGAACAAAGCCATATTGCAAAACCCTTCGTGAAACTCAGTAATTCTGGTTTTCAAGTTTTGATTCTTCTCACTTACTCACACCTTAGAGTAAGTCTAGTAAATTTAATTTTGACTCATTTTTTGGATCAAAACCAAGCTCCAGCTCTTAGTGAGGAACACATTGGCAGGCCTGTATTATGAAACAGAGGTGCTCTGTAATGTTGCTTGCTATTTTTACTGTGTCACAGCTGTGGTCTCCTGTTTGGCCCTCATCTCCCGCTCAGTTCTCACACCTGTGCTGGGTACTCAGGGCAAAACCAACTTATGGAGTCTTGGTTTCCTCTTGATGTGGGATCAGAGCTGCAAGGTGCCTTCTAGGCTCTGCCATCCATTGCGTATGCACTTACCAGGTGAGAAGTTGCAGCAGCCTAAATATTAGGTTAAAGCCATTAGTAAAATTAGTTTGATTAGGCCAGGCATACAGCAGGTGATTTTATCTCCCCACAGTGTTCCAGAAGAACTGAATCAAATCTTCAGGGCCTAATTCTTATTTGCACAAAGGCCATATTGCATGTCAGGAACACCAGTTTTATCTGCCTAATCTAAAAAAAAAAAAGATTACTTGATTTTTTCAGATAAAAGGTATTTTACATTTTTTTTTATGTTTTGAGAAGTCCTTTCTAATTCTCCTACCTTCATTTTGCTTTGGCTCTTTTCTCTCAGCAATAATGTCTTCCTCAAAATGCAGGGTTGTCTGCTATGTATCTGGGGTCATACTGGGGAGATGGTATGTATAGTCCAGTCAGTCTGCTTTCTCCTTTGGAAGAAATTTCCTTCTTAAAATATGAATGCAGAAGACCTGTAACACAAAAACAGTTCTGAAAGATTGTTTTTCTTTGGTGTTTTAATGATCATGCCATTTTCCATTGCTTTTCTTAGTTCAATACTTTGCTGAAATGTTTATTGATATTGTGGGTAGTTTCGGTGTAACACATTGTCAAACTTGTTCTGATAATTTAAGATTTTACTTAAGTTTCTCCTGGTGCGATCTCCTAGATTTGTTTTTGCTTCTTCACTTGTGTTACCTTTCCTTTATTAATGGATTTCTTGCAATGTTTTGGGGAAGTTCATGTTTTCTGCTTCTTGTTTCTTTTCCATACACTTCCATATATCTTTGTCTCTCTGACAAGAAGGCAACTCTATATTTGTTAAGGCATTTGTTGATTCTGTTACTAAGACTGGACTTTGACATTTTAATGCTACTTTCTTCTGGTAGATCTCTTTCTATTAGCAGCTGAACAATCTCCTATATTTTCATTTTAAATTGTTGATTTTTTAATGTTGTATATGCCAATTCTGCTGCTATTTTTCTTGTTTGTTTTGTTTGGTTTTTTTTTTAATGCGAGTGTTAACATTTGGGTATATATATTTTGATAATGTCTAACACCAGTTTCCCCATTCCTTGAAAAGTTGCTGTAAATATACTTCTAATACATGTAGAGTCTGTCTGGTTTTAAGGAATATCATTCAAAGAATTTTGATTTACTTTTGGGAATAGACCATGTTGGAAGTATGCCACGGTGCAGCAAAGCATAGTGTCATGCTTCCATGAGACAGATGCAAAATTATTTATAGGGAAATCACACAGTAGAAACTGTTCAGTACCACACAGCTACTATGAATATTTTTGCTCTGTAAATCACCAACTGCAAGTTACTCTAAATGACACTGAAATAGTGAAGAAGTTAAAAATGTGACATAGTTTATGTAAATCTTTCAAGTGCTTATAATGTATTAGGTACACTATAAGATTTGTCTTGTGATCTCTTTATTTTAGCCATGAGTTTTGCTTCATTGTCAATAAAGAAGAAGAAATTTTATTATATAAGAATGTAAAATGAAATGCTGGTATGGAAACAGACTTTTTGACTTGTTGATTGTTTTGTAGAGAGGTGTAGGAGATATAGAAAATAAGAAGTAGTATGCGCTTACAAGTATATGTGCAATCTCTTAAAGGGTGAACTACAGTAACTGCTACAGAGTTACTTCTTACTGCTCACTGATCCTAATAGTTAATTCCCCAGAGATGAGGTCTTGTGGTTCTGGTTCCTGACAAATTATTTGGAATGATACCATCCTAAGGTGTGGGCTGAGACTTTTGGTTTGAGAGGGGAACTTTAGGTAGGTCCATCTGTACAATAGAATAATTTAGGTTGGAAAGGACACCTGGAGGTCTCTAGTCCAGCCCTTGCTCAAAGCAGGTCAGACTAGATCAGGTTCCTCAAGGCCTTGTTTAGTGGAGTTTTGAGTATCTTCAAGGATGGAGTGTCTGACCGGACCGGACTCCTGTTCCAGTGTTTGAACACTCTAATGGTTAACTTTTTTTTTTCCTTAATCTGTAGCAAGAATTTTGCTTGTATGTATTTATGTAGATATGCAATATGATGTATATCTCTAGATCTATAGATATCTGCAGTACTACAATGTGCATACATATGCATTCCGGGTACCGCAGCCCTTTGTTATCAGAAGGTGGCTGAGACTCTCTGTAGATCCCCTCACTTTTTGGAGCAACCTGAGGAAGCTTACTCCATAATAGGTTGAACACAGAGTTAATGCTCCAAGTTTGTCACCAAGCTCCTCAAGAAAAGTTAAAATTTAGAGGCATCTGCAGTGCTATTGGGAAAATGCCATAACAGCTAGCACTGCGCCAGAGGCTCTTTATATGATTAGAAGTTAGATTATTGTTTCATGACACTCATAAGTTTGGATAAAGTAAAAAAGAATATTCAGTTTTGGTTAGAAATGGGCAGGGCTTTTTAAATCATTAGCTTTAAAACACCTGTCTGTTCACTGAATGTAGAGAAAGGCTTTCATTAGCTTCATGGTATATTGTATTGGGTCTGGCTGAGATGGAGTTAATTCTCCCCATAGCAGCCCTTGTAGTTCTGTGCTCTGCATTGGTAGCTAGAAAGGTGTTGCTAACACACCAGTGTTCTGGCTACTGCTGAGCAGTGCTGGCACAGCATCAAGGCTGTGTCTCCAACATTTTTGCCCTCCTTAACAGCAGGCTGGGGCTGGGCAAGATCTTGGGAGGGGACACAACCAGGACAGCTGACCTAAACTAACCAAACAGATATTCCATACCATATGACGTCAGCTCAGATATAAAAACTAAGTAAAGGGAGATGGAAGGGGGACATTTTGGTCTTCTGGAGCAACCACTACACGTACTGAAGCCCTGCTTCCCGGGAAGTGGCCAGACATCGCCTGCTGATGGGAAGTAGAGAATAACATCATTTGTTTTTCTTTGCTTTCACGTGAGACGTTTGCTTTTGCTTCATTAAACTGTCCTTATTTTGACCCACAAGCCTTTTGTTATATTTTCTCCCCCCTGACCAGCTGAGGAGGGGGAGTGATAGAATGTCTTTGGTGGGCATCTGGTGCCCAGCCAGGGTCAACCCACCACATATATGTACCTTGGTGAGAAAAGCCAAAGAAGCTTTTGTTTATCAGAAAACTCAAATATTCCATTCCCTTGCTGAGCTCTGTGAATCCTGGATCTGAATAATTCTTCAAACACAGACACTTTCAGAAGGTCTTACATATCTATAAGGAGTTTTCTTCACCTTCTACAAGTCCATCCCCCCACCTGACCACACCTGTCTTATAAATCAAAACAAGAAGAGTCTACTGACCAGCACTTCTCTTGCTATACACCTTCATTAATGTCTTCTGCCAAGTTTAAGCATCATTTATGATTTGAAATATACACTCTGTACCATATTTGTAGGCTCTGGGGGCAATATTAACATTAATGGATGCTCCACTTTGTCAGTCACCAAAAGACCTTAGGATTACATGCTCTAATAATCTTTGCACAGTGGATTTTGACAAATTATCCAACTGTGAAGCCTCTTTCTTCAGAAATTACATATGTAATAGATGATTTACAGGTCACCTTTTTTCTTGCTCTGTGTTTTTCTGCTTGCTTCAACAATTCAGTATAATCAATTGATTCAACTATTCATGGAAATAGACAGAGTAGAAAATACTTAAAAACATAACTCCTGCTATCTCCAGATACATCTCATCACGTAGTGAATGGTTTCTATCGGTACATATTAATCAACAGAGAATGTAAATCCAAATGGGGGTTACTCAAAATTTATACAAGTTTGCTGAAGTCTGCCTTATCCATGTACTATTAAAAAAAAACAAAAACAAACCCACAAAAGACTAGGATTCAGCTTCTTTCTGGCAATGATAGCTCTGTTTTGAAGGGGAGGCACTTTTTTTCCATTAAAAGAGTTATACATTTGTGGAGATCCAGTTGTTGAAAACCTGGCCCAATATTAAGTGAACAGGGAGTGACAACGCAAGCTTCTCTTCCAGTGATGAGTTATATGTGAACAGGGTGTACTTAAAACTTTATACAGTTAAAACTATGGTTTCAAATTGTCCTGATTTTGGCTGGGAAGAGTCAATTTTCTTCCTAAGAGCTGGTATAGTGTTATGTTTTGGATTCAGTATGAGAAGAATGTTTATAACATACTGATGTTTTCAGTTGTTGCTGAGTAGTGTTTATACCAAGTCAAGGATTTTTTGGCTTCTCATGCCCAGCCAGCAAGAAGGCTGGAGGAGCACAAGGAGTTGAGAGGGGACACAGCCAGGACAGCTGACCCAAACTGGCCAAAGAGGTATTCCATACCATGTGATGTCACATCTCGTATAGAAACTGGGGGGGAAAGCTGGCCAGGGGCCACTGCTGAGTAACTGGCTGGGCGTCGGTCAGCAAGTGGTGAGCAATTACATTGTGCATCACTTGTTTTGTGTATTCTAATTATTTTATTATTATTATTACTAACATTATTATTATTTTCTTCTTTTTCTGTCCTACTAAACTGTTGGGGTTTTTTCTCCCAATTCTCTCTCCCATCCCACTGGGTGGGGGGAGTGAGTGAGTGGCTGTGTGGTGCTTAGTTGCTGGCTGGGGTTAAACCACAACACAGATTATTATGTTTTCCACTGCAGACCTGATATGGGAACTGTGGGGAATAGTGTAATGATTCCTAAATTTGTAAAAACCAAGTGAGAGAGAAAAGTCTGGGAATCTGCATTAAAAAAATCTGATGTGGACTTGGGTACTTCATCACTTACGTAATTTAATATAGGTCTAGCAGAAGTTTTGGAATTACTGGTAAGATGATTTAATCATCCTAGTGTTCATGAAGCTCTCTAGCTTTGCTTATTCCTGCTGCATAAAGAAGTCCAAAAGATTTTGGATGAGATTTTTTTTTTTTCAAATGAGCTGCATTTTCAGTTAGAGGTCTGAAGGTGCTGTGGTCCTCCTCTCTTCCATATTTTTTCTCCAGTCCCATCAGAATCACAGCCACATCCACCTCCTCTAACTACAATTTTTAAGTGACCCTTCTTCAGTCTCTGATCTCTTCAGTTCCACTTCCAAAACTCAGGTTAGATCTATCACTTTTATTAAATCTCAGTATTTCCAAGTTGCTATTCTGTCACTTCTGCCTTCTTGGAAATTTGCCGCAGGACCTGTGCATTTTCATATAATGCCATGACAGTGATCTCTCCAAAGGATCATCTGTTGGTGACTACAGTGACAAAAAACCACACAGTCAACAGACAGTGAGCTCTGGAGAGAAAAAAGAAAACAAGACACAGCAACTATCTCCCTGTATTTGTTACCCTGTCTCCTGCTGCCCCTTTTTTACTCTTCTAGGACTTTTACCTGCCCTTTTTTGTTCTATATTCACCATTTTCTTTCTTTTCTTTTCTGTAACTTTTTTTTCCACTGTCTTTTTTCAACAGATGTGCTTTTTTTTTACGTTATTACTTTTCTCTGACTTGTCCCTGCTCACCCTTACTTTCCATAGTTTTTGCCTCACCTCCTCTTTCCCCTATTCTTTCATCCATTCTTCTTCCTCAGCCTTCCATTAAGGCTCCTCTCTGTTTCTGCGAGAAAGAGAACTTCTATCTCTTTAGACTGAGTAATTGCTCTTTCCTTTCTGGAGTAATCTCAATTCTCCTTTTCTTCCCCTCCTCTAATTTTAATCAGGTGGTAGTTTTACCATTGTAGCCCAAGGGAGGTGTTCCTCTCCCTTTTTGAGGGACAGGGCACCAGATGTATATTCAGAGAAAGGGATGAGTGGAAATCACGTGAGAAACCGGCAGTGACCTGTCATTTAGTAACTGTCTTGCTCATGTAAAGACTGGATGATATGAAAAAGGCAGCAAGTTATCCATTTCCTTTTCATGCACTTTGAAAAGTGATACTTAACTATTTCCTCTAGGTGTTTAGAGACAGTGCTCTTAGCACCAAGATAAGCAGCAGAGCGAACTGTGCTGACATATAGTTTAATCTCCTTCTGACCAGCTTCAGTGTTCCTAAGTTTAGAGGGGGGAAGGGTACAAGGGTTAAAAGCTCTGGCATGTGCCATTAAGTGCAGCACGAGCTTTGTGTTATTGGGCAGGCAGAGGCTGCATTGCTCTGTACATTTTTCAGTTTGTGCCTTTATCCCCCTCTGCCTTTGTCGTCCTTTGAGCAGGATCGCAATGTAGTGGTTAAAAATACTTTTGGGCTGCCTGTGTCCGTAACTTAGTAACATTGCATTTATATCATTGTTGGCAGCTGAAGATGTCGAAATACTAATCCTGTTACTGTTGATATGCCTGTTTATGGATGTTGCATGAACTTAGAGGGTCCCTTAGCAGGAATGGGCATTTCTGCAAACCTAATATGAGAATTATTTAACGTGTCATCTCATAAAAATGGAGCAGGATTCAATTAATCCTGCATTACATCTGTGGAGGCAGCATATATGCTGGCAGTACCTCGCTTTGTGGCCTAAGATCAGAGTTAATTACCAGTGAAAAATACTTTTTTTGTTAGACAAATGTTAAGTGGCTATCAATTTTGCAACATTAGATTCTGTAAATTGTATTGCAAAGGCCAGTGATAATTCTGGCAAAAGAGGAAATGTCAGTTTAAATCCAGTTTTGCCTTTCTTAACCCCAAAGGCAACTAGCAGGTAAATAGTTAGTAAAAAGCACTTGCTGCCAAAATATAAGGTATGGTCTTCAGATATCTTTTTATTTTGGCATGTCCTGACATACATCCCTGCATGAGTCTATATCCCCTTATATTGCTCAGCAGGCATATTGATTCTGCTCATTCAATTTAAGAGAATTATACACTTTCTCTTGACCTCTGACACAGAAAGTTCACAAAAATCTAGTATTCCAAGAGGACATGTGACATAATGGCCTTGCTTATATGAGTTGTGTCTAAGTTAGGAATGGATTAATGATGCTTGCATGTGAAATACTTTGGTTGCTTCTATTTTTTCTTCCATTTTTTTAATTTTTGAAGAAAAATCTTTTATGGATTCATACAAAAATATACTTCCTTTTTCAGGGCATTCAACACATTTATTTTTTTTTTTATTTATAACACAGTGCAGAGATTCTGTAAAAGGCAATTACAGAATAATAGAAATATTTTCTCCTAGTGCTTACATACAAACTAACTGTGCTGCGGAACCTAAGTATTTCTTTTGCTTATAAAATTACATAAATGTAAGATGCTATAAACATAAAATTTATATTTATTTCTATGATTCTTGCTATGTGCTGTATGTAATCCCTTTCAAAAAGCCTGCTAAATATTAGTAGTATCCACAGATGCTTCAGGTAACAGCTGTAGTCAACTATCTCTAAGGCAACAGATACATCTTGAGGAATCCATATGAATCCTGGATTCTTTTGTTCACCTGATACATCTGAAATGAAACAGTCAGAACGCATATATATATAAATAAAACATTGTCAGGAATTACTAAACATTCAAAGCAGAATTTTCTGTATGAGTTCCCATAGAGTAGAGGACATTAGGTGGCAGAGGTGAATGGAGATGGTAGTAGCCAACAGCCATAGTTTCTGGAGCATGTTCCTAACAAGGTATTTTTTAAATACTCCCTCATAAAAGGTAACAGTAATCTAGCTGTAATGACCCAAAATCTCCTGCAAGATTGTCAGCACCCAAGTGGACCTACATCAGAGGATTCAATGTATCCCAGAGCAGCCCAACAGCACCAAGCAGAACTGATACACAAGTAGAAATAATTTCATGTTTGTCCTTTCTCAACATAACTTTACCATCACCAACATGGGCTGAATTGGTTAATGTTATTCTGTTGTTCAAGTTGTGTGGTAAACAAGCACACAATAGAGTACCTTTCATGGATTTTGCTGTATAAAGCCAAAACCAAGTAAAAGCATTCATATTTATTTTTTCTGTTTAATACCATTGAATATAACTAATGTGAAATCCTTATTACCTTGATTTGTGTTTTAGAAAAATAGATATTTACTTCTGTTAAGCTACATCATTTGAACTCTGTTTTTTAAAAAAATTACAAAAAAATTGGAATCCACCTACAGGGCATAGAAAGAGAAAAAGTTTGCGCAAAGAGAAGGGGTTTTATTTTTTTATTGAGAAACAAGATTGTTGTATTTACAGTTGAATTACTCCAAATATTTAGTTTTGTAAAATGCATCTTTGAATTGCAGTGCATATAGGTGGACTCTTCCATCTCATTAGTATTCTGGGTGGTTGGGATGTGCCAGCTAAATACAGCCATCCTATGGGAGCTTCCTGTAGTCATAGCAACTGGATTGCAGTTTCAAATAACTGTATAGTGGAGGTCTCGTATATCTGAAACACAAAGTGCTCAGTAGACGGTTGGCTTGCTAATTAGTGAATGTGTTTCTTAAAAACCAACAGTAAAAATCATTCACTAAATAGACTAAGAAAACTCTCTGATGATTTTCAGTCAGTTTTACATGACTGGTGAATTGCTGGTATTTTTAAGAGTTGTAAGTCTTGCTTCCTGTTCTGCCTACCAAACACTCAGCATTAGAGCCAATCCTGTTGGGTAGCTACAGCTATGGATAGAATCACCAATAGCTCCGCTACATCGTGAGAACACTGTAAATGAGAGATATAGTGCTGCAATATTAGGTGTGACAGTCTCTCAAGCCTCTGATGGTTGACTGGAAGCTCACTGAAATCACTGCAAATCTCAAAAAGTCATCTCAATGTGATCTGGATCAGGCTTAAAGTACAGAAGAATGATGAGATATAGTGAAGGCAGGAAAGAGATTTCCTTATAACATTCAGTAAGATTTGAGTACCTAATTCCTTTGAATTTATCTGTAAGTCCCAACTGAAATGCAGTTCATTTTCTCAAACACTGTTTATGATGAAGTCCAAAATTAAATAATAAATAAATCACTGGAATTAATTATATGGGGTTTTCACTCTGAACTGGATCTCAACACAAATGCTCATCAAAAGGGAAGAATGAAACAGGCATCATGAATAAGGCAACATAGTTATGGCCTACCAAAGAGTGACAGATGAAGAATTAGAAGTATCACAAAAAAATCCTCTCCCTCTAGTGAAAATTAGATTATGATATCAGTGAGAGTTAGTATGTATCAGAAATCTGTACTGACTCAGAAGACAAAACCATAAAAATCATTGGTGATACATGGAATGATGTGAACAAAATATTCTGGATGCTGGAAAATGTCCCAAGTAATAATGACAAATATGTCAAATAGAGAAAGTATATTTAAAAAAGGAAGGATAGCTATTAGCTAAGTCAGCAGTGACAAATGCACAATTGGTTAAAAATTAAAGGAAAATATGCAAAATATGTTAAATCCAAGGATATTTATTTTGATATGAAATTTTTACATATTCTGAAGAATGTGACCAAGAACATTCACAAATTGAATATTTTGTTTTTCAGGGACAAATGTCCAATTTGTCATCCAAGTCACTTAAAAAGTTGTGTAGAGAGATAGTATTATATGTATGTTTTATATGTATATGTATAGTAGTTTTGAGTCTGCATCTGACAGAGGCTTACCCTTTAATCTATTAGAGCTGTTGTCAATTTTCTTGAGCCCAATTATTCAGAAACTATAGTCTGCAGAAAGGATTGAAATATGAACTGCAGAGTTGAAAACACACTTACTACTTTCTATTCCCTCCCCCAAAAGACAACAAATGTATTTACCTTAAATATTTGCAAGATATTTAAATAAGAGTATTAAAGTTACTCTAAAGAACTCGACCTTCCACACAAAAGAATTTGTACTGACCTCCTTAAGGTTCTGCTCAACAAAAAGGAAACCAAATTTTTATCAATCAGGTTTAAATCACAGAATAATAATTAAAACAAGCAGAGGAATCTGAGAACTTTCTTCTTTTTCATGACATAGTGTGACCGCCTGTTTGAGGACACTTGTGCAAATTCCAAAACATTATGTGCCAAAAGGTTTTTCATTGACTGAGAGATTTAGCAAGAGCATTCAAATGGGCCACAGTCTCCCCCAGACCAGCTCAAAATGATTCAGAGCAATTGTGTGGTTTCGCAGCCCATTTTCTTCCAATGTCGCCTAGCAAACCAGGCAGGGACTGCATTTATTTCTGATTTAGCCTTCTGGTTTAGCTCGTCTTCTGTTTCTCCTATGGCTTAAAGCTGACTTAGTAAGGGCTATGGAAGTCTTACCCCAGATTTCATTTGGAGTAGTATCATGTTACTAATTCTAAACCTTACTTGCCATAATAAATTATGTTGTAATTTTAAAAGTATCTTTATTTTCAATAAAGCAATATAAAATTGGTTTTCCAATAAATTGCACTAATTACTTTTCTCTTTTCTTTCATTTTCCTTTTCCTTATAGGGTGCTGAGAAACCTGAATTGTCATTGCTAAAGGCTGGTAAGTGATTTATTTCATTAAAATCTAAGGCATTCACATTTTTAGTGAAACCACAGTAAAATGCAGGTCAGTTAAGTTGAAATCACATTTTTATTTAAGTTTGATTAGATAAAGGAGAGAATATTGTAAATAGTTTGGGTTGGAGTTTTATTTCTGAAGGCAGATGCATTATGTTGTTTTCAATATGGTTATTTCAGTGCATGAGACAGATGTTGTGTAGGCACAGAAAGCTACACTAGCTGTTCTGATGCCTGCATAATTATTCTTCAAGAATACATTATAGTTCTTTTAAAATTATTTTCACATACATGCAAGAATCTGCAGAACTTGCCCTGTCCTTCAGGTTCATAAGATCAATCTTCTTTCAAAGTAAATCTTCTTGCTTGTCTTTCTAATTTTTAGGCAGAAAAAGTCTCCCTTTCTCATGCAATCCTTAATGAATGAGCTGCTTTTAAGCAAGTTCTGTCTCACAGCTTTTGGGGCTTTCATATGTAGTAGATGTCTGAGACTTTCTAACACAGTTGCTTTCAAGCCAGCAAGGAGCAGAATTCCAGATCTGAAATTGAATCTAGTAAATACTGTACTGAAGCTTAACAGGCACTTAAAAACACTAATAATCATGTTTGTTCGTATGGCTAGTGTGTGAAAAGGTAATCTCTAAAACCAGCTTCTTCAGGATATGGATACTCAAGGCATCCATAAAAATGATCTGGAGGCCTTGAGCCAGTAAAGCTTTGAATATATGCTTAAGTACACCCCAGTGACTTTAATTGCTTCCTCCAGCCTCAAGTGAAGCACGTCTTTTGCATTTATCCTAAGAAAATTTTACAGTGCTTAGTTTTATACAATGATTGATCAGTATAGGCTTTACTACTTCATGCTCCACCTCCTCATTGGTGTAAGCAACCATATGACTACTCCTTCATCCTTCACACTTATCTCCACAGTAGATGATTAATTAAACAGACTTGCTTTGTGTGAGTTTCATCTGTCTAATTTATGCATTAAGGTTGTTTATGAGGAAAGAAACTAAATGAAGGCAGACACTGTTGATAGGGTTGTCACCAGCCAGATGCCTTGGAATTAAATCTGAATTATCAGTGTTGCTGCATCCCAGCTATCACTCACTGAAACTCTCATTGACTATTGCTCAAGTAGGACATGTGCTTACATGCTAACCATACTTTTCCTACAAGGTATGTCCTGGCAACCCCATTTTAAGTTTTTGTCATAATCAGAACTTACGTCTCATAGTGCCTGTCTTCAAGATAATAATTAAATATGTTTATTACATTGTGATGGGTTGACCCTGGCTGGACACCAGGTGCCCACCAAAGCCATTCTATCACTCCCCCTCCTCAGCTGGACAGGGGAGAGAAAATATAACAAAGAGCTTGTGGGTTGAGATAAGGACAGGAGAGATCACTCACCAATTACCATCATGGGCAAAACAGACTCAGCTTCGGGAAAATTAACTCAATTTATTACAAATCAACCAGAGTAGGGTAATGAGAAATAAAACCAAGTCTCAGAACACCTTCCCTCCCCCCATCCCTTCTTCCCAGGCACAGCTTCACTCCCGGATTCTCTACCAACCCCCCCAGTGGCACAGGGGGACGGGGATGGGGTTTACGGTCATCACACATTATTTTCTGCCACTTCATCCTCCACAGGGGGAGGGCTCATCACATTCTTTCCCTGCTCCAGTGTGGGGTCCCACCCACGGGAGACAGTCCTGCACAAACTTCTCCAACGTGGGTCCTTCCCACAGGCTGCAGTTCTTCACGAACTGCTCCAGTGTGGGTCCCTTCCGTGGGCTGCAGTCCTTCAGGAGCACACTGCTGCAGCGTGGGTCCCCCGCAGGGTCACAAGTCCTGCCAGAAAACCTGCTCCAGCGTGGGCTCCTCTCTCCACAGGGCCACAGGTCCTGCCAGGAGCCTGCTCCAGCGTGGGCTTCCCACAGGGTCACAGCCTCCTTCGGGCACCCACCTGCTCCAGCGTGGGGTCCTCCCCGGGCTGCAGGTGGAGATCTGCTCCCCCGTGGACCTCCCTGGGCTGCAGGGGGACAACCTGCCTCACCAGGGTCTTCCCCACGGGCTGCAGGGGAATCTCTGCTCCGGCGCCTGGAGCATCTCCTCCCCCTCCTTCTGCACTGACCTGGGGGTCTGCAGGGTTGTTTCTCTTACATGTTCTCACTCCTCTCTCCGGCTGCCGTTTTTCCTCTGTCTCAACTTTTTTTCCTTCTTAAAAATGTTATCCCAGAGGCGTTACCAGTATCGCTGGTTGGCTCGGCCTTGGCCAGCGGCAGGTCCATCTTAGAGCCGGCTGGTATGGGCTCTCTCGAACACAGGGGAAGCTTCCAGCAGCTTCTTACAGAAGCCACCTCTGTAACCCCCCCGCTACCAAAACCTTGCCACACAAAGCCAATACATACATATATTCTGTGTAATATAATGTAATTTTTATTAGACAAAAATTTCTTATTATCCACACATAAATCAGCAAATGTAAAAAACCCCTTGAGTACAGGAATGTCTTGGTCTTATAAATTGTTACATGAAACACTGAAAGTATAAGCACATAAATAAAGACAATATAGCGCGCTGTCCTGTGTTTTAAGAATATTATGCCTGTTATTTCATTATTGTAGCTATCACGTTAAGACAACAGAATATTGCCTCTGCTATTTGGAAGTCCTGTATGTCTTATAATATCTTAAGAAATGAGGGTCATATTCCCTTAATTTCCAATAAAAATCATTGAAACCACTACCAAATAATGCTTTGAATTCTCAATGAGATTCTTCTTTCTGCTTTTCCTTCATGATTATGCTTGCTGTTGCATATTTTATTTTTTGCTTCTGAGGAGTCATAATCGAACCTGAATTCTGACATCCTTTCACTAACACAGAAATGTTTACTCTACATCTGTTGTCTAATGAAATCTAGGACAAAATATGAAGAAAATTAATTATCCACTAATGTGAATTATCTGCAGCTAATTCAAATTACCTCCTTTCATCAGATCCCAGACCCTCTAAAGAACAAATATTAATTTTTCTAGACATCAGGTGTCTAGTGCAAAGGATTTTCTAATTAATTAGTCCTTTCTCTAATGCTTACATCTAAGATAATTAAAGAATAATGCCATAAAGAAATATCCATGAAGACGAAGGGTTTTCTAAAACAGTATTTTTGCAGACAGTAACATAAAATGAATAGTTTTCTGCCCACATTTCCTTGAAAAGATGTACTTTTACTTGTATGTAAAGAAATTCACAGCCATGAGATGTTAAAATGCTGATCATAGGTGTATCATTATAGCAAATGAAACCGTCTTCTTTGTGTTAATGTTTTAAGATCTATTCAGATTCTTTTATTTATAATATTAAATACTATTGGAATACTATTTCTATTGGAAACATGCTACTACTTGTCTGGGACAGGAAATATCATTAGTAATTTCATTCTCTAGTGCTCCCTCCCTTTGAAGGCCAGCGAGCAAAGATGCAGTCCTACAGTCCCCGTCCTGCAAGGCTTGCTTGGCTTCTTTGCTTCTCCCTGGTTGCTCTGTGTACACATACAGAAGATGACTGAGCGGAGGCAAGCTGGAATTAGGACACTGTAGCATATTTCCACAGGCAAGATTATATAGACATAAGGCCAGAGCCTGGAGAAAATTTGAGCCATTACAGTGCTGTGTAGCCCAATACTAATTGCCTAGGTGTCCACCACTAGAGCAGGCAGAGTTTAGCAGTACTCAGGGTATGTTCACCTTATGTGGCAGTTGATTTCTGTGGCGTAAGCTGACAAATGTCAGCTACCTGATGAGCCATGGGGTTCCTTACAAAGTTACATATGGCCATTTCCACTGACTGTGTCCTCCTTATAGGTCATATCATAGTTTATGCCATTGATCGGGCAAAGCAGTGAATTGCATCAGTATTTTTGGAGGTAAAAAATAGTATAAATAAGGAAAAATAAAATGTTTAGGAACCCAGAAATGTGAGAGAGTAACAAGAAGTATTTCTGCTTAGGGAAAATTTATTTTTAAAATAGTAATCTAAAAAATCATAATGAACTCTTATGACTGAAGCTAATGAAACCACTAAAATGTAATCACTGCCTAGGGAAGCAAAATTATGCTGTGTGAAATCAAACTAGGGTGTTTCTAATTGTCTTTGTGTTATATGCCTGCATAAATTATATATTTTCTATATTATATGATTTACCATTACCAAAACTTTACATAAAAACACAGAACATATAATTTAAAAATCCCATCAAATAGATGGTGGAAAGAGATACCATATTGTTTAAGATGCTATTTTGAGTTATATATATTGTAAAATAGCATTCTTTATGTAAAATAGCTGTAACTATTTACATTATATATAGACATATAATTTGTAAGATAAATCAGTAAGGAGCTACTTTGAAATAGTGCCTTAAGAAACAAGGTAGTATAAAAATAGTATTAGAAGTGTATAATTGAAACTGCCTCTTTTTATGATCTTTTTCATTAAAATACGAAATATGAAAGCATGATCTTGCAGAATTTTAACAATGTTTATAGCTCTACAGAAGAAAAAAATTATTACTTTGTTTAATATTTTCAAGGAAGATGGTTCTATGTCTCTGTTATAGATCATCCAGGGCTGATCAAACTGCAGAACCAGTTTTGAAAGACTCCTATTTGACTTTATGGATTAGATTGCCAAACAGAGAACCTCAAGATAAAATTAGATGTTTGTTTTCATATTTGAATCTGTCCAAATTCTTCTTCCAAAAAAACCTATTTTAAAGAATGAGTCAACTTTTCTCTGTATTTACTTGATGAGTTTCTCATGTAGAGTTACCGTAGAAAACTGCCATAGTATAGGATTCGGAGGCTTTTTGGTGGATGATGCGTCTGTGGTACCCATATTACCACTGATCTAGCAAGGCCACAAGTTATTCTTCCCGTCATTCTGTACAGAAACCTCCCTAGGCAGCAATTACATTTTGGTGGTTTCATTAGCTTCAGTCAATTTATATGCTGGGTTTGCCTTTCCTCGTTGCTTCAGTATAATCTTATTCTCCTCCCTCTCTCTGCCTCCATATGCTTTTCCTCAACAAACATGTTCATGGCATTCACTTTGCAGCAGTGAAGAGGAGCAGTACATTCTATGTATTACAGCATTTGGACTCAGAAATTAATATTCAGGATCTAGCCCAGACTTTGTAAGCCATTTCTGAAGAACAACAAGGCCTGTTGTATCCTTGCCTGAACACTGCAAACATTACATTGTGTAGCTTGCAATGCTGTCATTCCCAGAGAATTTGAAAAAATGGAAGCCTCTAAGCTACTTCCATTCAAAGCCATGTACTCACTCCTACCTAAAGGGTGGAATGTCATTGCTAAGTATGCTCAGACTATGGTGATCAGGGAGAAATTTTACATCACATACATAATAGAGGAGGCTTGTCAAACTTGACGTAATGAGGGGGTTTGGGTTTTGTTTCTTTTTTCCTTTTTGCTGCCTTGAGATCACAAAGTGAAATGGTAGTATTTTGAAGTTTGGATTGAAATCATGCTACTTGGAAAAAGACTGCATTAAACCTCAAAGGAGCTTCTGCCTTTAAACGCATTGCTGAACTTTGCAGTTTGGCAAAATATGCTTACTCACACACTTCAGTTAAAAAAGACAGCTAAAAATAGTTAATACAATCTGAATATGCATAGAATAACTTTAAGGTGTCAAGCTATCATCTCTATTGGATGAGAACTGAAATGTAAGCTAAAAGCATTAAAGACCAGACTACGACGCCCTCATTAATTTTGCAAAGTAATCTAGGTAAGCAGTTTCTGAATTTGGGGATTCATCCCACATATGTGTAGCCATATGAAAGTTAGTCTATTTCATCCAAGAAAATTGGCTAGACTCTGTACATACCAACTGAGATTTTTGTCCCATGCCAAGACATAATGAGTACAGGAAGCTGCAAGTTTGATGAAAAAAGTCAGGTGGGGAAGAATCACAGCCTAAATACTTTTTACTGTGGGTCAATTCATTAACTACAAGAATGTGCACAAAATTCTTATCAGTTCAAATGAAAAGTCTGTTGTGAAGTCTTTCAGGTACAGAAATTGCTTGTGGGTAAATAAATGAGAGAATGCTTCAGATTCCCAATGAGATGATAATTCATGAGCTAGGGCATCTATAAGATGCAGATGATCAGCATGCAAGTCTGGGGCCTAAGTGCTTGTTAAATATTTATTTGTCTAGGTAAGAGCAGAAACTTGACACCAGAACCCCTTTATTTTGTGTGAGTACCTTGTCTGTTAACTTAACAACTATTCTGGATGCCAGAATCTTGGAAAAAGAAATCTGGGAGTCCCTCAAGGCAGAATAAATTATAGCTGTGTAGTTCCTGACAAATGTTTGTATAACCTGTTTATAAAATCTTCCAGTGATAGCTATACCGTGACTACCCCAGGCAATTAATTTCACTGTTCCTTCATTACTACCAGAATTTTTTCTCAATCTCTAAACTGATTTGTTAGTGTAGTTTAAGCCCATTACTCTTTTGCTTATCTACTGTAACTACCTAGTCAAAGCATTCCCTGTTCTTTCAGTATTTCCTTTGTTATGTTTCCTAAATCTCTGGTTATCTACCTCAGTTTTTCCCTGTCTTTGCAAAAGCACAGTTGACACAGTTGACAGCTTTATTTGCTTCACTGAAGCAATAGTAGTCTTGCTGCAGCCTTGCCAATGAGGAGAACCATTATGACAAGGATTTTTCACATTATTTATTGTGTGTATGTATATGTGTATGCTTACACACTGTGGTTTTTATGTTTATATGTTTTATATATAAGGGTTTATGTTATTTGTGTTTATTAAAACAGGCACAAATTTTTATAACATTTATTTTGTTATATGTTTGTAATGGCATGACATTACTGTCTCATGCTTCACTTGCGAACAAATTAAGTCAGTTTTTAAACTTTATCTATTTAGTTGCAGTTTGTTTTTCAGTTTGTCAAGATCACTGTGAAGTCTAGACGTCTCCTCCAACGTACATGGGCTTTTTCTTATTTTGGTGGAAACTGCATATCTAATAAATATACTTTCTGTTCCTTTATCTAGGATAATAATGAAAATATTGAATAGAACCAGACCTACGAATAGGCCTCTGTGTCTCCAGTGAGTATGTTTTACCATTTGATGGTAAACTATTATTAACTATTTCATACGTACAGTTATACCAAACATTTTTTATCCTATTCTTTATTACTTTTGTGAAGACTGTGCTTCCCTGGTTCACCTAGTAGAATATATTGTGTCAAAACTTCTACTAAAATTGAAAAAGACAAGTTCTTCCTCCTCATCCAGGTGATCTGTTGCCTTGTCAGAGAAGAAAATTAGAAAATTAGTTTGATATGATTTCTCCTGGACCAATCCATGTTAGCTCTTAGGCATAACCATATTATTTTTCAGATGCCAAGTTATTTGTGATAGATTTGGGGGTGGGGGGAAATTCAATTAATTCACTTATACTTCCACAGCTGACTGGCTTATGTTTCTGGTATTCCCTTTTAATGATAAGACACTGCATTTTACCTATTTGGGTTTTCAATTCCTCACAGGTATCTAATGAGCTTTAATATGTCTGAATTGTTGCAGCTAGTTCAGTAAATTAATCAGTCAGCATGAATAGTGGAATTGTTTTAACCTGTTTTTCTTTATTCCAAGCTGAGATTTTACTCTTTTCTACAGTGTTAATTATTCTAACCCCCTGCTTGCAGTTAACATTTTAAAGCAAAAATATCATGCAGCATGTGAGCAGTCCTGGCATTCTGATAGCTTTCCTTCTCCAGTCAGTACTAGACTGACACTTAACTTCTCTTATTGCTAACATTTGCAATGATTTCTTGTCTTTGATTTCTCTGAAGCTTCTTTCCATCTTATGCTTTGACCTTTCTAATTTTCTTTCTACATAGTTTTTCTGTATTTTTAGTACAATTGACCTATTTCCACTTTCTCTATGCATCCTTCTTTTGCTTGACACTGGTGAGGAGCTTCTGATTTAGTTATTTTCAGCTTCTTTATTGGGATGGTTTGTGCTTATTCTTGCACCATTAATATTGTTTGTGGAACTGCCACTCTTTGTAATTCTTTTTTCCCATCATATGGGTTCTTACCTAGGGATTTGTTGAACCTATTGAATTCCGTTTTCTTGAAGTCTATTTGTTTCTATTCTGCTATCCAGCCTCCTTCCTTTCCTAAGTTTCATTAGTTCTTATCATACCATGGTCATTGTCATCCAAACTGCATTTCACCATGATCTCAGTCAATTCCTCTCTATTGATTAAATATACAACAGTCTTTGCACTGATTGCTTTTTTCTGCCTCCTGTACGTGTATGTGCATCTGTAATATTTATCTCCACCATGACTTTGAGATTAATCCATGTTGTACTGCATTCATTCCCTTTTTAAAGATTGTCTGGGTAGTGTAAATCTCCATTATTACCTTGTATTGTGCCTTGGATAATTGTGGTATTTGTTCACAAAAGTTCTTTCCACTGCATTTTCATGGTTTAGTCGTCTGCAATGAACACTTACATGTTTAACACCCAAGTTCAAGTTCCCAAACTTTCAGCAAGGGCAACTTTCCAAATTTGGATCTGAAGACAAGTGTCATGTGTGAACATGTTAGCCTTTTCCATTGCAGTAAAGTGTCTAATTTACTAAGCTTCTGTAGTCCTAGTCATTAAGTGCTTATTATTAAGAATTCCTATTCAGCTTCTCTTGTTTCTTCCCCACGCTTCTTGCATTAATGTACAGGTTTCCAAAGCATTGGGCAGATTGAGACATCATTTGTTTAATTTCCTTCATACAGCATGTCCAAGCTGCTGGGTTTTATGCTTATGCATGTTTTTATCTTCACTATTGCAATCCCGGCGTATGGTAACCAAAGATGAATTTGAAAAAACTTCTGATTAAAATCTCTATAAGAAGTTTTTGATCCCAGCATAAAAAAATACTGTCATAAAACTCCTATCTGCTGTCTTGACTTCTGGACTTCACTAAAAAAGGGCAGTGTCTAGAAGTTCAGAAGCAGGTTCAGTCTTTGTTGAAACATAAAAGTGGGAGAGACTGTTCATGCACAACAGCATTATATGATGTGAAACTACACCTTGTACTAACTGAATTTAAATGGTGTGGTGGGAACGGAGAGGGAGTTTTTTGTCATGGTATTTAGGCTACTGCTTTAAATTTGTGTCTACCTCCTTGGGCTTTCAGAACAGCACTACTTTTAGTGCTGCTTTGTAGTTACATTATGTCATCGTTCAAAGTGAAGTAGACATTTTCCAAAAGAAAGGAAAATCATGTCCCTAGAATTACACAGTACTCAATTTATCTTTATAGAAATATGCATGAATTTTGATTTTCTGTATTATATTCATTTGCCATATGTGCAAACCTGGTTAATCATCAGCTTGTATTATGTGTTATCATAAACAGGCCTCTATTAACATGCTTTTTGTCTTGCAAATATGTGCTTTTCTCTACTCTTCCAGTCCAGAAAAGGTAGCTGTCTTAGCACTTTCTTCAGTGAGCATCACCAATTTAAAATAGTTACTTAGTGCATCACAGTGTGACAAATGCAATATTGCTTTGTTTTAACAGAGACATTAAGTGACTTAGAAAATACAGATACAGTATGAAAAGCAGGGCTAATTATTCTGTGATTTTGAAGACATGGTGTAAACTTAAACTGCACCGTGTCCCTAAGTATTTACACTCCAAAGAGGTATGAGCAAAAGGCTGGCTGGAGTTACAGAGATGAGAAAAACACTTAGAACCATAGAATCAAAGAGTGGCTGAGTTTGGCAGGGACCCCTGGAGATCACCTAGTTGAAAACCCCTGCTCAAAGCAGGATCAATTAAGCAGATTTCCCACAACTGTGTCCAGGTGGGTTGTGAATATCTCCAAGGACAGAGAGGCCACAGCCTCTCTGGGCAACCTGTTCCAGCATTTGATCAACCTTACAGTAAAACACTAGCATATGTTTAAACAGAATTTCTTGTTTTTTCTATTTGTGTCCATTTCCTCTTATCCTATCACTGGATGCTGCTGAGAAAAGTCTGTCTCGGCCTTCTTTTCACCCTCCCATCAGGTATTTACACAGACTGATAAGATCCCCCTGAGCCTTGTCTTCTCCAGGCTGAACAGTACCAGCTCTCTCAGCCTCTCTCTTGATGTAAGATGCTCCAAGCCCTTCAGCATCTTTGGTCCCTCACTGGGCTTGCTCTAGTACATCCACGTCCTTCTTGTACCAGGGAGATCAACACTGGACCCAGCACTCCAGATGTGTCTCAAGGGCTGAGCAGAGGAGGAGGATCACCTCCTTCAACCTGCTGGCAACTCTAATGCAGCCCAGGGTGCTGTTGGCCTGCTTTGCTCCAAGGGAGCTCTCTTTTAGTGAACTTGTTGTCCACCAGGACTCCAAGGTTTTTTTCCACACAGCTGTTTTCCAGATGGTTGACCCTCAACCTGTACTGATGCATGGGGTTATTCCTCCCCAGGGGCAGGACTTGGCACTTCCCTTTGTTGAACTCCATGAGGTTCCTGTTGGCCCATTTCTCCAGTCTTTAGAGGTCCCTCTGAATGACTGTGCACCTATCTGGTGTATCAACCATTTCTCCCAGTTTTATATCATCTAATAAATAGAAAGGAGCCACATAAGCATGGTGAGATTCATATATCTATGTTTTCAGACTATGTGTACCAAGGAAAATCTAGCTGCACAGATATTCTGCTGTTGTGACAGGGTTCTGGATTTTCTGCAATGGAGAAGACGGCGAAGGTCTCTGTCCAGGTGACAAACTCCCCAGGGAAACACTTGCACTACCTGAGTGCTGCAGAACACAACCCCCCGTGCTCTGCTGTTCTGGCTGCTAGATCTGCTTGCTTTCAGAGAGAGCACTCTTTTGTTCCTGATCTAGTGAACGATGTCCTTGCCAGGAGGGGGGTTGGACTAGAAGATCTTTAAAAGTCCTTTCCAAGCCAAACCATTTTATGACTGGGGACAGACTTTTTAGTAGGACCTGCAGCAATAGGAAAAAATTTAAAAAGGCTAGATTCAGACCAGATATAAGGAAGAAGTTTTTTACAATGAGGGTAGTGAAACACTGGAACAGGTTGCCCAGAGAGGTGCTAAATGCCCCATCCCTGGAAACATTCAAGGTCAAGTTGGATGGGGCTCTGAGAAACCTGATCAAGTTGAAGATGTCCCTGCTCATTGCAGGGGGGTTGGACTAGATGACCTTTAAAGGCCGCTACCAAGCCAAGCTATTCCATGATTCCATTGAATGCTTTTCAGTAGATATATATAAATTTTGTATTCATTCTCATGCTGTTTGTATTTAGACAGCATGGGATATAATATGTCCAACATGACGCTACAGTTAAAAATAATCCTAGTTATGATGATGCAGGGTATAGATTGTCACCATACCTTCTTTACTGCTATTTAATTCTCACGCAGGAGAGAGTATGACATTCCCTTGTAATTTCATAGCACATTTTTTTACTTGATACGTACTGTAAACTGATCAGCTAGTGTTAGAGTCACATGGAGTTCCACCTGAGCGTAGAAAGGCCTTTATTCATCAAAAATTGTCTTTCCAGGTTACAACTGCTGTGACTGGTATAAGTGAAATAAGAGAGAAAAAGGGAAAGGATGCTCTGAAAGGGAGTGCTTTTTGTCATATGCTTAAATTGGGAAATCCATTTATATATATTGGGAAGTTAAAAATGGAAAAATAGTGGCAAACAGATTGATACAGCTTTTAGATTACAAACAATTTCTGGGAAGAAATTCAAACTAATTCAAATGAACAGCACAGAAGAGAACAAGACAATATTCAAGGACAACTAAGTAGAACAAAACTGCAGGGTAAGGTTAATTGGTATGGGTGGGAAGTCTTTCTATCAGGTTTAAACACTGAGCACATCTAAATAATGTTGAGAAAATTGAGTTAGAGAGCATACACACAGTATTTAGGTACCATGATGATTGCATTTCTGTTTAAATGGGAGATCTAGCTAACAGAAATAATTTTCCCATTTATTCACGTGTGCATGAAGAAAAGGACATCTAGAATTAAATCTGAAGGAAAGCTCATGAGCTCCTGTCTGTAGCCTTCAACTTTAATAAGAGGACTCACCCCTCAGAATTTCTGTGGTGCTCATAGTCCTAGTTTATTCTGACTATTAACTCAAGAGAACTCTTTGTGGCTTTCCCTGATAAAGCAAAAAATAGAAGCCTTTGCAGCTCAGATTTATTAGGATTGTTTGGTTTTTTTTTTTATTTTAAATGACCAGTGGTTTTATTTGCATTAGATTTTTGATAACTGCTTTAATAGCAGCCCTTTGACATGTATTTTATGAAAAGGAATACTTTAAATCATAGCTGTAAAGCACTGTTTTATAATTTTTAATTACATATAGCAGACAAAACCATCATTATCCAACAATTAAGGTGCATGAATTATTAATTTTTAATAAAAAATAAACCACTTGCACTCTAATTAACTCTGTAATCAAAATTGTTCCAGTATATCATTATATCTCTTAAGATTTCAAATCCTAACTGGGTTTAAATTGGCATAGTATTAAAATAAATTGTTTCTCCGGAATGTATAGTTAATAAATGTGCAGGTCTTTATCGTTATTGTTTTCCATCAGCTAACTATACAAAAAAGTACACCAAGGTATATGAAGAGCTCAGTCCAATATATTTTTAAATTTGTGGAGCTTTCTCTACTGATCAATGAAAAACAGGCCGTAGATCATGCTTTAGTCTCTATTGGTATGCAAGAGCCGTTGTGAAGCTTTGAAGAGATCTACCCCTTGGCCAAGACATTATTAAGCTCACTGCTGGGATTTCTTTAGAAGAACAGCCTTGTATGAACCCTAGCAGAGGGATTTTTCCATGGAGCTTCATGGAGTTAGTCCTCTAAACCCCAATGAATATCAGTGAGTGAAATGGATGCATAAATTCCAGACATGTTTTTAGAAACTTTCCTGAATTGATTGTAAAAATCTGAGAATAGAAATCAAAAACCTGCAGCAGATCCACAGATCCATATTGACATTGATTTCTTCCCATTTTCAAATTCCACTCTGCCAGCCAGTGGTATATAAAATACATGTATCTATATAAGTGTGTGTGTATGTATATATATAACAAAATATATGCCAATGTATGTGTGTGAATCTATGTACGTATATGCATACAAATATACATGTACACACACACCCTGCCTGCATAGTTAACTCCTACCTCACTGCTCCATAGTCACCAAACAGACATTTCTTCTAGAGGTTTCAGTAGAAGGCTCCTCTGTAAAGGGACCACTTGTAAATAGCAGTCAGGAAAATTTATCAGACATGCAAATAGAGTAATGTAATTACTTACAGACACTCTGAAGCCATAATATATTATACATAAATTATACAACATGCTTTTAAAAAATATTTTTGGACAACTCTATGGAATCTTGAATGGTCAGTTCTTCCAGAAGTCTAAATTAAAAAAATAAGTGTTTGTAGCTGTAAAAGCATTGGTTACTTATTAGACCTGATATAAACATCCCATCCAATACAAACAGACAAAATACACCATGACAGGAGGCATCCTAGTGACTCTCCATGTGTTTATGTCCCACTTAGGAGAGTGTATATATAAGAAAGTAAACAAAGTATATGTGGAGCGGTGGTTATGAATAGACCTAATTTCTCCAAAACACATATCTTGTGCACTATATGTGGCCAAGCAAAGATAAAAACACCCAAATTGGCTTCCTGTTAAATGTACTACACAGAACAGAAGGAACTCTGTATTATAAGCAGAAAATATAACTGGTTATCCAAAATTTTAAATGCAGAGATTTATGATAATTTCTTAAACATTCAGTATTGTAGATATTGAAATAAAAGGCATATAAATTCAAAATTTATTTTACATCTACTAAATTATTTAAGCTCATATCAGACCATTGACTGGCAAAATTGGTAACAGCTCATTATACATACATACATATATATATATATTTCATCTGCTTTCATGGATAGTAAAATTTATTTAATGAAGGTAAACAGAACTTGGCACTTGGAAGCAGGAGGAGTAATATACAGCATTACTGTTCAAGCACATAACGTTATACTGTTTTCCCTGGGTTTTTCTGCATGAATGTCTTGTCCTGATGCCAGTGTCAACTCTTTGCCAAGGCGCAGCATATGTCTGGTATTCTGAAGGCTGGCTTCTACATGGACAGGAAAGCAGTGACATGGAATCTTTGTCTATTTCAAGTGTAAATTATTTAATGTGTCTTGGGAGAGGACCCTCAAAAATATCCAGGGTATTTTCTTTGGAAAGCTCAGCCCCATAGGAATGATAAGCTCCCTAGGAGAGATTCTTCATTAACCTGTATATAAGAACAATGCGCAGTAGTAATTGCAAAGCTGAATATTTGGCCACAAATGAAGGAAAAATAGTGTGGAAAGAAATGTGCAGCAGCACTATGCTGTGACGCCAGGGTTACAATACTACATTATACAAAGAAACGTGTACAAAGTGTGATTTGGAATGAAGTTGTCTTTGAAGAGGGAATAACCCTTACGCAGTTCTCACTCTAGCGCAAACCTCTGAGGAAAAGCAAAGAACTAAGGACTGCTTTGTTCATTTATATCTTATGCTTCAGTTGTATTTTCTAACCTGGCTTTTTATGGTATTAAGGTAGAAATATTAGCCTCAATGTTTTCAAATGGAACCCCAAATCTTAGCAGAAATTCTGAAACTGAATTTTGCAGGAGTCTCCAGTGTCTCTAAGTGGTTTTGAGGAAACAGCTGCAGATGAACCACAGTTATATGAACCTGTGCTCCAAACCTTATAAGATGGGTGAGTCAGCTCACAGCTTATCCCAAGGATGAGTTTTGGTATCTGTCATTCTGTCTTCAAGCTGCCTTTAAACTTTCTACCCTGCTCCTTCTATTTTATTGCACTGGTTACCTAATAAAAGGACGTAGTGTTTCCCACTGTGAGGAACTTTCGAGTTATTTTTGTGGATTCATGATTAAGGTTTTATATGTAACTGCTAGTGCCTCTCTTCAGAGAGGTTCAAACACAAGTTTCTCTTGAAACCAAGTTGAACACCTTTTTTTCACTTATGTTTTGTACATAGCATGATGGTAACATGTGGACTAGTTACAGATATGAAGTCTCATTCTTCTTGTTCCTTGCTTCAATGCTTTGTAAATCCATGTCAGTAGAACATTAAATATATTTATCTCTCAAAATACTTTCACAGCAGTGGTTGCTACGTTATGTTTTGGGTTCTCCCAGTAGAGTTACACTGCAAGATTTCTGATTTGTACTTCCTGTAATAAGGATTTCCTCTATGTGCCATTTGACCACTCTACTTTAGCACTGACATATATAACCAGAAATAAACTCTATATAATGATTTCTCTTTTTCTTGGAAGGCCAGCCTGAAACCATTAATACTTGAAGAAAGATTGTATTGGCAGTACCATGCTTATTTGTTTATGAAATATGTAGCCACATACACAAAAATTAAAACATTATGTAATCAGGATTTTTAGTGAAAGGACATTCTGTTTTACCTGATCCTTTTACCTGATGATGATCCATACATCATATGAAAAATAGTAAGAAGAACTACTTAAGAATTTAAAACTATTTAAAATGACTCTCTATACTTTCTCTCTTTAAAGTTTAAATTGCACTTTAAATAAGCCTATTCTAATTTAGGAATTTGGGACTAGATCTTTCACTAAAGAATGGGTGAATCAATTTTTAATCAGCTCCAGTAAGTTCATATTGTGCCGTAATTAAAAAGTAAAATTAACAGAGACAATTTAAAATTCATTAACATTCAGCGAAAAAAATTCAATATAATCATAAGCAAAATTACCCTTGTGTTTGTTTGCCAAGTTGTGCAAGACTGCATTTTGGAAAAAAACACTTTACTGGCTAATATGTTAGAAGATCATAAATACATCTTTGCACACCCTCTTACTGCAATGTTGATGAATCAGTGTTAGCATTAATTAATATGCTTGCATAATTTTAATTCATGACAGTAAAATTCGTATGTGAGCATGTTTTGCATAAAAATGAATTGTTTTGACACTTGGTGATCTTTGTGTTTGCTTCATTGTCATGATGTTACAATAAGTATACATAATATATACCTTTAGACAGTCATGCCTGTGAAAAGATTAGAAAGGTCAGTGCTAAAGTCTAGTAGTCAGGGTTTGTTATTACAGCTCTCGAGCTTTCATAATATAAGACAACATATTTCATAATTTGCTACTTTTGCCTCTATACAATGGACAGAGTTGACAGCGGAACATGTCAAACTCCTGTTATGTAGTCTGTGCTAGAGAAAACTGTGTTCAGACAACCCAAACTTTAGCTGGATTTTATTAGTTTAGTGTTAATAAGTTAGAAGGTTATCAGAAGCTAAGATCTGAAGTGTTAGCAAGGTTTCTGCCTACTTTTCATTTTTGATTTAAAAAACCCCATGGGGGTAAATGCATGTGCTATGACTTCTTCCAGGTCTAGGTGGAAAGGACTCTTTTTTTAGGGAAAGTGGTGCTAAGCAAAAAGACTAGACATTCTTATTTTCTTATTCTTGGATAACATCAGTTAGGTAAGATTTAATACATGTCTATAAGAAATCCAAAAAGTAAGTCTTCCTCTTCTCTGCTTTTATGATTAACTCAGACTTTTTAGGCTTGCTGGTGCCTGCTCTTCCATAAGTTCATGGTCTCTTTTGCTTTGAACTTTTAACATCTTTTTCACTAACAAGGTGAGAAGCTTTCTCAAAGTTCTTTAGTATTCAGTACTTTTTGACCTTTTAACCATTTCTAAGACTAGTCAACACTAAAGGAAACCAGAACAAAGCAATAAGCTAACGTCGTAACTTGACACTTTACGTGCAATTTTGATTGACTGTGTTAAGTCCATGTCAGTATAGACTAGTAAGGCTTTTAAGTCAGTAAATTTGATCTGTTCAATATGTACATAAATAATTTCCCATTATATTGAGAATTCAAAGTAGCTATATAAATCTGGGGTTTGTAGTAGCTTTTAAACAGAGAATGAGATGGATTCAACTCACACTGGTATTGATATGAGTATGGAAATCAGTTGGAGTGGGACTTCTGAAGTCTCAGGGAACATGAAAATTGAATGTATAACCTGAGTGTTTAGTGCTTAGTATTTTGAATGCATTCTGTCAGCTACAACATGTTCTGAACACGCTGAAAGCTCTCCTAAGGCTTAGTGCCTCTGTAAGATGTATCACATGTTGACTTGTACACATCCTATACGTAGCTCTGATGGGAAGTGGAAAGGACTGTCCATTTTACAGATCCTAACACTTCCCCATAGGAAGTACAGTCAGGGCAGTTTATGTCAGGTGTATGTTTATGATGATCCCACAGTATGATACTAAACCTGAGATATCAATGTAATAGAGAAATTGAAAAGTCTAACCCTATGGTGATCAACATAAATCTTCCTTTAATTTGTTCTTTCTGTCAGCTCTGTTTTGCATTTTGAGAGGATTCTCTCTCCCACTCTGGATTATTAGTCTCTCTAGCTGTGCTCGTCACTTGGATTCTCATTATCTGCTAGAATTTGGGTACAACAAGTCTTCTTAGATTAAGGCAGTACTCTGTGAACACAAGGATAACCCCTATCTTGAAAGCATGAATGATTGTCTTATAATAAGGGTCAAGACAACAAAGAGCGATTAAAAGGACATATTCATAATATGAGTCATTGAGAATGCAATGAACTGCAAAGTCACGGTGCTTTGGAAGCCAAATTTCCCAAATTCATGTCTGGTAATCAGAGAGCAAGTCCCTTTTTCTATTGTTGTTATTACCAGACAGCATTTCTAATTTCACTAGATCTTTTCATAGTGCTTATATTTCCTGAGTAATGCTCAGAACTCACACCAGATTAGCATTGCCAGCTAATTTATTAAGTTCTGCCTTTTGTTCTTCATAACATTAGTCTCAGCAGGATAATGAATAACCAAAATAATTAGTTTATACTTTTGACTTTGCCAGTAAACCCAGCATGGTATCTACCCCATTTACAAAGAATATGCACCAAAATGAATGAAATTGACTTAATGGGATGAAAGACAGACTGCAACCTGGTATGGCCAGTTTTCCTGGCCATATGAGCTGCATACCAAAATAAGTATTCTCTAGCGCAGGATATGGCCTGGCTGGAGACACGGCTGGGCTCTGCAGGGGGACACAGTGATGCTGGTCTCAGGACCCTCTCTGACTGGGGATTTGGAGCTACAGTAGCCCCTCAAATACAGTACAATGTGAATTAGTAGTGAGAACAATTACTTTTATGTAACTGTAGCAGTAATTTTTACCTAACATTAGATAGCTTGAAGGAAAAAGCCAAGAGATGATTCAAGCAGACAAACAACTAAGTAAAAAAAAAAAAAAGAGGGGGAGGTGATTTTTCCAAAAGGCAGGTAACCCCATAAACACAAGTATAGAACAAGGATCTGTCTCCGAAGCATCTGGAAATGGAAAGACATACTGCACTGGATATATTAGGTGGTGATGTGTAAGAAGTAATTTCTAAGTTAAAGCAATATCTAAAGAAAAAGCAGGAAAAAAGCCCCCAAACCTAAGGCTGTTTTATTAGAGGTTTCTCCTTAAGGACCTACATTCTGGAATATATCACTCAAAGAATCAAGCTGATATAAATGAAGTACAAGATAAAGTATTGTTGAGCACTAATCTACAATAAGATTAATCCTTAAGGATGGGAGGTATGTTAGGATTAATTCTTAGAAATTGGCATAGGTGCCTGGATAAATTAGCACATTTGGAGTGGCTCATTCTGTGGAAGTGAATGACAAGATATATTCAGAGAGAGTTCAAGATCCCAGGTTGCTTTCTTTTTTTTGATGACATTCTTTTTGTAGTAATATCTTCCTGTGTTATATTTAAGCTAGTATTATTTATATATTTTGGAACAAATCTAAAGAAAGACAATTAACTGAGGGATTAATTAGCAGTTAGTGCTAGGGGTGAGAGGTTCTAGGCATGGTAAGAGACTTTTAAGTTCTTCTAGTTTCATAGGTAAATCTATGCCCGCATGCAGTATCACTTTCTCAGCAAATGAGTCTATTAGTGTGTGCACCTGGACCAATTTCCAGTTGTTTATATTGTTCATCCATGAATTTCAAATTACCTGGAAAAGCTATAAAATTTGCTCTTGAAAGACTTTTTTCTCCCTACAGTTCCATATTTGGCTGTTTTGGGGATTATGCTTTTGTTGCATCCACCCCTTCAAGGACATTCTTTCAGGAATCCGTGTACCAAAAAAAAAAAGCTGTCATGGGGGATTGCTGAGAAGAAACACTGAGGCAGACATTTTGCAGCATGAGATCTGGGAAGCAAATACAGGCTAACAGGCAGGCATTATTACGCCCCATGCAGATGGCTTCTTCAGGGAGAGCTATTTTCCTGGGATATGATGGATAATTCCAGGTATGAATGAATTAATTCAGTGGGGAATGAGAATATTTCCCATTTGTGCAGCAGTAGAATGCCTCTTGAACCACCAGATTGGTGGACCATTTGCTGCCTCTGAAATAGCGCTCTAAGAACTTTTTGATCTGAAAAGATGTGCTTATTATTCACACTTCTCAGGTGGAAGAAGATTCTCCATCGCCGATGCCAATGTATTCATGCTTTATTTCATTCACTGCTGCTCCTGCCTATTTAATTCACTATGGCTCCTGCCATATATTCCTTCTGTCCATAATTTCTTGCCTGATCACTGAGGGATGGGCTGGCAACCAAACATCTGAGTATGTATCTCTCCCAAGCCATTGGCTCAGGTGTGGCAGAAATCAATGTTATTAATATGCACAATGACTCACACTACAGTTTGTATGTATAGGTCCTGAATGCCCCCCCGCTCCCGGACAAAATAGTATCTTGGACAAAGCACAGATGAGTGGCTAAAGTCCTGGGTCTTGTCAACACCAATGGATAACAGATTTGTGTAACAACTGTTACAGAGGCAGAGCATAATGGGAATAGTTAAATGGGAATTAACCTGTTCAAAAAAGGTTTGAAAGACAGAGTGGTGGCTAAAATCAAGACAACATATTGCTAGGCAACAACACTGTGTTAAATGGTGCTTCTGACATAATCCTGGTGCTGAGGAGGGTAGGTTAGAAGGTTCTCCATGCCTTTTGCATAAACTTGAGAATTTTTGTAATGGTATTCTTGTCCTGAAGCTGAGAAGGAAGAGTAGTGTTACTGCAGCAGTGGTTGATGGATGGATAGCTATAAAGACTGGTGCTTCCAGCCCACTCAGTCAGATGCTCTGTGGTACTGGTGGCTGAAGAAGGTGCCAGTGCCAAGTTTTCAGCAGATGTCCATCACCCACTTCTTTTACCCACCATCAGGCCTGAATGCATCAAGAAGTCTTTAGTCAAGCAGCAGGCAGTATAATTCCAGAGAAGCAGTTATGACTTCTGATAGGAGACTTTTAATATGTGTTCATCTGAATAAATAAATGCCAGCTTCCACAGAAATGTGCTCAGAATATTGCAGAGGACAACAGAAAAACTTTCTGAGAATGTATGGAGAAATGAATGTTTGTTTCTATCAACAGCAAAAAGTTCAACTGATGTTTGGAAGAAGGGGGCTATATGTGAAGAAGTATCCTTTCACCCTTTAATTTTCTTCACTTTCAGCATGGAAGGCAACAATAAGCTCTTCAATAGGGTGGTTTTTTTGCACTCATATTGTCCTGGTTTCAGCTGGGATAGAGTTAACTGTCTTCCTAGTAGCTGGTACAGTGCTATGTTTTGAGTTCAGTAGGAGAAGAATGTTGATAACACTGATGTTTTCAGCTGTTGCTCAGTAGTGTTTAGACTATAGTCAAGGATTTTTCAGCTTCTCATGCCCAGCCAGGGCACCTGACCCAAACTGGCCAACAGTGTATTCCATACCATGTGACGTCCCATCCAGTTTAGGAACTGGGAAGGGGGGGGCAGGGAATCGCCGCTCGGGGACTGTCTGGGTGTCGGTCGGCGGGTGGTGAGCAATTGCCCTGCGCATCATTTGTACATTTCAATCCTTTTATTACTACTGATGTCATTTTATTAGTGTTATCATTATCATTATTAGTTTCTTCTTTTCTGTTCTATTAAACCATTCTTATCTCAACCCAGGAGTTTTACTTCTTTTCCTGATTTTCTCCCCCATCCCACTGGGTGGGGGGGGAGTGAGTGAGCGGCTGCGTGGTGCTTAGTTGCTGGCTGGGGTTAAACCACGACACATATATTTGTGTTTAATACATAGACTATGTATTTCCAGTTAACACTTTTATGGCACACCACTGAAAAAAAGATGGCTGCAGAGAAAATACATCTCTTTGTCTCTCCTCATCTTCCTTCCTTCCAAATTACATGGGAAAACCAGGAACCAATTGCTTTTTCTGGCAATGCACAGTGTCTGAGGCATCTTTACTTTTCCATATACAAATTCCCACCCAAAATGCAAGTATTCAGTGCATTGTTCATGTTGGGTTAAAAAGCCTGGGGAAACTGTGAAGAAACGTCCTCCCGTTGCCATGCACATTCCCTTTATCTTTGTGGAGTTCCATATGATGTCAAAAAGCAAGTTCATTCTTTCTTTTTTCTTTCAATAGCTTTTGTTTTCATTGTTGCTGTTAGTGTGCTAGGCAGAGGGAGTAATTTTGCAGGATAGCATCTACTTTTTAACCCCAGTAGCATGTTCCCTTTCCCAACTTAATAGAGAGCAGAAAAATTACTTTCTCTGCTTGACAGCTGTAAGTAGCTTAGGTATCTTTACTTTTCTCTGTGGATTCTCAGTCAAGGTACAAGTATTGCTACAGTCTATATTGGGTTTACTTAAGTTCTGGAGGGAATCAAGAGGCTTTTTTGATGTGTGTGTTTGTTTTTCCCTGGGAAAGGAGTCCTCCAAAATAGACAAGTCTCAGCATTAACTCAAAAAAAATTAGTCAAAATGGCTATTGACCAGCTTCTCCTTCGTGGATAAAACTTTTAAACAGCAGTGCTAATGTGTTATTAGTGCACAGCTGACTTCTCTCAAATGTATTCTTTCAGCACACTGTCATGTACTGATACACTTTTCCAGTTTCCTCCCTCCCCTCAACTCAGGAGTCACAAATGTGCCTTTATTAATTCAACTTCATTTCTGCAGTATGCCTGAGCTTATGAGTAGTCTAATTGTCAGAAGTTGTAATACTTCTGGCGGAAGTTTTTAATACTTTTCCCCTTCATATCTACAGTTGGCTTTTATCAGAGACAAGATATTCTGGAAGATGCATCTCTGGATTGATCAGGTATGCCAGTTCTTTTAAACTATGTTCTCAAGTTTAAAGAATAATTTAGGGTTTGGGTTTTTTTTAAGTCACATTGCAAATGAACATACTTTCCTTATTCTTTCTGTTTGCTAGAGATAAAGCCAAAATAATGTTAATATTTGAAAAAATATTCTTCTTTCTTTTTATCTATTTGAGGGAAGAATTTTGTAATTCAAATGGTATGTACCCATAACCCAGCTGATTCGCTCCCTCTTTGGCTGCCTACAAACCTTTGAGCACTAAGCATCATAAACTGTGACAATACTTTCTAAGGTTGTTATGCAGCTACTTGTCAATGGCAAGCTATATAGGAATTTGAATATACTCTTTTTTAAAAGTTCTTTCCATAACAATTTACATTTTATTTATGTTTTATTTATACATTTATATTTTTTTAACTGGTGAATCAATGAGTCACTCTTCTTCACACATATGTGGGTGACAGGAGTTTCACAGTTACGAAGTGAAATCCAGAAGCATTCAAACCACTTGCTACAAAAGAGGAAATTCTGCAACTCAGTTTTTTCCAGTGTAGTTATCAGTAGCACACTGTTCATTTATCATCGGCATTATCTAAAATGATTACTTTCTCAGAACTATTTTGTGTACAGATTCAATAATTTATCTGGAAAGAAAAGGCACGTTTTCAAGATTGAATTGTTCAATTTTGTGAATAGAGAAGGAACCCTTGGGAAGTAAAAATACCTGCTCTCAAAGAGCTAGCCTTAGATCTGCTCGTACAGCTCAGTCCAACTCCTAGTGACATCAGTGAGAAGTCTCTAATTGAGACTTATGAAGAGTTAGATACAACAATGTACATCTCTCAACTAAGTGTTTCTGCAGAATAGGTAGTTATTTAGTGTGGAGAAAAAGGAGAGTGGGTACTATAGATGGAAGACAATGAGTTGACAAAGAACAAAATGTAATATGACAATGAAATACCAAAACAACTCCAACATTTCAGACATGGAGCAGGACACTGCATCCTGACTATTCCTTTTAGGCTGCCTGGACTTGATCTAGTTGTCTATACCATTTAACTTAGTGGCAAGTGGCATTAGGTATCTTGTAGCTTGGTTGTTTTGTCTGGTTGACAATAGCTGAGCAATGTTTTCTCAAGGGTTGATAGGATAGTTTGGAGCTGTTGAGTCAAGCACAGTGTGACTACCTCTCCTTACAGCAGGTATGGATACTCTCCACAGCACATACTGCATAATGCCTAAGGGACGTGGTAGACATTACGTGTTGTGGGTGGAAAGGAAACTTGGCCTCTGACGCAGCCTAAAGGATGTGTTAACCAAGGGATACGGAGAATGTTATATAAATCCTGTGTGTTGGCCAAGTGATTTGAGTGACCTGCGTGTTGCCCAGTTTACCTGTATGAGTAGGCCACATACCTCAGGCTAATCCTGCCTATGTTAAACTGCAGCTTCTAATAAGGCATAGAAATGAAATGGCTCTATTTCCCGGTGTTCCTAGGCAAGATGATTAACTCGCATGACTGAGTGGGACTCTTTGGAAAATCAGACCATGTGACTGTTTCTCTAATTGTTGATCTGGCTGAGTGACAGGCAAGAAAAAGCTCTAAACTTTCTTGCCCTTATTTCTTACATTGTAATGAAACTGAAAATGGAGATGTTTTCAATTTTCAGTTTAGAAGATTAAACTAACTGTTCAATAACTTGAACTTCTGCCATCTCCTTTTTCTCTGTTATCACTTAGTCACCTTGAAGGCAATCAATTCTTGCAGTGGAAGCCCTAGTCTTAGTGTGATGACCGACATTGTAAAATTTCTTAGGAAAATACTATTACTGATCTAAATGGTCAACTTCTATTTCTGTTATCATTTACGCAGGCAAATGCCTGCTGGCCCACTAATCTGAACTCATATCGGGGAAACCCATGCTCAGCAAAGACAAAGTTTCTTTACATTCCTGGGTACATGTCAGCTTTTTACAATTCTATCTCCAAGAGAGGTTTCCTTTAGACATGTTTTGAAATAAGCTGCTACTAAAATGGGGTCTAGCTTTGCTTTTCAAAAAGTTGCAGCCTTTAAAATGAAAATTATTGGATTATAAGTGTTTAGGACATGAAAGGAAGATGAAAAAAGAAGCATTTTGTTCATTAGAAGTCTAAACCTGTACAAGCATTTAATGGAAATGTTTACCCACTTTTACCCTGATGATTACATATGAAAGCTCATGCTTTTTAATTTCTTTGCTGGCACAAAACACATAACACAGGATTTTAAGATATGATGTTATGCATTTGAGGTTATTAAAAAAAATTCTGAGACATGTTGATGAACTAGAAAATGGAGATAAATGGTGTCATCTTTAAGAAATGCATTCCAGAACGTAAAGGAATAGCTACACAATTGATGAAATCAAGCTTTTCTGATATAATGGTGTTTTTAACAAGATTTGAGGGCCTAAAATTGACATAGCTGTAATTAAAGTTCTGCATGCTGATCTACCATGGCATGCGCACATCTCTGTTATTAAGTCTGCTCTACCAAAAAGCTGATGAAATACACTCTGAAATGTATTTTTTAAAAAAATCAAGTTTTATTCCTGGGGATATCAGCACTCAGACAGCTCCTGTAGTGGCTGTAACTGGAGTCAGCAAATTAAAGAATGCACCTACAAAGTTTTAATTGTTTCATTTGTCAGTCTACTGAACTGATCATTCACCTCTGTTTGTTTTTTCTGTTGCATTTATAAAGCTCTGAGTAAGGTGGTATGAAATCCTATTCTGCTTATGGTATCTGAAAAAAAACAGTGCTTATAATTTGATTACATTTCTTTATGTAAACTTTCTACAACTTTCTACCCTATCTCATTCCCTAGTTTGCAGAAACGTATTTTCTGTTCTGTCCCCTTCCATTTCACATTTTCTCTACTATGCCTGTTTTCTTATTCAGCATAAATAATCATTTTGCTCTACAGTCATCTAAGTTCGTTTATATTAGGAATTAATACAATATACCTCCAGGCTGTCTTCTTACTATCTAGAACAAAAAAGAAGACTGGGTTCAGCTCCTAATGAATCATTCCTTTTTGGGGGAAATACAAAGTGCGGTTGACTGAAATGCCATTAAAATCTTAGATATCCATTAAAAGTGCAAGTGTAATACATTTAAATGCAGAATGGAAGACAGACTGGGCATATGAAAAATGAATGAGCACTTACAAAAATGACTGTACTCATTTCAAAAACTCTAAAGGTTACTCTGGAAGAACTCCAACTGTTGTGAGCACAGCCTCCTCTTAATTTTCAGTACTGTGGCCTGTCATAGTCACGAACTGGAAATGAGGAAACTCACTTTTAGAGTGGCACCGTTGTAGCCTGATGACTGCATCACCATAGATTCTTCTGCACAGTTGTCTTTGCTCCAAGTTTATCATTTCAGTGTTACCTCTAACTTATTCTATGTATGTCTGAACTATATATACTATCTTAATATAATTTTTAAGATTTAAAGATAAATTTTAGCTAAAAAAAAATCTGAATTATCTGTTCTACTTTTTTCCTCATTGCAAGCATCATACCAATTGCTTGCATTTCTCTGCATTAATTTATAGTTTTTTCTTGTTATAATAGGTACTAGTTATGTAATTACTCTAGCCAAAACTCTGTAGGATGTACTGGTAAGACTTCAGCTCGCCTGTCCATATGGCGATAAATTTTTTCTTTTACAACTGGAACCTTAGTTTTTTGTTCAAAGTGGAGCTTTTAATATTCTAAGGTATTAATTTAAACAATAACCAGACTCTGCTATTCTATTTCCTAGTCCCTTACAACTGCTCAGGAAATTTTTGATGACTGTGAGAGAGGGAAAGTGAAGGGACAGAATGCTGATCAGTTGGGGGGGGGGGGGGGGAGAAAAAAAGATTTGCCCAGTAGAACTGGTTTTGAGGAATTTCTCGCCTGAAAATGCAATGAAAAAATGTGGCTTTTATTTTTTTTCACTTTTGATACATTTAGACTAAAAATATCAAACAGATTTCATTCTGTCTGTCCTATCAATGACAAGTGTCTGCAAGTGACTGCAATTTGGCAGTCATTATGTCTTCAGGAGTTTCTACAGGATATGTATAATGCAATAAGCTATTCAACATTCATTCATATAATTTTAAGTTGCAAGATGAAATGCTCCATTTATCAAAATAAAGGCTCATCTCTAGTGCTAAAGTACAAACAAAACCCAACATTTCTAGGCCCGGATTCATCCCATCCTGACACAGAGCTCTAAAACAGTTCAGATGAATCGTGACCACTAGAGCACAGAGCACAAGAATCCCTCATGACATCTTTCAGCACCACACTGCATACCACTAAATTTAGGTGTCTAAATGTAGGAAAGCAATTAAAATGCCTTGCCATGAATTCAGCCCGCCTCTCCTTTGCTCCAGGGAGGCAGCAACCTCCATACAAACAGCGGTTTCTATCCCCGCTGCCCCCGTACCAGCTCAGCGCTGTGAGAACGAAAGGCTGGAGGCACCCCCGTGCCCTTCCCAGCACCGCCTTCTCCCGCTCCAGGAGCAGCCGCCGCCGGCTTGGGACAACCCCGCGCCGATGGACACACCTCGTGCTTGTGCCACAGCACGCACGCTTCATCGCCGGTGCAGATAGCGAAGGTGAGCAGGAAGGACCGCGATGGCCACGTCACAGCGAGCAGCAGTCGCGCAGCGGCCGGTGGCCGTGTCACAGCGAGCGGCAGGTGGGCGGTGGCCGTGGCACAGCAGCAGCGGGCGGTGGTGGCATCACGGTGGGTGTCAGAAGGGCTGCGGGGCAGGGGGAGGCAGGCCGGCCAAGTGAGCGCAGAGGATGAGGGGCGGCGGGAGGGAAAGGGCTGCCACCTCCCTTCAGGGGCTGGGCCTGGGCCCTCACCCAGCCCCAGCGAGCTGCAGGGCTGTCGGCCCCGCGTCCCCTGGCCGTAAGGGAGCTGTGGGGTCCAACGGCCTTCGTCCGTGGCTGCAAACTCACCTCGTCCCGCTGCCCCAGAGGCATCTGCAGAAGACGCCCCAGCGCTGCTGGAGCCACAGATTTTGGGAGCATCTTACCGTTGACCTGCGCTGTGTCCACCATGAAGCAGAAGGTGCCGGACGTGAGAGAGGGTGGTGAGTGAGAGCAAAGTACCCCACGGCTGCCTGGCGGGGAGCAAGGAGCCCCAGCCAGAAGGGGTAAGTGGAGCAGAGAGGAGAGGGGGAGGTGAGGGCAGGGCTTGGGCTCGCCTTGTCCGCCCCAGCCTGGGCTTCCCCTGGAGCTGTGGCCACTCCTTCTCTTGTACTGCTTATGCACCGAATAACAGGGAAAGTTCAAAGAAAACAATCAGCTTTGATTAATTCAACATGCAAGAACAGAAATTAATGAAATAATCTCCTTATTCTTTGTTCTGGAGACAAGATTTGGTCGTAATATTGAAATCATGGTTTATTTAATACAGGACCTTGTTATTTCTATGTGACATTTTAATCAAACAAGCTAATGTTGGAAACAGGTTTCAAATAATTATGTTTAATTACTTAAGCATCATTTAATCAAAATAATCTTCAATGGTAATAATTATCATTGTCAGTCCTTTTCTCACACATACTTAGATATATCATGTTAATATCAACCTTGATTACTATACTTACTGAAAACTACATTCTAATTTTCTCTTTTAAATCAGCAGTATACCTCAGGTAATTTCAGAGGCATCTTTAGTCCTTTATATTTACTCATTATAGCTTCAGCAAATGTTATAAACAACCATAAACCCTCTAGCTTTATAAATCAATTCAGTGTTTCAACCTATTGTTGATGATTTAATGACCAGTCATTGGTCAATACACTCATGTATATCCATTAATCTCTTGCACATACTGTCTTTTCAGTTAGGAGTAAAGTTTTTAAACCCAACTAAGTCAATGTGAAAGACTTCAAGGGGTTTGAGTCTCATTTTAAAAGTTGGCTTCATGATAAGCTTATAATAAGTATTACCTTTTATCTGTAATTCAGCTAATATTTAGATCCGCTGACTATTTATAATACATTAAATTTTAAGAATCGGCACTCTCAGGTTACGTCTGCATTGCAGCTGCTGAGGCAGTGCTATCTGAACAGCTTGAAATGGGTATTGGAAGCCAGCGAGATGCTGGAAGCATGGTGGTTTGTTTGGTTTAATATAATCTGTTAAGAAGCATGATAAATTAGTCCCTGTGGAGTTTCATGCTATCACAGTTTGAATGCTTCTGGAACCTGACCTAGTGCATTTTAAGTTATCTTGGCTGGCAAGGTGCAGTGATAATGTATCTCATTAATTCCAAGTCTGGAATAATTCCTCAAGAATTAGCAGAGCTGTTTAGGTATAAAGACAAAATAAACAATGGAAGTGAGGAACGCATTCAGTTTTGCTCAGTTTCTTAGGGAAGATTGTTGAAACAACTCTCGAAAAGCACAGCTGAGCACCATCTTCAAATGTTTGCGTCATGACACTTCCTACAACTCCTAACTTTGATCCCCCTCTGAGCCCTATATCTGGAGTGTAGCACAGCTTCAAGGCTCTGAGCCCTTCAGAAAGGGTCCCTGGGTAGCACAGACACAAAACTGAACTCTGATTTTGATGATACTGATACAAATCATTATTAAGATGGCATAGGGAAACCAGTTATTATGGTTTAAAGTTTGGCCTAATGACATACAAAACTTGATTTTATACTTTTCCAACATGGAAAGAAACTCAGTGCAAGCAGGGACTAGGCAGTATAATGGGGTGATGTATACAGGAGTGTTAGTCACTTTTTAATCTTATTCAGCAGTGCACATACAAGATACACTGCCATTATCACATAATTACATCCAAGTTTGAAGTGTAAGGCCTATATTTAAGGTCAAAAGAAAACAGCACAGCTGTGGCTTCATCCCCTCTTGGGTCAAAATGGATCCCAAAACTTTGCTAGACAAAACTGGAGTTTGGACCTGAAGCATCATTTGTTATTCAACAACATGTTCCTTATACATGGAAAATCAAAAGCCATATTTAACCATGTCATCTCGGGTAATGCATTTATTTGTCACTGATGCTGCATTAAACACTCAACAGATATGATCAGCAAGGGTGATAGGACTAACAGGAAATGTAAAGTCCTGGCTATTTCTCTGCAGATAATAATGATAAAGGCTGACTTTCTCTCAGATATCACAGAGTGTAAGTTTGTAAAAGTTGTGGCTATTAATGGAAAATTAGACTGAAGCATCTGTATTAGTGTCAGAGTAAGTTGACTCTCACCACAATGAAATAGAACACTGACAGACTACTGATGTCAACAAAATGACCTTCTATGAAAATAGAGTGCAAACAACTTGTATTCTTATTTTTGAAAATTGTAGATGTATCTGGTGTGTCATTCTGTGACCTGAAAGTTTCCTCACGACCTTCCAGAACCCAACCTGCTTCGCTGCACTGACTGCCTCTTATTTTGACTTGTTCTATTTCCAGTGTACACATGAAGTAGTTTCCTGATCAACAGTCAGTCTTCCACTTCATAGAAGATAATTAATCTGAAATTTTCACATGAATCCGATTTTGTGTGAATTTTTCACAAACCTTTATTCACATATTATACAGCTCTAGATCATTTGCAAATTGTTAGAAATAGTAACCAAGTTTTCACTCAACCCTCTCCCTGGTGCCAGATGTGGTCCATTTGTCATACTGATGTCCAGTAGCAATAATCAAGTGGTATTTTGAGGCATAAGGAAAACATAAGGGTAAAATTCTGAGTTTATCAAACAGAACTTAAGATAGAGCATCATTTCTACCCATCTGGATCTCATACCTGATGACTTTCAGTGTGCTGAGCATGCTGTGGATTACTTTTGTTTATTAAAGCAGTAACACCTCAGTGGGAGAGATTTGCCTTCTTATTTTCCTTCAGATCTAGTGTTTGGTAGAATTTCATCCTGCAGTCTCTGTAGCTGAAGACAGATTTGGCTATTTTGGACTAATGTTGCAATTTAAATATGTCTTGACTTAATCAAGTTTGTTTATGAAGTACTTTCACCACAACTATACTTTTGTTTTACAATGACTTCTTTACCTATGTGAAAATATTCTTTATGTTTTGTGTATCTCCTTTCTCATCCTGAATGATATGTCATGGTGCCACAGTGGTATCTTTTCACATATGCACATTAAGTTAGGAAGAATTGTTGTACAGCTTTTTGCTAGATAGCTGTTTACCAATAAATATTTTTTAATGAACTTTGGAAGCAGTACAAATATAGTCTGGGCTGGTAATATGTATTATAGTATAGCATTACCTAAACTACCTTAAACGTTAGAACAGACAATTTTCTGGTAATATCAGAGACCATACAAATATGCATTAATATTAATCCTCAGCACTTTATTATCAGTCTTTTCAACAAGTCAAACAGAAGACAAAAAGTCGCAAGTTATGTTTTCCCAACTAAGGAGAATAATCAGTTTTGATTATACTCTTATAAAAATAGTTCACATTCAAGTAAGTAATAAAACACTCAGTTTTTTATGAATTTTTTGTTAGCTGAAATAATGGACAAAAGCAACTACATTTCTTGAGTAGATTGCCATATAAATAGTATGTTTCCATAGAGTGACCTTCCTCTCCTATTGGAATAGAAAATGATGGCATGAGCTCATTTAAAATTATACAGTGATCCTGAAGAAAAGAAACTTTGTTAAGATGAATTAAGGTTGAGGAGATATAGTACTAACTTTTTGGAAAAACACTGCAGAAGACCATTTCAGTAAATGCATAATAATGCTACAGGAACTGCCACTTAGAAGAAACATCAGTGACCTAAAAACCTAGAAGTCTAGAGTTAAAATCTTTTCTTTAAGACTTGAAAAATGAAAATTTATAGCACATTAAAATATTCAAACCTAAAATAAGATTGTAAATAACATATTGGCAGTAATGTTGAACACAGTGGAGATCAGTGAAAGAAATGTCCTCCAGCCACATGGCCCTGGTAAAGAGCAGTCCAGATCTTGTCAGTGGTCGCAGTTTGCTGGCTGCTTGCGTGGGCTGGAGGTGGCAGGCCCTGCCTTTATGTAAGAATGCTGAAGTCAATGAGCTAGGACACTAAGCAGGAAATGATGAAAAAAGACTTGGGGATTGATCTAGATGATCTCAAGAGGGTCCTGTCCAACCTAAATGATTCTGTGGTGAGTGAGATGGTTGAAGACTTTAGGGGCTGGGATTTGCTTAGTAAATTTATATGTAGTGGTGAGAGCTACCACAGCGACCATGCTGGCTACACAGACCTGTCAGTGTATCCTCCTCTCTAAACCTGCTATTACCACTCCAGCAGGCTGGCAGTCCTTACTCAGAAAGGTCTCAGAGTGAAAACAGAATGGCATGAAGAGGCAGACAGGGTGACAGGAAAGCAGAGACTGTTGTTTGCTGAAATTGTCTGTGGTTGCATACACATGGAAACATCAAAAAGCACTTCTGAGGTTGCTAAACCTCAAATACTTGTGACTATTTGATAGCATAGATAGATTTTAAGATGGGGAACAGCAAATTCTGGACACTACCAAGATGTTCCAGGAGTAAGAGTCACTGACCTTTAGGTAGAGAAGGAGACTGAGGGAAGCAACTGGCATCTGCCTTGGTGCAGAACAAGCTTGTCCTCTACTGGCTGAGAAGCAGTGAGGTCAGTAACCGACCTAGGAGTTGTAGCAGATCGCCTTACATCCACTCTGGTTTTTTGAGGAGGTGTTCACCTCCCCACCATCTCCCCTTATCGTCACTATTTCATGCTTACTCAATATTTGAACCAGCACTAAATCCCCAGAGGGGGGCAGGTTAAAGCCTGCGTTCCATGCGGCTTCCTAGAAGCTTTACCAGGTTGGTACTTGATTTCAGAAAGTTCTCATAAAAATATCACCATAAAAGGGTGCAGTCATTCAACAGAGAAGGAAGAATATACAGGAATTTCCTTGGAGCAGCTTTTTATGTTAGAGGTGTCAAGATTCATTGGCATATATGGAATGATGGTGGTTCAGCTCTCCACTAGATGAGAATAGTAACAGCAGCAGCAAAACAAATTATGCCTCTTTTTTCCTTTGTATGTATTTTCAAGAAAAGGGGAAAGAAAATAACACAAGCATCCTGAAATGGCCCTTACTTCTGGGGATGGCTGAGTTTAGAGTACTCAGATGCTTTTCATTTCTTCCCAGCATGTATTATGATCAACAAATCCAGAATTAATATTAGTTCAGAGAAAACAAATACCTGATGTAATCTTCCTATCTGTTCCATGACTATGTTTTCTATTTTATTCTTGTCTTCTGTGTGGGTTTTGTGCTGTTTGTATTCTAGAGACTTCCAGCATCTAGAAAGTAACATATCTTTAACATTCAGGAAAACGAAAGATTAAAAAAAATATACACCCAAGAGATTCATTCCTGTACCAAGAGTCCTTGTTGATTCCAGTCACGTCAGGTCCCTTCTAGAGTTGCAAGGGCTGTCACTCAGTCTGTGCTGTAGGCTGGCATTTGAAAGCTTCTAGCTTGCCTCTTGACATGTCCCACTCCGTTTGACTTGTTCAGCTTTATTTCCTTCACAATAATATATGGTCCTAAGGAACTCATTCTTTTCCTACCTATGTTCAACTTAAGCCATTTAAGCTCTGTTTTTCTGTGAAATTTGCTGCATTTTTTTTCTCTGTGGTGAAGCATTATTTTCACATCTGAGGATTTTAACATTTAAATAATACTAAAAGTCTTGCAACATGTTAGTAAACAACAGTAGGATTCTTTCCATTTTCCCTGCAATGCCATGTTAAATGAGAAGTCTTATTATACAACCTTATTTAGAATATGCTAATGAAGATGAATTCTCCAGTAAAATTTTCTAAATTATCAGGCAGAAGCATCCTGTATGAAGTAGTTTGTTTTCTTTTCCATTTTAAGTTAAAATGTAATTGGAGCTTGGTCAAAACTGCCTGAAGTTGAAGACTCACTGTACAGCAATAACTTCATTAAAAAACAAATTAAGAGTAGGAAAATATGGAATATGCAAAAATGGAAGATGTTTAGTCCTCTGTGAAAAAAAAAAAAAGAGAAACAGGCAAGTACAGTAACGAGAGAAAAAGAAAATACAGAAAATACACTTGCATAAAAAACTTTCTGGATTTCCATTGGTGGCCTCTTTTCCTTATCCTTTGGAGGTTAAATGCTTTTGGGTTACAGTTTAGACAAATGTCTACACCTCTTTGGCAAGGGCTCTTCAAAGATTGCAGCAGCTACAGTGGGCTCCAACCAAGGAGGGCAGCAGGAGGTCATATAAATGGTATGAGCTGAGCAGATCAGGACATAAAGGAAAGCAGAGAGTGGATTTTTCTGGAACTTGGGCTCTTCTGTTAACTTCTTAGGGCAAAACCTAATTTGATCCCTCTCACCCCCCATGGCAGGAAAGGTTAGGATGGATAACAAGGAACTTCATGGGGCATCACGAGCAGCTAGTTTGAATATGTAATTTAGAAGCATAGTTGCCTACACTTCTTTGTTATTCAATGAATAGAGACACTTTTCCAGAGGACAATTCAAAGCAGGAACTTTATTTCTCTCTCTCTCTTTCTGTTTCATATATAAGGAATCCACAAAGACTCTCAGAGCCTGAAATTAGGTAGGATGGAGAGTTCATCTAAACTCAGCATAGCTATTGGTGCTTTACTTTTCTGAGCCATCTCTATGAAATTTGATGCCATTATATTCTTGTGAATATACAGGTAATCATCAGATTGGTAAACACAGACTGCAGTCATCAAGTCACGTCTGGTTTGTTGAGCTTACCGGGATTTAATAATAGGTCAGTTGTGGTCTACAGATGCACAGCCTACTGTAAGCCTTATGGACTAGGCTCATATTTCAGTGTGAAGTCAAATGAAGTAATTTAAAGCTATTGGGCTGCTTATCAGATTAGCATAGATAGCTACTGTATACATTTATGCAGCCCGTTACCCCTCCCATCTGAACAAGGAGGAACTAAAGTTTCCTCCTTCGATCACATAAGGAGAGGTGGTTTCCCAGGAGGTCTCATTAGACAGGATTTCAGCATTAGTCACATATTTCTTTAGCACGTCTTTTGCTGGTTGTAGAAATGTCAGTGACAATAGACAGAGCAAACCAGAGGAGATTTCAGCAATATTGTGCCTACTTAATTAATCTTGGTTGGTGTTCTGGAACCGCATAGCTATTAGGATAATAATAAGAATAAGTTTTTGTGTAGAAAATACCCTGCACAAATATCTCAGGATGTCTAATGCAATATAATTAGATTCTGAAAAGGCTATAAATAACGTGATAATTGAGCCACTATGAAAGTGAACAGGAACGAAATGAAACCATAAGATAATGATTTTGTGCCATCAACTCCAAATCTTTGACATAAAATTATACTCTTATAGAGTTATGTTAACCAAAGAGAACACCAGAGGCTGCAAAGATGTGTATGGTAGCTTAAGGTGCTTCTATGGCATTAATGCCTAGAAGGCCCATCTGAGACAGATGCTGTGCTCTGCCAGGCAGTGTATAAACAAAATTTAAGAAATGATCTGTTTCTTTACAAAAGAAGATGACCCCAATTCTTTGAAGATTTCATCAAGAATTTATATCATTATATAAAGGCAATGGTCCTGTAACAGTTTAAAAGCTAATAGCTGAAAAAGGAGGGTCTGAAGGCACACTTCTTTCCTACAGGCTACAGACTGCAAACCTCATTCATTCATAATGCTGTGCCTGTCTGAACAAGATTTCTGGCTTTCTGTAATTGGTGTAGTGGTTCTTTCACACACAGCTGGTAAGCTACCAAAAGCAATTTGAATCAATTAGTCTGCCTTTCTGTATGACATATTTGAATTTCATGTGCTAGTTTCTGAACCAAAGCCAATCCATGATTTATTTTAACTAAACCACTGTTCCCTCAACTTCCTTTGTAGGCCCTTGAATATTTTCCAGAGTAGTTGCTGACTCAAGTAGGAATTTAGGCTATGGCAATAAGATTGTTCTTAGTTTGGAATAAACCACAAAGCTGAGTTTGAGCTAAAATGAAGGACACTTTGATTTGTAGATTTTCCTTTACAAAATTTTCAGTTAAATTGCTATTGGTGTGCTAGTTAAAGAGGTAAAGTCTTTTTGTGTCATTTTCCAAGATGCTGTGTGTGGACATACATACAGACAGTCATACACGCGTAGTGTGACTTCCTGCATTTAGTGGGTAAGATTGCGTAGTGGATCACAGGTAGTGGGCCAACACAGCTACATTCACAGCAAAACTGCAGTGGGCAGAAGGGAAGGCAAAGACAACTGCTCTTCATTACTCTGGCTGAATTATGTAAATGTGGTCCCTCATCTTGAAAATGCTCTAATTTTTATGAACTGTGCAAGCCCTTGCACACCAAGTAACTTTTCCTTTTTCCTGTTTATCCACTATGAAAGTTCAAGCATGGAGTATACAGTTCAAGCATGGTTCTGTATCACTTGAGAGTTCACTCTACAAGGCAGAGAAAACCCAATCATCCAATTTTAGCTGTTAAGGATGCTTTGCAGAGGAGTGACAAGGGAGCATGAGTAATTTACCTTTTTTAAAAAGGTAAGAAATTTCTGGTTGTATCATCTTTTAGTATTTTAAAGTCTAAAACATATTCTAATTTTGCTTATTGAGTTTCTTCATTACACAGGAGGGTGATGCTCTGCTTTAATAACTGTCCTTCAGAATGGTTTTAAGACCTCCCTCATCTTGCTAAGATACATAAATGTATATAGGAGCATAAAAGTAACGTACAGACAAAGCTCTTGCACTCTGAGCAAAGCAAGAAGTGAAAATAGCTCAAAATACATTTCTGTTAAGCAAAAGGATCAATATTCTTGTGATTTATCCCCTTTCCTTTCTGGGTGTTCAGCCCCTACTGACTTTTGTTCTTGACCATTACTTTATAGAAGGAAGAGCTGAGGTGCTTTCATGCATATAGGCTATAAAGTGTACAGGTGCTGACCTGCAAGGACAAATGGTGGTTGCTTGCTTATGAGGCTCTCAAATGGTATCCCTAGACTTAAGCAGGCAGTGCTGACATACTGTTTTGAGCTGAAAATTCTTACTGTGTCCATAGAAACAATGAACAAGTAACGCTTAGGGATAAAAACAGAGGTTCCTCTTGTGGGTCTGTAATAGACCAAAAGAGATAAATGTGTTTAATTTTGTGCCTGAAGCCTATGACAATGTTACAGTCTTAAACACCACTTCTTCTTTACATCAAATTAATAAAAAGAAATCCCTTTAAAATGGGAAGAAAAGGCTATGTGATTTAAATACCTTTTAATTTTAGTTGGGTATGTCTGTCCCAAAATAAAGGACTGCTTTTTGTTCAATAGGTGTACTAGTTGAAGATGACACCTTACAGACTGCATCTCAATTGCTTCCATTACAGTATGCTGGCTAGCCTGATGTTTCTTGCTGATTGGTGCCATTTGAAGCTTCAATAAGAGTGATTAGGGTCCAGATTCTCAAAAGTGATCAGCATCTTGCAGGCTTTTATTGTTCCTCTGAGTGCATTTGAAAGCCTCCTCTCAGTATGTGATTCTGACAGCTTGCTTTCTGTACCTCCACTAGTGGGGCTGTGAAAGCCTAAGGAGCAAAAGTGCTATTTTTTTAAATTTTTTTTTTGGTCAAGATTAGAATGAACTTTGCTGGTAGCACTAACGATGTTTTGGGGGAATCTCCCCTCTCTGCTTCTAAGATGATGCTAACGTAACATTGACTTGCTTTGAGAGAAAAGACAGACCTTCAGGTAACATTTGCACTGTAAAGCACTGAGAATATTTGTCAGAATATATTTGACAGAAGCAATCTGTGTTGCTGAGTTAAAGAAAAGAACAGTTTAGGGAATGGCAGGTAGGTAAACTGAAGACTGAGTAAGTGTTTCCAGCTGAGAGTTAATATTAGCTGAGGATCTACTGCCATGAAAGACTAGAAAAATGCAATACTCAGAGCAACAAAAGATAACACTTTAATTCACTGAGGTCTGTATTCAGCCATTATCTGATCTGGAAGCATTCTGTCACCTAAAGAATGAATGTGATGAAGCCATGGTGGAAAAGCATGAAATGTTAATGCATATGGTTGGAAAAAAAATCCAGTTATACTTCATCTAGCACTGAACCAGCTGCAATAATGAGAAAGGGTGAACTAACTGAAGAATCTTGCAAGATACATGTATGGATTCTGTCTTCTTTTATAAATGTATATATTGTATATACATATATATAAAAGATATAATATAAATCTTGTGTATATGTATATATTCTGTCACCTTTAAAGGTGACAGACACTATACTGCAAGTACGGCCACTAAGTTTCAATACATTTCTCTTTGTAGAATAGATACTACATTTCCTAAGAACAGGAATTATGATCTAGAGCATGAATGTTCCTTTGCCTGAAGATAACAGTGTCAGTGGATTTATTAACGATAAATAAAACCATATTACCTTTTTCACTTGTACAGAATCATAAAATATTATTTATTTTACTTTAACTACTGTAAGGAGCAACTCATTGACCAAGTCATGCAACTCCAGACATAATGTATTATTTATTATTTAATAGCACAGTCAGTTTTATTTCGTATATTCCAGAGCCTTGTATCTCAAAGTTTGTCTAAGAAAGAGTGCTATCAACCTCCACTCTGGTATTAATTTGGAGGAAAAAAACCATCTTTCAGAAATGTTATGTAGATTCTAGTAACCATGTATTGATAATGGCTAAATAAGTTTGAAAATTAACCAAGTGAAGGACGTCCTTAAAGGGCTTTTCTAAGAATGGAATTATGTTCTTGTTTAAAATGGGGCCTCAAATATGTGTGTTTCTTTTGCAGAGAGAGGATTAAGAGGAAACTATCATGGTAGTTGTGACTAACCAGACAAAATGTTTGATTCTGTGACCAGATCTTTGCATGACCGTGATTTTAATCTGTTACTGTCAAAAGTCTAAGATATGAACAGGGTCTTCTTACAAAAGCTTTGGCTGTTGCAGTCAGAATCTGCTGTAATGAACTCCAAGAACTTTTAACACTGGTCATCCTGCCTGCCTGATAGTGACGTGTTCTAAGATTTTATTCCTATTCGATACCATTGAAGGGGTTTTGTCTAATGTGAAAAGAAAAATGAATGCTTTTTCACCTCATGCTCTGAGGCATTTCCCATCAATAATTCCAGCTGTCATGATTTGGCTGATGCTAGGTTATCAGTTTTCTCCAGTGTATTCATCTCACTGTATTTTTGAGAAGAATAGAATACTCTTAAGAGTAAGCCAACTAGAAAATGTCACTACATTTATAGTTTAGAGAAATGTTCTCAAGACAACGGAGGAATGACAGATTAAAAATGTAATGCATTCTTTTTAAGGTTATTATGAGAAAGTTAAGGTTTTAGCAATTGAGTAGTGGACAGGAGAGTGCAGTTTTCCCTTTTTCAGGCAGGCGATTCAATTCCTCAGGGACTCACTGAGTGCCAGATGGTGCTACTGTGATTTTATAGCACCTGAGGAACTAGTCCTGTTGTTTTACAGTCAGTCACTGTTCCAGTGGTGACTCTCAGCCTTGAAGTCATCCCTCAATTCATACGCTCATTAATTAAGAACGATTTTGAGAGTGCCTTCTTCATTGTGGCAGCTCAGCTGGTCAGGGAAGCGCTCTCTCTTCATTCACATCTCTCTTCCTCAGAAAGACAGGATGAAAAAACTTTAGATCAGACCCGGTTTTGTTTCCCTTCTCTTTCTTCAGAACCCAATGTGAAAACTAGCTTTGATTAATGGGCAGGACTGTTTACACAGAGGGCCCTGGAGCAGGTGGCTGGAAGACATGAGTTGCTCGGTGCCTTTGTCAAGCTATTTAACTCCTTTAAATCTCAGCTAGTCACCCTCTAAAACAGCAGGATAGGAGTCAGGCATTTACCCTTCTTCATTAGGCGTTATCATTAAATTGCCATAAATGTTCCCAGTGGGCACAGGTTTGCCCTGAGTATTCACGAAGGTACCTTTTTTTTGTGCCCCTCCCCTGCTCGCCCTTTTTTTTTTTCGATGTGAAATTATGTATCTTTCTGTGTTAGAAAAATCACATGCATATAAAATGGTTCAAAGACAGTGTGGAGTGGAGAGCCTGGGGATGGCTCTGGACAACTACTCAGCAAGTGGGAGAAGCTGCTGAACAGTCCTCAGGAAACAATCAGGCTGAAAATTAAGCAGCCAAAAAGCATCTCAGCCATGGAGCCAGGCAAAGAAAGGGTCAGGCCTCAAATAATATTGAAATTCAATAAGAACATAAAACATGCATCATTTTTCCTGCTCTATCTATCAAGACTTCTTTCGTACTTATTTGCATTTAATGGGTACAGCCTTAGAAATATTACAGCATAACACCCAAGACACCTTCAGTCCCATGCCAATTAAATGTTCATTAACAAATCTGTATCTTATCCTAATTCACTGTTGCCATGCATGAGCAGCAGGTGAATGAATCATCTGGCTTGTTATGATAGTGTTTAAAAGAAACGTCACGTCTACTTTTTAAGTATTTTTTCTCATTAGGTTTTGAGTACAAATGAAGTATTATGCTTGGCTGCAACACTTTGGGGAAAGAAGCAGTGGAAGAAGTTAGGTGAATTTTCAAGCCAATTCAAGGTTGCTACAGGTTCTAAAACTGAAGAGAGGAGGGAAATGAATAAAAATTCACTTATTTTATCAAGTTCATCAGTCTGGCCAGTGAAGTTAGCATGTAGTGAGAGGCTGTACTGTAGATTACTTGCTATGTTATAGGAATCATGATACACAGTTGTAGGAATTCCCTGGTTCATGGAAATGCTTAGTGTGCATTTTGCATGGGGTGTAATTTACTTTACTTGTAGTGCTCACTAACAATATCCAGAAAAATAATTAGTGCACAGACAGCATGACAGTATCACTCATCTCTACTCCTGAATGATACATCATTTACTCAGCAATCACTAAAGATTGTGCCTAAAGATATAGCCTACCCCACTGATATTTAAAACATGCAGGAAAGAGAATTCTCAGTAGCTGTGGGCTTGTTGATGTTGTATTTTAGATGCATCAACTAAACAAGCACCAGCACTGAAATGTAACAAGAAAAGCAGCAGAATTTGCCATTCTTCTGAATGTAAAACCCACTCATCCCTCATCCCTTGTAGAGATCACTAGGCCTACTTGGTCTTCAAGAAATGTCTGTACAAAATTGCACAAGATGAATATTGGAAACTGCTTGGAAATCCCAAGCACTTCATCTGTATCTCCTTAAAGAATCATAAGCCAATCCAGAAGAAGTGAATGTGAATATAAATACGTGGCTATAATTCATCTATTACATTATTGTATTACATGTCTGTAGGTGTTCTGTTGGCCTAGAAGGTAGAGCATACAATTAATGACAACTTTGGGCTGAAAGATAGAATGATATAGAAAACAAGACATCACCTAGGCAACAGAGGAAGATTGAGTGGGAGACAGGTTAAAAAAAGTTACAGGATTTAGCTATAGGTACAGTTCACTGCCAGTCTGTTGCATCAGTCACAGCTTGCCAATTATATTTAAAATTAACTCTTTTAACTTAACTTAATCCATATGCTGCAGCTGCTGAGAAATTGTGTGTGAGGCATAGAAATCTGCAATCCTTCTCTTTCAATTGAAAGCTGATATTTTAATGTCAGTTCTTACTATGCTCAGGTTGTTGTTATTGGTATGAATGAACAAATGAACAAATCCTAATTGGATAAAATCACATTAGTCTGACAACCTTGATCATTGGAGGGCTGCAACTTCATGATTTACAAGTAGTGCATTTATTCCTTTTGGGAAGATGTGAAAACTGTTATTTTCTAGGTCACAATCTATTAGATTTTGGCCAAGATTAATATAAAAAATGAATGAGTTTACTGTAGGTGATGCTGCTGATAGTAACAGAGAACTAAAGTGGTGAATTAGGATCTGGTGTGACTATGTATACACTTACCAAATCAAAGGAGAGGCGGCATTGCAAGATATTTATACACTAATTCTTCTTCCAGAAACGAAGTTGTGTAGAGGTCTGTAACAATGACACCCTTCTCCTGCAGGGACAGAAGGCCACAATGGCAGTGGCACAGAGTACATTGCTGTAATCTAGAGAAATTGCCATTACTTCCTTCCAATGGGTAAGGTTGAGCTGGATGAGTCTGAGTACTTGCACTTAGGGCTCTCAGACACAGAAATCTTAAAATGTGGCTGTTTGTTGTGTGACGTTGCTGCTAATTTGGCTGGCAAGGGTTAGACACCAAGGCAGCAATGCCAGCATCTTGCTGCTTCAATGCCAGTGGAAGGCTACTTCTCGGACCCTATTCAAATCATGGATAGTAACTCCTCTGAGGATAGGACAGATACAAGGAAAGGCCTTGATAGGTTATTGATTTAAGTTGTGTTAGAGTGGACCAGATCAAGAAAAGTTGTTCTGGACTGAGGATAAGCATCTGCTGGTATATGCAAGAAAGTTTAAAAAATTGGTGTTCAGCAAATCATAACTGAAAGAACTGGACTGTGCACAGACAAGCTTGGTAACCCAAACTGTTGTCCCTTTATGTCATTCTTACCCCCTACCCAACAGTAACAGCTTTATTAAATCATCAAAAATCCCAGGATCCAAGAGTAAGGAAGCAAAACCTGGTAAGAGGAATTTTTTCTGTGTTCTTTGTCCTAGACTTCAGCAGGCATACAAATAAAATCCCTGAGGTCCTTACAAGACATTAGACAGACCACCCATGAATCTCGCCTTTACACTCTTGTGCTGCTAAAATTGATGCACCCACAAAGATCAATGCTTCTTTTCTGCTTATATGCAGATTTGGGGCATAATTATATCCTCGAGTCTCTGTTTTTGCCATGGAACCATGGCAATTGCCTTTAGTTCATATTGTCTTATGACGATATATAAAAGAATTCATTGCGTATAAGGTAGCATCATAGATTCCAATATCACCAATGTATAGTAGTGGCATAAAATATGAATGGCACCAAGGTGATTTATATTCCTCAGTTTGCAAGATGCCTCAATGCTCGAAGGAAATAAATACGTTGCGGAAATACTGAAATGAATAGGAAAAAGAAAGATTTTAAAAAATGAGGCAAACATGGAATAAGAGCAGAGTATAAGATTCTTTCAAATAAATGGTAATGCATGTAAATTTGTGTGGCAAAAGACTAGATTAAAAAAAAACCAAAACCAAAACCCAAGTGTGCCTTGCTATGCATAGAATATTGGAAAATCCGAGCAGACATTGGCATATATGAAATTGACATCTGATAATATTGACGTGGCTTAATTTACTTGTGTTATATCTGTAATTGAAATGGGGAGGATGACCTTCACATGCTAATTCCCTGAAGGGCCCATAATAAATGCAATTACTCAGTTTCAAAATTATAAATTAATGTAAGTTTTTAGCACTGTCTTCAGATGACATTGGTTGTTAATTATCTCTCTAATATAATACAGGTGTAAAGTATAACTCTACTGGAAATAATGATCAGTATTCTTCTATTCATTTTTTTCATAATTTCTCTAGATAAAATATTTTAACATAAGCATCTGAAACTTCAAAAGACAAAAAATAATTTTCAAAGATCCTAGGTTTAGCTTGAAATTTTGGAAACTCGTGACAGATACTTACCATTCTGAGGCATGCAAACTGATTCAGAAATAGCACAGGTAAGATCTTTAAACTTTAGATTTAATTATTATGTATGCAAAGAAGACATTTAACAAATTGTTTCATTTTATTTTATTTGTTCCAAGTATAAAGTTTGGACTTTTGCAGTTTTTTACAGTCTGTATTGCTTGAGTTGCAGATAGATGTTGCTGCTAAGATACAAAACAATGAGCAATCTCTGTTAATGTTCTGATAATTCTTTGGTATCTTTACATTTTTTACTATAAGTTACCACTTAGAATAATAACTCATTCTGAAACCAAATTCTAATTAATTGTATCTTTGTGGGGATTTTATGAAAAGTATACTTAATGGAAACATCTCAGAAGAAAAAGTAGGAATGCAGAATAATCTAACTTCTCAGTTCCAGTTGGTAGGGCATGGAGGCAAGCCTTTACGTCTGAGCACTTGCATTCAGAAACACAAGTTGAACTTTCATCTCTATGCCTGTAAGAAAGATTCCGCAGCTTGCTCTCTTCTCAGTCGGGAACAGCTCCTCGTGAGCAGGTGCCCTTGTATTCCCATGTTGCAGAGCTGCCTGCTGATGCCCCAGCGCTGCTGGGAGCAGCGAGAGCCTTGGTGGTGTCGGGAAAAACGGCCGTAGTCAAGAATCACACTCAATATGAGTTAACATCTTGCTCGTTTACTGTTCAGACATTCTGACATTTATATAAAACTGACTTGTCCACGCGCCTTATACAATACTCTAATTGGTACAATACCCTGTTTCACGCGACACTATCTTATTCTCTATTGGCTGTGCAAGCTTCTTCACGAGGCGTCCAGCAGTCACTTATCTCATTCTTCAGCATCCAGGTGTTGTTTGTCAGGCTCTTCTTATCTTCTTTTTTCCCAGCGTACAAGGACACAGCGTCCTTGTCTGCTCCAGCGTTTTGTAAACTTATGCTTCGTTCCCACATAACGGCTGGATTGCTCACATGCCTTTGTCCAGCCGAGAAATCCTCAACATGGTGGTACCGAAGTCAAAGGCTGAAGCTTTACTGAGCGATATGTGGGGATGGAAGGTGCAGGGCTGCAGGCAGTGGTGCTATGGCAGGCAGCAGGTGGCATCAATGCATGCGACCTTGCTGCTAGTCTTTTCCTAGAAGAGAAGGGGAAGAACAGGAAAACTAGAAATTCATATTTGTATGCTCCAAAGATATTTCTAAACAGACCACTCTGCATTGGTAAGATCATACACATTGTTCATGCAGCACATAAACAATCCACTTCTGTCACCTGCCATAGTACAACGTCTGGGCAATCTAGGTGCTTTGTCCAGGGACTTAGAGCTACTAAATTGAATACTGGAAGAACTGGAAGGACATACAAATCATTCTTTAAATACTCTGAAATGCTGTCATTTTGTCAACTTGTTTGTCACAAGTTCATATGCAGTCAGCACCTATGGAGAAGATGGGAATTGAACTCTGTCGCACAATTTAACACAATTTATCTGAAAGCAGTGTGACTTCCCAAAGCCCTGCAACAGGCAATATTTTCTCATCTTTTACTTTTATTGATGTCCTAGTGGTGGAGCTCATTCTTTACGAATTTTTAAACAGCGTCTTTAAGAAATTTCTAAGTAATGATAAAGTGAAAATTTTTCAGTGAAGCCTCTTCCCCCACTGAAGTGTTTTTATATGAGGGGTTTGGGTTTTTTTGCAGGTGAACTTCTGTGGAATGGTTCTGTTTCAGTGGAATGGTTCTATTTCACTGGAGAATATAATCATATTCTCATAATTCTTGTAATAATTTCATTTCATTGTTTTCTGTAAGCTTCCTGGAAGCATCCAACAAAACTTGTACTTCCAGGTCTTGTGAAGTCCAGATATTCCTTGAGGAGCCATCTATGCATCTAGACTACATATCCCGTGATGTATTTATATTCTCTTATGGCTAAATTCCTGTAGTATATCATGGGAAATGTACCATAATTAGAGTGTCCAGTCTCTAGGGTGAAAGAGGGCTAAAGATACTGAAAACACAATTCCTGCAGATTCATATCCCATAACTTCCTGATCATATTTAGAAAAACAATCAAAACTAAATGGATTTGAATGAAACTTAAAGATTTGTGTGCAGAAGAAGAAATTATATCTGCCTTTGTTGTTCCATTCCCACATGTAATGGAGAGATGCTTCAGAACGTATTATGCACCCAATATTTTGTGAGCTTGTCTGAATAAGTCTTTATCTGAATTTCTTACAAGTACAAAATCAAATCCCTTCTCCCTGATGTTAAGAACATCATTTACTCTCATCTTCTGCTGCATATGTCCTGTTGCAGAGCTGGCAACCAGTATTGACAGAACAGATGCAGTGTGTATATATAATATCAAGAGCTCTTTCTTCACTTTGCATCAACCAAAGTACTTACACACTTGATCTAAAACATGGCAAATTATGGGGTAGTTAAGTTTCTAGTTCTGTCCAGTCTTTGCTTTCTATGCAGGCTGTCAAAATAAGTTACAATATCAGATTTCATGAAGATTTTTTGTGGTTAAATCTCCCTCTCAAAAATGTTTCCTTTCCTAAGATTATTATAAGATAGGAGCATATCAACCCATTTTTACTTGTGTGGCAAATCAAAACAAAGAAAGATAGTGAAATTTATTTGTTTTAAGTTTAAAGGGTGTTTGCTTTTTATACTAGTATGGCATTAGTTGTTATCTTTAAATACTTATCATAATCACTTCTTGCCTAATAATCCCTGATTGCACTTGACTTTTAAATTTACCTTTCCTGATTAGAAATCCAGCTTCATCAAGACAAAAATAGGAGCCAGGAACAAAATTATCATAAAGTTAATTTATTTAGGGGAAGGGAAAATGTGTGGGGCGGTGGTGTGTGGAAGAGAGAGGAGAACGTGAGACTATCTTTAATGGATGCTTGCAAAAAGAGCTCTGTTTTCCTGATGCCTAATATTTCTCAGGTAGAGGCAGTAGGGAGCAAAATTATCTGGCTTGGACTATCTGAATTTATGTGGCTGAAAGTAAAATCTACTTTTCTAGTTGTTTATATACTAAATAACATGTTCCAAAAATATATGTATAGAAATCCTTCAAAGAATTAAAATGGAGTCAATGCATTATCAACAGGGTAGATATTAAGGGACAAACTGCCAACTGTGAGGAGTCTTTAAAAAAGCATTAAACTCCTCCCACCCCATCCTGTATTTTTCCTTAGACTTTCAAAAGCTGTTTTGAACATCATCTCATTTAGCAGGTGTTCTGACATTCAGATAAAGCTTCTTCATATTAGGTTGGTAGAGTTATTTAACTAAAATATATAGACTATCCATTTGCGATTCTCCAGCAATTGTCTAAAATAAATACACCTGCTTTCTGCTCTTTCCTAAACATTTTTCTTTCCAACTCATGGGGGACTTATTGAAAGCAAATAAATTAGTTCAGGGGGAACAAAAAGCACCCAGCAGCATTTATTATGGCACCTGAAAGTCAGTAGTGCATACTATTTTTCTGAAAGTTAATGAAACATATAATTAGAATTCTCCTTCTGATATTTTGGGGGGTTTTAACTATGGAGTATATGCAGTGTGCAAGCAGAACAGTTAAGCAGAACTGTATCACTACTCAGAATTGGAGCAGTTAGCATGCTCAGAAGCACACATACTTTTAGCTATTTCTGTTTCAAAGTGCTTGTATCCAAAGCTGTCGTCTTTGATGATAAACAGTGCTTTTGAGACTATTTGAACTTTGAGATGGACAGTATCAGCATTTTCATTTTCCTGTATTTCTTCCTCTCCTATTACAAGAATGAAGAAGCCAGAATATTTTATAGGCAGACTGAACATAATTTGTCCTGCTTGATATTCTTTTATTTTTATCTGTAGGTTCATATGCAGCTAAAACATTCAATTTTGAAAACGTATTATGTAAAACCACCCTTTAATGGAATTATTATAAGGGTATTGGTGCTAATGAACATGTTAAGGTAGTGCAGACTTTGACAGACAGAAAGAATAAATCCCACCCTGCAGCATCCCCTTGAACACATGGCAGATGAGTGAAACAAAACAGAGATGTCCACAGAGATCTTCATATGTGGTTGCAGTATAAGGATTCCCAAAGATAGTTCAAAACTGGCTGCATTAAAATCCAGTTCTTTTGGAAACCAGAATCACTTCACAAAAAGATGACAAGTAAAAGCACTTATCTTAAATTGCGAAAATTTGCTTTAATGGTTGTTGCTACTGATGAAAGAATCTGTATTAATAATTACGTCTGCTTTGGCAAGGTGTTCTGAGCTGTATGAGCATCAGAAGATGTTTAAACACTTGTGATCAGATAGATCACAACAAGTAAAGGCTGAGAAGAGATGGTGATACCTGTCCAGGTGCTGCGAGAATGGCTATACAAGAAGTCTGTCATTCAAGTAACCTTCTCGGATGGGAGATCGAAAGAAATTTTTCACCTGAACCCCATCAGACTTAAACAAGAAAAGAAAGGAGCAAAGGGCTGGAGAGAGGTTTGTGTGAAAGTGAATAATTGCTTTAATGCAGATAAAAGGGGTCTGAAGTTAAGGAAAGGATATAAGCAGAGTGCTAAAGAGACTGTACTGCCTGTGGTGTAGGTGTGGGGCTTCTGGGATGTTAATTTATTTTGCTGCAAGGCTATGGAAGAGCAGTGTATGAATAAAAAGATTGTATGGCTGAAGCAGGTGAATGAATTCAGTTGTGGAGCCAAGCACAATGTCCAATGGAGAGGCAGTAGGAGTGTCTTAAGGTCAAAAAGGAGCTATGGAGGAGAGGGGGAGCAAAGGTGTCTAGCAAAGGCTTAGTGAGAGCACAGGGTTTGGGTTAAGGCTGCTAACTTTTTTCCAGGGCCAAAGCTCAGAGTTCCTCACCAGACAGTGGTAGGTATTTACCCACTCTATTCAGCTGGTAGCACGTGTGTCTTTAAATGAAATGATCTCTGTATGTTACACTGTTGAATATTTGCCCAAATGGATACTGGATTGCTAGGTTCATAAGTAAAGCCTGGATCTGTACTGTTCAGCGCTACTGGGATGGGTAGTTCCAATAGCAGAAAAGAAAAAGATATTCCTAAAGCTACATTCAGGTAATTTCTGCATAACAATAACAGGAATTTTGTGACAATGTGAGGTACAAAAACTTTGGGTCTGCAGCTGCAAAATCCTTGAAGCAAACAATAAGGCTAGTTCCCATGTATCATCCAGCCAGCCATTTATGAAGACAGACATTTGTGTGGGTGTTCAGAATTAAAGTTAGGAGAAAATACATAAGAAATTCAGAGTAATTTTACCAGGTGTTACTACAGAATGTGTCACTACATCCTGATGCCAAATGTTCCCCACCCCAGTTGACATATGACTATTTTCTGGTGTGTAAATCTAGAGGAGGTGAACCTATTCCAAGCTATTAGAATTTAAGTGTATATATAAAATATGGTTGTATTGTATTAGCAAATCCACATGGTTAAGGAGGGTTTTCATTTTGCACCTTTAAAAGGCAGAAGAAATACTCTTTTCCCCATTTCTTAATTTCTGTAAGGTGATTATTTCAATGCTAACTCAAAGCAGTCTTTGTGGACGTCTGCTGCTGCAGCCCTGTGGTCTTTCTCCAGGAACCTGCAGTAGGTAGAAGTGGGATACTTCAGCTATATACCCAACAGTATGCCTACCAGTGTAGTCCTGTATTGTTCCACTTTCAGTCTCAAAGAATTTCGGTTAAACTTCCCAAGGAGTGTTACTTGGGAGGAAGGGAACACACAGTTGCTTGTAGGATTACTGTTCTGACGTCTCTCTATTCAGAGGAATGTTTCATTCAAAGCACACTGCAGATACATTAAAAAAAGGAATAAGTTGAACTTGTAGAGCTTATATAGGCTTCTATAGCAATGCTTTTAATTTTTATCTTCCGATCAGCATGTGCACCTCTGAGAAAATAATTAGAAATGGAAATGCAGCTTCTGTCTAATGCTAATGTTCACTTGCAGTCTCTCTACTGGAGAAATGGAGATACAGAACATACATTAATCAGCAAACTTGGGAGCAAGAAAATTCCTAAAACTTTCTAGGTAGTTGAGAAGTTGATTTTAGCTGTCTTTCTAGGTGAAGGTTCCTAACTGTTTTTTAAAACTGGTATTGTGATAGGCAGGTCTATTAGAAGAAAAACAAGACGCAAAAAGGAACAAATGGAAAAATTAAGAAGAATCGTATTAGTAAGAAAATACCAGTAAAATCCTAGAGTTTGGATCCCCCTAACCTCACTTGGTCAGCATATTTTAGGGATCGGACAGAGGCTGAAGAGATATTGAAGGCAGCAATCTATCACCCATTGTTCCTTTTTGGCTGTCCATCCTGTTATGCCTCTTAATTTATAAATAAGGAGGGCCAGATGGCAATCTCATATTGTTATTGCTCTTTTGTTGTCTACTTAGAGTTTTAGCTTCTTATACAAATTGAAAACTTGCCTATAATTTTGTTCTTGTCCTCAGGAACTGTTCTTTTTAATTTTAAAATGCAATTTGTACCAGTCTATTTGATTCTAAGTTTTGATGACTTCTGGCTGTAATACCATGTTTCAGGTCGCATTAAACTTGCTAGCATTGAGGCATCTAACCTAGCAGATGTTTTCTGAGATTATGCCCCTCTCAGTGTTTATATCAACAGAACTTAAGCCAAATTATAAAGGACAGGATTTGGAAAGGGCTTCCTTCACTGTCTTCCCCTCTGCCCCATCTCTCTTTCAGAGATGCTTGCCAGGCTGGACTTGATTAACCTTAAGGAGTTTGTTTAAATTTCAAATAAATATATGTGTTCACAAACTGATATTATTACCCAAGTGAGCCACAATACATTATGTTGTGTCACAAAAAGAACCATAAGTGAATGAAGTGCTCCTTACCGTGTAATGTGTTGGGCCAGTAGAATCACTGAATTTTCCATATGCACTCGCTGCTCGCAGATAACTTGATGGCATTTTATGTAACTGTTGAAGAAAATCCTGTATCAGCCACATAGAAGGAGCAGGCTTAACCCCTGGGCAGGAATAGAAAAGAGGACACTGCGAAGTGCTCAACAGCACCTTTGTGGGCTCCCCTCAGAAAGGACGGGTTGTGTGAGGATAGGTGATGTGCTACTCAGCGTGCTTTCACTAGCAAATTCAAGCTCCAGGGTTATGAGCAGGTTAAGAATGTGTTTAGACTTGTCAAGATGAGTCCCTGAGTTATAAACAGTCACTTGGACATCTGATGGATGCCCATATTCATCAACCCTCAAAATATTCTTGGCTCTAATGTTAATTTTAGCTTCATCATAGTTATTCTATGAGACAGAGAATTTCATGAGAATTTTGGTGTTTGACTCCCTAGAGCATAAACTCCTCAGAAACCATCCAGCTAAAAATGACACGTACTCATAATCCATTTTAGCAATTTCTTTGAAGAAATAATCCAAATTCATAATGTAACTTATTAGCATCTCAAATGGTAGTACTTTTTTCTTTTCTTGGTGCAGAAAAGGTGGCAGCTCCCCAAATTATTTTTTAATTGCTATTTATTACAGGTCACCATATAGATGTTGAAAGTAATAGCGTGCATTTGACTGAAAGTTCAGGATTTAGGATATTCTTGAGGAATAGCTATACTGGTGATTTATGTTCCAGAGACTAACAATGTTTGGATACAACTCATTAGTGAATACTTGCCAGCTGGGACAAGAAGCCTTTCCAGAATGGTGACCAACAAGTCAGTCTATATATAAATGGAAAAGCTTCATTTCCCAAGAAAGCAAATACTTAGGCAGAAATCCTCAGGGGTGCTTTTGGGTTCTATTGCTAAAATTTTGCTTTTTTTTCTATGATATTCATACAATGCGAATCAGCCCATTAAATCTTACTTTCTAGAGAAGTAAATTCTATTTCTAATTAACAACTCAAAACTGTATCAAGAATTTTATTTTATTGTCTCATTATCTCAGTTCTAATCTAGACACCAGTGAGTAAACAGAGGCAAAGATCAGTCCTGTGGTAATCATTGCCCTTTGTCTATATGAGAGATTCTAATTTCTACAGTTAATGTTTTCTAAAATGATCACAGCACTAGAAAAACATTTTACTGGGCTTGCAGTGAGGCTGTGCTCCTTGAAATGTTGCTATGCATTCGGTTTAGCATTTTTCAAGGCTCTAATTAAAAAAAACAACACTAAACCCTCAAATCATTAATATAATTCCAATCATTGATTTGTTTCTTTTACTTTTTCCCAGTTAAAATTTTATCATCCTTAATATTTTATCCATGCCTTTGAATAAAGTCATAAACCATCTAAAAATCACATACCTCATTCAATTTTTTTTTTTTTCACACTGAAAAAGAGTACTAGTCTACATGGCTCCTCAGTAACAGTCAATTATCGTTAGGTTAGCTTTCTTTTTAACTGGACTTTGTTCAAAATTTCTGTGTCCTTCAACTGCCTTCAAATGCCTCAGCTAATTTTGTGGCCATCTACACTGAATGCCAGCAAACACTTGTTAATTTTCAATGGCTAAGTCCCTTATAATCCTTCCTGTGTCATCTTAAATTATTTGAACTGCTGCTTAGCATTGTGTCATCAGCAATTTTGTACCTCTTTTCATTGATTCTATCAGCTAAATTGTTTCAATAGAGAGCATCAGTACGTAAAATAGACTAGAAATACAAACCAGCTTAAGAGTGTTATCTAAACATTCATCCCTAACGAGTTACATCCAGGTTTCATAATGCCTTTAGCATAGATGAACTGCAGATCTTTATAGTGTTTCCCAGGAAATGTTTTGAAGGACAGAAGCAACTCAAGCGCCCTTCAGAAATTTATGACTATGATATACCAGTGATTAGACAATAGAGTCACTGTTGCAACATGCCTGCAATATGCAGCAAGGTGACTCCTGTCACCTCTGGGTTAATATATCTGAGCAACTTATCTAATGTGAACAATAGTCAGTGTTATGTGTTATCGTTTTTTGGTTCAAAATTTCCTTAGGAATTGATCCTGCTTTTTCACAAGTATAGAGAGTATTCTAAGTAGTCACAAAAATATATCTGCCATATTGTCCAACATTGTAAATTCTAGATAGCTGTGGTATTTTGCTACAGTAAATTGTACCAGAGAGTTGTCTCTTTCTTCTGTGGCTTCATAATTTTTGGAGAAAAATAGCTAATAGAGTATGGAGAATAAACAGTTAAATATAAGAGTACATTTTACATGAGAGAAGACTGATAGCAATACTTAAAAAAAGCTGAAGCCCCCTCTCTTCCAAAATGAAAATAAAGAGTCATGAATGAGAAGTTATTCAGAGAATGGGCATTTGTAAAATACTCCCTTTTGAAGCAGCCCAAGAAAACTTCCATTGCAAGCTCTTGGGCTGCTGGGGGTTGCAGTGACGAGCCTGGTGGATTGCCACAGAGCTGGGACCCCATCTCACAAACTCCTTGTTAGGCAAGCTGCCACAGAGCAAAACTTACAGATGTTACGTTATTGTTTCTAAACACTGCTACACAATATGCAACCATCTCAAAGAGAAGACGTGATGTGGTATTCCGAAACATGAGCTACTTTATCTCTTTCTTTAAAGACTAGTGATATTGCAGATGAATTTGAGGTGTAAAAATGGTCCAAGGGCATCCCCTTACCATATGATAATCTATAATAGGCTCTAGCTATTCATATTTTGGCTACTTTTTTTTTTTTTTTTCCTCAGAGATGTGCAATGTACTAGGCATTTGCCCTATTTGGACACCCTTTGCATCAGATGCCCTTTGAAATGCCTGTGGTTAGCTGCAAGCTATTCATCTAGAAATAATTTACACCACCTCCTCCACCTCTTCTAATTTTGTTTGAAAGCCTGTTGCTCCAATTCCAGGTCAGGGCAAGCAGAATTTACAAAATGCAGCAAGAGATCTGAACAAGAATAAACTTTATTTCCAAGGATCAGAACTACTGAGACTACAATACATAAAATATACAACTTTATTAAGGAATGAATTGAAGTAATATGACATTTCTGAGAGTTTCGTCTAAGTTGTAGTTTTCTAATATGGTATAAAAGGTGTCTGCAGTCTCTAAACTTACTGAGCATGTCTAACAGCACAATGAAATGGAAAAATAAGTGAGTCTTTCTGGAAGAAAATTTATTGGAACTCAGTGAGGTTTTTTTCTATGTTCTCTATTTACCTGTTAATTTCTAGTTTATAGGCAAGTACGGCTTAAAAGAGTGTTAACTTGTATGCTTCTATTTACTGAAGGAATTAAGTACCAAACAAAAGGCAAAACTGAAATCTTTTCCCTTGCCTTCTTAGAGCAACTAAGCCATTTTCTCTTTCACATCCTGTTGAACTGTTGACTCCAACAGACTAATACAGGACTAAATCTGGGAAGTATCTGAGTTTCAAAGAAACACCATAGTTAAGTGTTTCATGGTTCATTCATCCCTTGACCTTTGGGTCGAAACAGTCAATAAGAAGGCAAATTACTGTCAATGATATCTGGTTGTTTTCCACTCTAAGAAATCTCTTTCATACTTCAGTTTTCCCTGGGTATACTTTATTGACTTTCTGAAGTAAACACCATTTAATGTAGGCCAAGGGAAATAGCTTTTAGCTATAAACCAGCCATAGTAGCGTTAAGAATTAACTGCCTGGTTCCTAAATGGAGAAACAGAATGGAAGAAAAGACTAGCTTGGATACATGTGTTTAATCTTTTCAGATATTACATGCAGTTCAAATCTTTTGATTGTTTCAGATTAAGAGTTTATTTATTAATATTACAGTTCATGTTAGGCTTAGCTTTAGGGTGTGTTTCTGTTTTCTTTCATTTTGTTTTAAATCTCATATGAAAGCCTAAAGAGTTCTAAAACGGTTCTAGTCCCTCCTGTGGGATAAGGACTTGAATTTTTTTGAATCAGTAACCAATGGGAAGCAAATTTCTTCAAATAATGTCTGTTCCAGCTTTCAGGGAAAAGTGAAGCCTGGGTATTGTAAGTTAATGTTACTACTCCAAATCCCTGTGTTACTAATTAGTGTTACTAATCCAAATCTAAACAGCTCTCAGCTGCTGCAGTATAGGTGTCTTCCATGTCTGAACTCCATCAAAGGACGAAAGGCAAGGGACAGCTGTGCACTTTTCAGACTTCCTTTGAAGCTCTTTCCAGATTTTTTTGTTGCATTTCTACTTGTATTCTTTCTACTAAACTCAAACTAAACTCAGGTTGAAGGTTTGGGTTCTTTAACTACTGGTTCAACAGATACCTCACTTCTTCATCCTGCTATGATGAAGATTTCGATGCCCTTTAAGACATGCTGGGAAGATTCTCCAGACACAATTTGTATGCATACTGATGATATATGTAGGCTATGGTTAACGTAACAGGTAGCATGGTTTGATAGCATTGGATCTAAAAAGCAAAACAGTTGGTGTTGAGGACCCATGTAACATTATACATGTCTGGGGATCTTACCTTGTCCTAGCTCTCGTCTGCGCCTTGAACTGGATGTGTGTTAGCTGGAGCATCTGTTTCTCGAGGCTTGTCTTCCGATTCAGTTTTCTGCAAAAGAAACGTAGTTTCTTTTGCATGCTCTGAGAGCACACTGCAATGCACGCCAAAGCATGCTAGGTTGCAATAACCAGGAGTTTTTGCTTTAGAAGTACATTCCTGAGCCAAACTAAAATAGTAGTGTGGATGCAGCAATGGATTTGATGTATACATGGTGGTGTTTGTGCTCTGAGGTTGTTACTCATTTTGCTCCAGTAAGATTAACCTTTCTGCTAACATTTCTGCTATCTTTATATTGCTTACATAACAATACAGCTTTATCTGAGAAGATAATACTTCATGCTCTTGGTTCTAAAGGTCTTTGCTCAAATTCTCCTGTTGGCTCATTTTGTTTGACAAAATTCAGTTCATAGCCTACAGTCCAATGTGTATTATCAGTCACGGGATGGTAACCCAACCAGATGTGAGACACTACATGCTTTAGGCAGTCTTCTTTATTTTCTGTTGTTCTCTTTGAATTTTATTCTCCTGTGCCAGCATAACTCTGAATTATGTACTTAAAAAGATGCTCCTTTAATTAGATCAGTTAGTTTTGACAAAGTTCATTAAAGTCAGTGTGAGGCTTTTAACAAATTTGGGTGGGATTTGGTCAGAATCTCAGACTCTTAACTTCCGCGTCTCACCCATAGTTTCTCTGTTTCTGAGAAAAGTTATGTATTCAGTGTCTGCAACCTTATCTGTGTTCTGATAACCTCGGTATCTATGTTCTCTTACCCGTTAATACTAGCTCATTGAGTCCAGTTAAAGTAAAATATCAGTTAACATGACTAGAGATAGCAAAATGACCTGATGATTGGTTGCTTTTCTTGTATAGCACCTTTTTTTTGTTTCTTACCTCTTTTTGTAGTATTTTGTACTTCCATCTCTAGACAGCTCTCTGAAAAGTAACTATTCTGAATTTCTTTTAATTTAAAAAACCACAGGAACAAAGTGTCATGCAGTTCACAAGATATATTGCCAGCCTGTAAATGCTTTGATATGGAATCAGACAGTTTTTATTCTTAGATTAATGATCCCTCACATAGAATCCCAGCACAAATATTGTTGCTTGCTGCTGTCCAATTCACCTTTTATCAGCTGAGCGTTGCTGTTGAGTAGCTGTCAGTTTCTAGCTGTCTTGTCTCTGTTTCTTATTCATGAAATCATTTGGCAGACTACTAGTTCACTTCCATTGTTTTACTTTCTATTTTATCATCTTTAGAGAAGCAGTTAATAAAAAACATTATTTCTCTTCCTTGCTGCAGTATAGCTTGTTTTAGAATACCAAAAGCATATAAAGAAATGCTGACATTCAGCAATTAATTTATTTTATAAAAAAAAAGAGTCCTATAGAAGTAATATTGGCTAGAGTAAACATAATTCTTTCTACCTTAATGCATGTTAAAAATTACCTGGGTGCTCAAACCCCACATTTGGCCACAGCCCTAGAAGCCTAAAGTGCTGTGTCAACAAACTGGAGCAATAAAGAAACTGGAGTAATGAAGAATTTGGATTTAGCGCTGTCATGTAATTTATTTTTTTTTTTACACTAGGTGAGTCAGTAAGTTACTAACATGTGAGTGTGTACCATTGCTTAATTGAAGTACTTACCTCACAAGTACTTATTATTCAAGCTGCATGTGTTATCCTTATTAATTACATTAATTAACTTTCTAAGCACTCTGTAAGCTTACTTTTCTCAAAATATGTTTAGACAGAAAGCTAGGAGTTCTTGATTCACTGGTTTTATTTTAGGAGGGAACTTTACAAAGCAAGTTGAATTCGAGATCATTATTGTTCTCATTTTGGGGGCTATTTTTTAGTTTAAATATAAACTCTGGGTGAAGAGGCATCTACACCTACTCTGGCTGATTACTTGTACCCTCGGCCCATGCTGCTACTGGGATTTTGGAGGAGTGGTGGCTTCTCTCAATAGCATCTGCTGCATAGGTGTGCAGTTGTGTTACAGGGTAGCAGGCTTTCTAGAGAGACACAAAAAATGTAATTTTCAGGCTGGTGCAGAAGCTAGATGAGGGAAGAGACCTTTAGCTATTGTTGCAACTGAGTGGCTCAGCCAGTCCATGCCTGTTTCCCCCCTGAGGACATCAGCAGATGAGCGTGGGGAGCAGTAACAGCTCAGGAGCTTGGTGCCGCCGACTCCATCTATGGGAGTCCAACAGTCTAAAAATCGCCAGTAGAAACAGAGATACTTTAACATCTTTTTCCAAGAAATGTCATGTCATCCTATATTTGTCCTGTAAGCTGGCAATTCTATACAACTTCAGGAAACAAAGTGTCTTCGGGTTCTGCTTTTTCTACAGTTCCTAATACAGCAGGATCCTACCCCATTTCGGGACCCTAAGAATCATTTTAGTACAAGTAAGAATATAATAATCTGTTTTCCAGGCTTGCTGAGATGGTTTAATCACCAAACTCATCTGGGCTGCATGAGAAGAAAGTGGATGGTAGCTTCTTTGGACACTGAGGAATAATTACTTTATGTTGTTGTGGGAAGTAACTTCTCTCTACATTTACATAAAAAAGATAACTCTGATGGAAAGGCTTATTAGAAGTTCTTCTGCCTTATTAGGACTGATGATATACTTCATAATACAAACTAAATTCAAGAATAATATCCCTATAGTATTAAATCAGTAGAGAACAATTAATTTCTTAGTGGGTTTTTTCCTATCTGCAGCTACTGTCTCTGTATAGGGTCCTCTGCCTCTATCTGTCAGCCTAGCAAATATGGTATTAAATACATGCCCGGTAGACAGGAACATTTGCCAGTGCCATACTGTTTTTATCTGTCAACTTCCTAGCTCATGTTTACTGCTTTTGACCATAAATTGGTGTGCTTTGTTCTCCTCTCACATAGAAAACTTCCTTACTCTAGTATATTGTCCCTGTATCACAACACAGTACATTCTGATCCTTGGCAGTGGTTAGGAGGCAGACTGAGTACTTTTTGAATGTGTGGAACTGATTTAAAGAACATTATCTTTTTAGGTACCGTGGCAGTAATTTATACTATTAATAATTCAATACAGGGAAATAAGTTTCCCGAATTGTAGTTGGAAAGCAAGAGGAAATTGTCTCCTCAAGGTCTTTTAATAGACCAGTTAACAGATTAGCAATCTGTTAGCAGCCTGGACTGTCATGAGCAGGAACCTACGCACAATATGAGCTGTCATTTATTTTTAGAAACAGAAAGAAAATGAAGAAAAAAATTGAATAATTTTCATGTCTTAAATAGTATTAAAGTTACTTTATAATACTGGAACTGTGGTCCATCAACATCAGTATCCAGCCTTCAGCAAAGACCATAGGTAAATGCACTGTAAGAAGAGGAAAAATTAAAACAAAAGGTAGCCAAAAGGCAATCCAAACCAAAGATCCTAAAAAAAGAAAAGAATCCTTTCCTAAGGCATGTCCTTTAGCTCCTGTAGAGAAAACAAACAACATATAATAGATGTTAGTCACTTAATGTGTTGGACTTTCTGAGACATAAGATCCTGAATAGTATCAGACAGAACAGAGTAGTGAAGTAGCAAGGAATTTTATTTTTTTTAAAACTTCTAGTTAGTTGAGAGCATTTGAAATGCAGGCACCTTGCTATTAGCACAATCCTGTCTTTTAAGGTAGTATCTTATTTTCTAGGGTGTTCTATTGGTTTTGGTTGGTTGGTTGTTTTTAATGGCACTTCTGAATCCCTGACATGTTGATTTTACATCACATTGTGGTGTGACTTGGGTAGAACATGGGGTTATACTGATTAATTTGGGGGAAAACATTCAAACAGTGTCTTCAGCAGGCGAGCCCTGCTAGTGTATTGCGAAATATTTGAAGTACTTGATAGAGCTGCTGAACAGGAGTTGGAAGTTGGAGACTCCCAACAGACTCCCCTGTATTGTTTATTTCTGACTTGAAGTTATCTCTATAAAATGAGCAGAAGTTCAGTAATAAATTTTGGCTATCTCAAAAGTTGGCTTTGATTCCTATTTCTAGAAATAAGGTTTACAGGCTTTTACAGAGTCCACAGTTTGAAATAGTTAACTATGAAAGTGATTTTTGATCTGCTGGAAAAACTGTATTAGGTCTACATTTTTGATAGCTACAAGAACTATTCCATAGACTGTGTGATTGATTATTCTTTCCTTCTATTTCCTTACCGGATAGCTAAGATTGTTTTATTTCAGAATTGCTTTGTGGTAAAATAAACTCAGTGAGAACTGTAAAAGCTGTAAAGATTGTAAGAACTTTTAAAGAACCTCTACAAAAAGTTTTCTTTTCCAAATGTTTATTGCCTATATGCTATCATTCATGCTGCTCCAGCACGTGGCAGAAGAACATTTCCTACAACAGTATGTTAGTGCTGGTTGTTTGCTTTTGACCAATGGTCAGATCTGATGTGCAGCAAGATAGGTGATCATACGCAGCTATGTGTGCGGTTGAGCAATGCCAGTTTACGGCTGGGTGATTTTCCTATATGCACGGAAACAACTGATATGACAGAATGGGACTGAAATGAAATGAAGTGGGGTATATTAATACTTAAGTCTTCTTTGTTTTGGGGGTTTTCATGTTAGGTTAGTGGTTTTCTAAGCTGTACTTTCACAACTCTCCAAACTGCAAACAACTATTTGAGATGGATTGCTATGGACTGGGAATGAATTAGACACCTGACTATCCTTTTAAAGACAAACATGAGTAAGATATGTGTTTGAAAATCAAGGCAGATGAAAAATTTGTGGACTGTTTGATTTCATGAGGAACAGAGCTTGGAGGATAAAATTTCTTTTAAAATTGTTCACTTGCAGTTAAAATTAATATTGTAAGACAAAGTTTTGTTCCTTTTTGTTGCTGTTCTGCAAAGCTGTTTTTCTCCAATGAGAACTTCAGGAAAATAGAATAGTTTATACTTTTTGATATTTCTATGGAAAATAGTGCATAATACAAAATATGACTTGGTGTGGCATAGAGCCACTAGGCAAGAGATATGCAAATGAACAGGCAAGGCTACAGTACTTGGTAATAACTTGGAGGACTTGCAAACAAGCAGTTCTTGTGAGAGTTTTGGCACTTACTTAAAGGGGCAGGATTTCCTTCTTGCTTGTAATTCAACAGCTGCACTTGAGTTTTGCAAGGACAGTAGAATAAACCCTGCTGTTCTTATGCTGGCTTTTTACTCAGGCCCCTAAATACAAGGGATTTCAGACACGAAGTGTTTCTGAGTGATAAATAAACTACTGCAAAGAATGTATCTGCTCTTTGTTCCTTAAACTCCTATAGGTTATGAAAACGTATAAAACATTTTCCTGCAGAGATCTGTATGTCAAGTTCAGCCTACCATGAATATTACAGTTGAATTATAAACCCCTGAAAAATGGAGTGTATCTTGTGGCAAGATAACATTTACTCCAGGAATGCAAATGGTTATCAGGGTAATATTTCATGCTTATGATCATATTCATTTTGTTAACGTACCCAAGTGTCCATTCTAAAATTATGGGGAAAATCAATCTCAATGTGCACAAACAGATTCATGCCAATGGCTGAGGGACAGAGACAGTAATTTTAATGCCTGCCTAGCTTTTTAATGTAAGGCAATGGTAGAAGGAAGCTGCTTCCCTGTACTTTTAGCTGTCAAGTAGCAAAGAGAATGTCGCAGCATATGATTAAAGGAGGGGGAAGTTATAGTTCAGGTCTATTTCTGTGTAAAAAAGCTTTCAGTTGTGTTGCATTACTGTGAATCAGTTCATTTTTTGTTCCATCACTTTGTCTGCCCGAAGTCCCCAGATGATTATGAAGTCCAAAGAGGATCAAGAAATTGGTGTTCTTTTGCTGGGTTGGAGACTGAAAATTCAGTGCATTCTCTTTCCAAAGCAATGTTCATCTGGTGTCATATCGAAAGGTCTGAAGGGATTGATATGTTTTATGTGGTGGTTTAATGACTGCTAAATCCTTCACTGAAGGTCAATATGGAAAATCCTGATTGGGGCGGGGAACTGATTAAGCACCAGTACAGTTTTTCTATGTTGCCTCTAGCGACAGTATTAGCCACTTTTTTGACTGACAATTTAATTATAGTACTAATGACTTCTTTTTCCAGAATTAGGATATAATTTTGATCATGAATGGCTATATATACTTTAAAATATCACATATTGTAAGCCTTTGCACTGAGAATTTGGTTGCTGTAAGTTACTGTAAGTTTATGAAATAAGATGTGGCAGAGAAACAGTTGAATAATTTTCTGTGTGCATATGTGTATTTTTATACAAATCAGCTACTGTTTTTGCAGATGAATATGTTATTCTCGAACTATATTTTCCCTAACTTGTTAAGAAATACATTTAGAGGTATCTTAAGAAAACATACATATGATTTACTGATGGCAGTATATCTTCATGATATATAAAATATTTGTTAACACAGAATTTTTCAAAACCACTTATTCTTTCATTTTTGCTATATGTGATATTAGTACTCACTAACAGTAACTTTTCTGCATATTAGTGTTATTTGTTAATTGGAACAGTTTAACAAAAATTTTTAAAAAACTTTAAAATAAACACCCAAGTGTTAGGTATATACGTTAGACAAAATGCGTCTTTTTAGAGAAAACATTTCCTCTGAAACTGGTGAGGGGTTGGGCAGAGGTTTGGACCCAAAGAGATCAAGTGACTTAACTAAAATAAGAAGCTATAGCTTCTCAATACATGTCTGTATATCTTACGGTTTTGTACGAGTTTATTTGAATACATTACTTAAGAATTTCACCAGTTAGTATATCACCTTAAATTTCTGACTGAACTGCTTCTATACTGCCTAATAACATATAAACTGACTGTAATTGAACTAAATTATGTACAAATAGGGAATGAACAGATTGTCTGTATGTAAAAACTTACTTAGACTCTGTACATTTTACTCTCTCTTTTCACTTGATGGATGACAGAGAGCAAAAATATCACATTAAATGAGAATGAAAACAAACCCCTTCAGAAATATGAATATAGCCATTAGAGGAATTCTTACTGTGTGGTTGTCTTGAATTTTATTGTTACAGCTCTTGGAATATAATTGCTCTTGCAATTTATAATCAAAATGGTAAAGCTGAAACAAAACATTTCAACCATAACAGAATTATTTTTGTGGTTTTTTTTTAACTGTAAAAATCTCAACAGATTTAATACATTCCTGTGAAACATTCATTTTCAAAAAGTCAGCATTTCTTCCATAAAAGTTATTTTATAATGTGCCAACCATTATGCTTTTCTACACATAACACAGAAGATACTCAGATCGGACAGACATGCGGCAATAGGACTTTCACATTGCTGCATGCTCAGTCTTTGGCCTCTTAACATCAAAATATGTAATCAATGTAGACAGGTAGGTAAATTACCCCATAAGGGGACTACAATGTGATAATATTTTTAAATTCATTTCAAACTAGTTAACTCAATATTGGCTGAAGTGTAGCCACAATGGTATGTTGCTCAGGTATTTAATATGTTACTGCAGGGCAGACATGACTGAGGTGGATTAAGTCTGTTCAGGTCAGACTGTTAAATTGTGTCCCTAATCGTAGTTTCTTGATGCTTTTGTTTTGATGAAAGCCTTAGTGTATCTTGAACATACGCTTAGGAAAGCCTCAATAGTGAGATTTTTTAATATGATTATTTTTCATATTTTTGACTGGTGTTCACTGAACAACAAAAACATTTAGAAATAACATGGCTGGAAGAGGAATATAACATTGCATTTTGTACTAAGTATTTCTTTGGAGTCATCTTGTTGGTTGAAAATTACATGATTCTTCTTTAACTTGTGTCTATGCATTGAGCAAATTAAAAATTTCAATATAAAATTGCATCAGTAAATATTTCAAAATGGATGGAGTACTTCAGATTGTAGAAAACGATTGAAATGGAATCCTCTAAGCTGACATGCCTGTAATGCCTCTAGCAGGGAAACTACAGCAAACAGCTGACATCCTGGGATGCGGTGATATGAAATGGTTGGAGTTGGTGCCCAGAGTATTCAACCCTCTCTCTAGTGCTCAGTAACATTTTATTTTCCAATGCTAAAAGAAAAAATAATCTCCCTTGTCTTGCTTCTTACAGGAATCCATTTGATTAGTTTGTTCATTTCCTGTTAGCTGTTAGATAACTGAGTAAAGTCTCTTGGTAGATATTTTCCAAACTTTTATGGTATTACAATTCAGTCACTCAGTGACTGAAAAATTCTGGCAGTAGACTCATTTCATTACTGTAGGCTTAGAAGAAATTAAATGAGAGATGTCAGGCTTTCATTGAAACGTGTAAAATATGCATGTGCCTCCTGAATTTAATAAGTATGAAATTCAACCAAGTCAAACTGAAATACCATGTTTTGGTGTTTGTTTCAATGGTCCTTAAGTACATTCATGTATGGGATTGAATTTATGATAGTCAGACTGTCATACACACTGTTAAACATAGAGTTCAGGATTATATGCTTGTAAAATGTGACTCATTCTGTTAAATTTCTTCACTTTTAACATTTTTTTGTTTTGGGCACCACAAGTATTCAGGTTCTGTTTAATATCAGTAAACACACTTTGTTCTCCTCCTGTTTGATACTATCATGATGGCTAATTTTACTTCATTATCTATAAACATTTCTAATACTTCTGGGAGATATTTGCCAAACATTTATCTCTTGTTATATAGCATTTATAGCAAATGTCAATGAGGCAGGTCAGTAAGAGGCTCCTGCTGAGGATGACAGTGTGACTAAGTTGCCAGTGTCAGGATCTGTCTCCACTAAGACTGCAAACTGCTATCTATACTCAGTAACTATGCAAAAAGGGTGCAGTAACTGCACTCAAATGGGAAAATAGAAAACAAAAACAAAAACAAAAACCAAACCCAAAAGCCGCTATGTGCATTATAGTTAAAACATATCTCTCTCTTAAAGAGTATGTGGTCTAGAATGCTAGAGAAGAAAGAGTGGCAGGAAGAGCCTGCTGATATCTCCTATTTAATAGCAATGAAGGCAATGAATGATAAGTTGTTTCACCCAATGTATAGCTTGCAGTAGCCAGCTATGACCAGTATGTAGTTTATCAGTTTATTCAGAGCATCTCCTAGTGTAGCATTTGAACAAAGTTAATGGTGTTCCACTCTGAGGCAGTTGAATTGAATTTTACATACCTTAGAATGTACAACACATTGTATTTATGAGCTGATGGTGTAGAAGACAGAAAGTAGGTGTTGTCAGAAGGTCATTCAGCTGCAAACCATACATATAGTAAGTGATCCTTTACCAGACAACTGCTATTTTATCTACTGACTGGATATTCATTTAAATGTTTGAGTGTTTTTTCTCCAAGTGGATGAGCAAGAAAATAAATGAAGAGTGAAATACAGATGTTCAAATATATATGGCTCATTAATTAGGTGTATAGCAACAGCTTTCAGTGGGTCTCAGCTGTGCAAATAACAATTTAAAATGAGGATTGTATTATAAAACAAAGTTTCCTGTTCTTTAAACATGACAGTTTTCTGTTCTAGATCATTTAATTCAGTAATCAAAAATCTACATTTTAAAAATCGTTGCTCTTCTCACTTCCCATGAGCAGAATGCATGATTTTTTTTCCATTTAAATTATTTAAAAAGCTCTACTGCAAATGTAATGTTGCTTTTTGATTCCAAATTAATTGATCTCTATATTATCCCAACTTTTAATTAGAAGGTACTCTGCAATTTTGACAAGAAAATTTGAGTATGCATGTGAGCTTAAAGAAGAAGAAAGAAAGATTAAATGGAAAGGTCAGAGTTCTCTCATTAAGTTTCTCATTAAGTCTTGAAGGCTGAAGCACTGACTAGGTTTAAGCTCCCTGAGTTTGGCCATAAAATACCCATCCATGCTAGGCGGGTCAAAATGTACTTTCAAGATTAGAGGAGACTGCACATTTCTGAGGATTAGTAGTGGGTTAGTTATGTACCAGGTACCCTTCAGTCCCTTTCCAAAGGCAGAAAGAAGGAAAGCAGGAGCCTACTGTACTAGAAGTGCACAGGGCTGGTCTCTCACCACAGCACTGACATTGAAAGAGTTTAATAATGTCACTATCAATAGTATTGATGTTTTTCCAGTCGCTGTATTCTCAATAATAGCACTGTCTTTTGTAATACATCTGTTACTTTGGATGTATCTCTCTGTATGTCGGTATACATTTGTTTAATATATGAAATGCCTGTGTTATGGAAATTGCTTTATTCCAGCAGATAATCATAGCTGTTATGTTACTTAATTAGTTCATTTTTATCTGTCTAAATAATGAGGGGAAAAGTTTTTAGAGGATCTTATGGTGTTTGCTATCAAAATGCACACTGTATAGAAATGAACTCTCAGCTGTTGTTGCTGTAATTGAAGCTTCAACCATATTTTAAAAAAAGTTATGAAAAAACAACCATATTAAGACCAAAGTGATAAAACTCCACTTGTATTAAAAAAGAGTAGGAAAAAAACCAGCTGCAACTATAAAAAAAAATAATTAAAAAGCAGTATCAAAATTACAAACTGTCTAAAAAATCAACCATCTAATACCAAAACCTTGTTAAAAACCCAGATGTTTAAAAAGCAACCGTATTAAAAAGCACAGCACAAAACCTCAATGGTCTAAAAAACCCAGCCTTCTAAAAAAAAAAAACAAAAAAAAAGAATTTGAACCATATTAAACCCAACCACCTAAAACCACAACCGCATTAGAAATGATCTGTGTAAAGATCAACTTTATTTAAAAAAAAAGTATCAAAACCGACAGTATAAATACCAACCATATTAAACATCCAAAGTATACATATATATAAATACATAAAAAAACAAACCATATTAAAAACCAATTGTAGAAAAAAGCAAAAATATAAACAACCATGTTAAAAACTCACAACACTGAAAATCAACAATATAAAAACCAACCATAAAAATAGCCAACTGTATTGTAAACCAGAGTTTAAAAAAGAAGTTATATATAACCCAGCCAGGTAAAAACCCCATTGTAAAAAGACCAATCATATAAAAACCCAACCCTATAAAAAGAAACAGTATGAAAATCCAGCAGTATAAAAACTAACCATATTACAAAACCAAGGCATAAAACCCCTACCATATTAAAAAACCAAAGTATGACAAGCCAACCATATAAAAAACTAACCATACCAAATATCAAATGTATTAAAACCATATAAAACCCAACCACGTAAAAAACAACTGTGTAAAATGTGGGGAAAAAAAGCGTAACAGAACAACTATAATTAAAACCCGTATTAAAACAAACCATGTTAAAACCAACCATACCAAAACCCAACCCCGTAAAAACCAACCTTGTAAAAATGATATAAAAGCCAACCATGTGAAAAGCAGCTGCATAAAAACTCAACCATATAAAAACCCAACCATATTAAAAACACCCTCATAAAAACCAACTGATTTAGAACCAACCATGTAAAAACCAATCATATTTTAGCCAACCATGCAAAAAACAACCGTGCAAAAGCTAAATGTAAAAAACCAAATATGCAAAGAACAACTGTGGAAAAAAACAATCATCTAAAACCCAACTGTGTAAAAACCAATTCTATAAAACCCAAATGTACAAAAACCTAACTGTATGAAAAAGCAACTGTATAAAAAACTAACAGTATAAAAACTGTTACAAAATGAAGGCATAAATAACAAACCAAAGTATAATAAAACAACTGTACAAAAAAGCCCAACTGTATTAAAAAACAATCATATAAACCTGAAATTATAGAACACCAACCACAGAAACACCAACTGGATGCCAAAAAAATCTTATAAAAAATCTAACTATATTAAAAACTGACCACCACATCAAAACCCAATCAAATAAACAACCAACTGTATAAAAACAACCAACTGCATTAAAAACCAATCATATTTTTTAAAAAACTTTAAAAACCCAATATGAATACTAACCATATTAAACAACCAAAGTGTAAAAAACCAACCAGATAAAACCCCAAACATATTAAAAAGAGTAGTAGAAAAAACCCATAGGTGAAAAAAAAAAAGTATGAAAACCCCCAACAATATAAGCAACCAGCCGTATCAGAATAAACTGCATCACAACCAGCCACTTCAAAAACAGCAGCACTAAAGACAAACATTAAAAACCAACTGCAGTGAAAACCAACCATATAAAATACTGTAACAAAAAAGCCAATTGTATAAGAACCAAATGTATAAAAACCAATCATGTTAAAAAACAACTGTATTAAAACCAAAAGTATAAAAAAATCCAAGCCTCAAACACCATCTAAAAAACCCCATGCATCTAAGATAACCGTCTAAAAAACAACCACATACAAACCAACCATGTAAGAACACAACATATAAAAGAAGTAGAAGAGTAGGAAAAAAAAGAACCATATAAAAAAATTATGAAAAACTGTCCCAAAAGCCTACTGTATTAAAAAGCAGCTGTATAAAACCAAACAGTATAAAAACTAACTGTATTAAACAACCAAGTTATAAAAGCCCAACCGCATTTAAGAGCCAAAGTATGATATACAAAATGTTTAAAAAACTTACTGTATTAAAACCAACCATACCAAAAGACCAACTGTAATAAAAACCGGTGTAAAAAAAGAACTTTCAGAAAAATCAACCATGTAAAAAACCCCACCAAATTAAAACCAACTGTATAATAAATGTAGAAAAAAAATTGTATAATAAACAAAAGTTTAAAAATAAACCACACACAAAACTATAAAAGCCTAACAATATTCAACCCCACCATATAAAGAACCAACCATATAAAAATCAACCTTATAAAAAGTATAAAAGACCATATATAAAACCAGAGTATAAAATACCAACTATAGAAAAAATTCCAAATTATAAAAAACAAGCCATATAAAAATCCCAATGTATAAAAAACCAACTGTGTAAAACAATATTTAAAAAAAATATGTAAACCACAACTGTACCTAAATTGAGCCATTAAAAACCCAACCATATAAACCCCCAACCGTATAAAAACCAAAAGTATTAAATTACCAACCTTATTAAAAACCCCAAAAGTACAAAACCCCCACCACAACAAAAAGAATACTCATTTACTGTTGCTCTTTCTGTGATTTTTCCAGGTCAGAAATTAAATTAAAGGTGTGTTAATTTGACATTCAGCTCATGGTTTTCAGCAGGCTTTTAAAAATCTATCCACAGCCCATTGGATTCTCTGAATTCAATCGGTCCTGTCAAGCCTTGTTCTGTTGTTAGATTATTGTCCAATCAATGACTCCAATCTTGCCTCCTCTGTGCAAAAGAAATGCAAAAGCTTGTGTAGAAAATCCTCTGTATACATCAATTAATGTATAGATTTCATTTAGTTATGGGACTGGACAAGGTCCAATATTTATTTACAGTATTAATATGTGAACATATTTATGGTAGACTGGCAAAACAGAAGTGGAGCTGTGGTGGTTGCAAGGGCTTTTTGGCTCACTGCTATATTGGTTTGACACTGATTTAACACTTCGAATTCAGCTGAGTTGCATTGATTTACAAAGACAGTACTGAGATCTGAGGAAGACATCATGAATAAAGGGATTTCCAACAATTTTAAAATGGCAGGCAAATGCTAAACTGTATCTTTTTAGAGAATTGCATTGTCAGGCTGTGATCCATTTTTGAGTCATGGCAGAGAGGAAACTGTGGCAGAACTATCATTGTACTGCCAAAAATACGGATCCAATTTATCTGTGCAATCAGAACAGAATCTGAATGTAAGCCTGCTATTGATATGCTGCTACACTCACTAGCTGAACTAGTGTATGACATTAATCTGTAGAAATATTCTAATTAACAACATTTCATAAAAGATTTTCATGTGCATATTCAGAAGCTCTGAATGTGTGCAAGTTTCAGATGGATGCTATTTTCTGACTTGGGCATTACAAACAGAAGTGGTCAAGAGGTAGCAGTTACAAAAGCAGCTTTGTCAAATTACCTCCAGCTTCCTCATTGCCTGCAGAGAAGGAATAATCTGTGGAGTTGTGAGTCAGAGCAGAAGCCTTTACTGAATCATGCGGTGAGGGTTATTAGGGCACTTGGTTGATTACAAAGCGAGACTAGAGATACAGCCTTACTAGGCTATAGTTAATGTTTACAAGTATGTTTCTAAATTCCTGTTCCGTTGCTCTTGTCCAGCCCCATGTTATTCCCAGCTGCAGCCGTGGAAGAGCAGCAAGGGCTTGCCCAGCTCCAGCTGAGTTGGGGGGGTGGTGTGAGGGCTGGGTGGATCTCTGCCTGAGTCTCAGCTTTCAAGAAACATTTTCTTGACTGTCAGTTAAAATGAAGGTGGAAGTTGAGGGAAATTAACTGTAACTTCAGCAAATACGATGCAAGTCAGTCATCACAATGTCATGTAGAAACCTGATACCAGTTTTATAAAGTAACTTCTCAGCAGAGCCATACTTTACAAAATAAGTTACTTTTTAAGACATAAGCAGGACATGTCATTTCAGCTGATGTAATGTACTGTAACATTTAATTTAACTTTTAAAACTCATGTAGTATCATTGCAATGTATCAGGACACTAACCCTTCACATTAATGGACTTGGCAAAGAGAAGTAAAGGTGTCTTCAGTGGCAAATACTGAATGTGTGGGGAATAAATTCTGCAGTGACCTGTCATGCAACTCAGTAATGTCAAATATATAATTTTCCTGAGCACACTGTGACAGTAATTTAGAAGGTAGTAGAGAGTATCGGAAATAAAGTACAGTCACCTGTCCCTGTCTTAGTAGCCCTGCTTCCAGAGTGCTGACATAGCGGGAATGATCTGACTTGTGCGGGGATTGTGTGTTGGGGAATAGGCAAAGGTACAGACTACACATTCTATGTCATGTCACTTTCTTTAAAAATAGTCATGTTTATTTCCTTGCTGCATAACTGCATTCAGTGAGAGAAAAGTCCCATTTCCTTCCCAGTGTGCAAAAGCCTCTGTTTTCTACAAGTCCCAGGCAGACTGTTCTCTGATTACATAAATACATAAAATGTCCCTGTGGAGAGAAAAGTCACTTTGTCAAAACAATAACTTGATGATGTGTATGTACTCTCCCGCTATCATTTCCATACTAAGTTTTCTCAGTTTGCTAATCACAATAAGTTCAATTAGTCTTCATTCTATAGATGCCCTCTTTGTTTCTATAGTTGTCTGTTTTCTAATGCATCATGTAACTGAGGACAGTGGGAGCTCTGAGAAGTTTTGGAATGGGTTGGCCTGGAGAGGATGCAGTGGCTCGATCAACAGCAAGACTCAGGACCCGGCTGGCTACCACCCTGGTGTGGTGCTGCTCCTGCTTGAGCAGGTGATGTAAGGGGTCTCCAGAGGTCACCGCTAACCTCAGCCATTTTGTGATTCTGGATTTAAATCATGTTTTTGTCAGCTTGGGTTCCTCTCAAAGCCTCATGACCTTAACTTTAGAAAAATGTAATATCCAGCTGTAGTTGTGAGACCTTGCTGAATTTTTTTTTTGCATGTTTTTTTCAATGGAAGTTGTCTTTTCCTCAGAAGTGAAATTTTAGTTCTAAGAAAAGGCTTCTGTGATCCTTGTCTATATGGAAAAAGGTATCTACAAAAAATTGTTCATGAGCAGATTTAGTTACTTGGAATATTTTGTGTTGGGGGTTTGAACACTGGTAATCCAACTTCAGGAGGGCTGCTAACTGTGTGTTATCAGTCTCCTTTTTTCACATACACGGTTCTCACCACCCTCCTCCAGTGTTAGAAGTTTGTTTGGATGTCCTGGTTTCAGCTGGGATAGAGTTAACTGTCTTCCTAGTTGGAAGTAATTGGAGTAATCCCAAATTTTGCAAACCAGGATTCTAGTTTCCAGGACAAACCCTCACCCATTTTCTAAGCCATGATGCCTCACCTAAGGCATAAGTCTGTGCTCTTTCACCTTGCCATCCAAACAGATGAATGCTTTGCACGCGTATACCCACCTTCCTGCATTTTTATTTGACTCAAGATGATCACTGTCATTTTTTCCATGCTAAAAGCCACTCAGCTGTAGCTGTTTTCCAAATAAAGTCTTCCTTCTAAAACCAATTTCATGCACTGAAAAGGAGTAGGAGTCTGCTTAAGGGTTAAGACTTTGTAATTACCATAAGAAAACAAAGGTATTGAGCAGTTTTATCACATTTTGCTGAAGAATAGGTTTCTGTTCAGAACAATGGATATTTCTTGCTATTTTGCACCTGACTAAAGTGTGTATGTATTCCTGATGTACCATAATGAGAGAAAATTTATTTTCTTTTTTCTCATCTACTTGTAGTAATGTCATGGGCCTAATAAATCTTATCTGCTACCCTCAAAAAGGCAGTAATTGAGATAGATAGAGCTGACACATTTCTTCTTCACCTGGAGATAGTAGTAGAGCAAATCAGAAGGAAAGCTGTGCAGCATATACAAGACCATAGTAATAGTCCAGTTTAGAAAAAATACTATCACCACCTGTACCCCAAAATAAATCTTTTTCCTGTGGAAGGCTTAAGATGACTTTAATCTGTGTGTGGCTAATGGTTTACTTTGTATAAAAATGGCAATTATTATAATGCATAGTATGAAATTTTGCTAGGGTAAAAGTAACTTTTTGCTACATGCTTTAAATGTGGTATTCTGAACAAGTCCAGTGCTCTCTGATACATTCAATTTGTGCTTCAAAGTAGGAATTTTGCTCTGCAGAAGGTCTGCTTTATCAAGATGTGAGAAACGTTTGCTTCAAAAGAAATTACTCCAGAATTAAATGAAATATGATAAAAACTCAATTTACCATGATACAATTTGTCAGTGACTCTATGATAAGGGCAGCAGGTGCAAGAAGGTAGGAGATGAACTTTCAGGGAGTATTATGTGGGTGTATGGGACGGTGTTAGGGGAATGGCTTTATTCACTGAAGCTGCAAGATGAAACAGAAGTGGTAGTTCTTTACCTAGATAATGCTGATAAGGAAGTGCTGTAGAAAGTATTAGAAGGTTTATTCAATACAGACTTGCCAAATTCATCTAGAGCATAGTGACTGTCTGGATTATAAAAAAATCAACACTGTATTGTTGGGGAAATGAAGAAAACCACTGCTGGAAAATTCATTGAGAATTTGGGGATTTTGTTTTAAATTCGATTTATGTGAAAGCCTACGTGGTGGTTGCTTCTTACCTTTATCTAAAGTTGAGGAGGGTCCCTAATACTTCCAGTATAATGCCATGGCAATATTTGATTCATTTAATAATGAAGTGGTAGTAAAAAGTAAGATTTCAACATAATCTAGAAGAACCATAAGTACACTCTGGATTTGTAAATATTTCTTCAAAGAGGATCAAGAAAACACTTCAGCAAGAGCTAACTTGAGTCATATGCGTAAACCTGACTGAATTAAGGAGAGAGGAAAATAGCTTTCAAATTAGACATATGCTGAAGTACTACTCTGATTCCTATCAAAAAGGAAGATTCTTTTCAAAATCAGGCCTATAACTGCCCATACAAGAGCAGTCTTTACAAAATTGTACTCACAAATAATTCAAATTGTAAGTACAATCTGTCATCTCCTGAGTGGCATTTAGAGGAAAAGGCAAAAGCATTTATTTCAGCTCTCACTTGGGTAAATTTGATAACTGAATCAGGGAATCAGAAGAAATGTGTATCTCCAGTGACGTGTTCACAAAGTCTGTTTTGGAGTAAAATAAGCCTTTTTGAAAGCTTGAATGTCATTTTCCTGGATATAAGTATTCACTGAGATACGTAAAGACATTCAAAAAGAGCGATATAATAATACTCAAAAATAAGTTCATTGCACTGAATATGGAGCTGTCATGTCTGGCCACTGATTCAGTGCCAGCTTGAGTCAGTGTTGAGTAGGATTTTTCAGAATACTGATGCCTCTGATACACTTTGTAAATAAGTGGATTAATCTAGTTTCAGTGGGCAACTAGCCATCACAGAAATTCTCAGCTATGAGGAGTAATTGCAAGTCATATGGCAATTTCATTGCAGAGGGCAAAAAAATGAATAGAAATAGAGATTGAAATGTTCTTTCAGCTGAAAAGAAGTTAGTTACAGGTTATATTTCAGGTATGCTGAAACCAGTCTCAGGATAAATAGTATGCAGAGTTGTTCCCACGGGCCGTAAATTCTCTCTGAAAAACAGATTAGATGAGTTACATGAGAGGAAGGGGGACAGTACACAGCAAACAGCACCACATGATCTAAGCTGATGAAGGCTGAGGTTGATACTTTTCCTTGAGGTGCCATCCATGGGAGGAGGCAGAGATATCACGTAAAACAGTGAAACTCAGCTCTGGACTGAATCTAGATCTTTTTCTCTCCCTTTGGGAATAAGATGAGAAAAAGTCAAAGGTGGGTAAGCACTCTTGGGAGGTATTTGAATCTTACAGCAAAGGATCCTATGCTGAATAGAAAAATAGTTACAATATTTGGACTATTTTCTGACTTGTAAGTCAATTAATAACATCAGGTTTACATTGGATTATAATAAGTTATAAAGTGTTTTATTGTTCTTTAGATAGTATCATTGCATTTCTATTGAGAATGACTGTAAATGTTCTTCTCTTCCCCTCTTTTTAATCGTCCAGTAGTCCAAGTAATGATATCAGAGGAGGTCCCAGAGGACTTGGAGGCTTGCCAATGTGACGCCCATTTACAAGAAGGGTCGGAGGGAGGATCTGGGGAACTACAGGCCTGTCAGCCTGACCTCGGTACTGGGGAAGATTATGGAACAGTTCATCTTGAGAGCGCTCACGTGGCATGTCCGGGACAACCAGGGGATTAGGCCCAGTCAGCACGGGTTTACGAAAGGCAGGTCCTGCTTGACCAACCTGATCTCCTTCTATGACCAGGTGACCCGCCTAGTGGATGAGGGAAAGGCTGTGGGTGTTATCTACCCGGACTTCAGCAAGGCCTTTGACACTGTCTCCCATGGCATACTCCTTGGGAAGCTGGTGTCTCATGGCTTGGACGAGTGCACTCTTCGCTGGGTGAAAAACTGGCTGGATGGACGAGCCCAGAGGGTTGTGGTGAACGGGGTGAAATCCAGTTGGCGGCAGGTCGCAAGTGGTGTTCCTCAGGGCTCGGCGTTGGGCCCCATTCTGTTTAATATCTTTATCAATGATCTGGACGAGGGGATCGAGTGCACCCTCAGCAAGTTTGCAGACGACACCAAGTTGGGAGGCAGGGTCGATCTGGTCGAGGGTAGGGAGGCTCTACAGAGGGATCTGGACAGGCTGGATCGATGGGCTGAGGCCAATCGTATGAGGTTTAACAAGGCCGAGTGCCGGGTCCTGCACTTGGGTCACAGCAACCCCATGCAGCGCTACAGGCTTGGGGAAGAGTGGCTGGAAAGCTGCCCGGCAGAGAAAGACCTGGGGGTGCTGGCTGACAGCCGGCTGAATATGAGCCGGCAGTGTGCCCAGGTGGCCAAGAAGGCCAACGGCATCCTGGCCTGTATCAGAAATAGTGGGGCCAGCAGGAGCAGGGAGGCGGTTGTCCCCCTGTACTGGGCACTGGTGAGGCCGCCCCTCGAGTCCTGTGTTCAGTTTTGGGCCCCTCACGACAGGGAAGACATGGAGGTGCTGGAGCGTGTCCAGAGAAGGGCAACCAAGTTGGTGAGGGGCCTGGAGCACAAGGCTTATAAGGAGCAGCTGAGGGAACTGTGGCTCTTTAGTCTAGAAAAGAGGAGGCTGAGGGGAGACCTTATCGCTCTCTACAACTGCCTGAAAGGGGGTTGTAGTGAGGTGGGTGCTGGTCTCTTCTGTCAGGTGGCTGGAGATAGGACGAGAGGAAATGGCCTCAAGTTGAGGCAAGGGAGATTTAGGTTAGATATTAGGAAAAAATTTCTTTACTGAGAGGATTATCAGATATTGGAATGGGCTGCGCAGGGAAGTGGTTGAGTCACCATCCCTGGAGGTATTCAAAAAGCGAGTGGACAGGGCACTTCAGGACATGGTTTAGTGGGCATGGTTGATGGTTGGACTCGATGATCTTGAAGGTCTTTTCCAACCTAAATGATTCTATGATTCTATGATTCTATATTGTGTTTTGGAGGTGGGAATGATGGGGAGTACTGCATAGATACCAGAATTTTCCTAAATTCCAGTAGTCATTACAGAGTCTTTTATAGACCATGCAGTCCCCAGACTATTCTGCCAGAAGCACTAGGACCCTTACTGAGGGCAGCAAGAACTAAAGTCTTTATACATAATCCCAAAAGAGTGTTTTAGGGAGAAATACTCGTCACACCTAAAAAACAAGTGTAGCTTACTCTTCTGTTGGGCTTTGGCCTGTAGGCCTTGCAGCAGTGCTGCTGTGCACCACCAGCGCTTTCTATCTCTACCTCTGAGAAACTGTTAATCAAGATTATCTTTTTCTAGTTCAATCCGTGCCAAGGTTTCTAGCCCAAAGGCACTGGAGTAGCTTTTAAACCCCACTTAGTTCTTTTGGGAATATTGTAATTGCACACATGGTTGTACTTAAAAATTACATTTATTTACAGGTCATACTGTTTTCTTCTGAATGCTCACAAACCATATGTTGCAAAACAAATATTAGAAAATGTTTTAGAAGGCCATGACTTCCCTTGGGAATGTGCCTGAAACTAGACCATGCAAAAGTGCCTTTCTCCACTTGCCCTTAGCTGCTCTAGGCCACCTCGATTTGCAAATGTACCTGGTAGATAATTGCCTACTAACGGTTAGGACCTAGTCTTTTTCTTTACTGGAATTTTACACTGTGAATTTATCTTTTTATTCTGTGTGTAACTCCTCGTGGTTTCTTGCAAGAGTGGCAACATTTGAGAAAAGGGGAAAAAGAAACTTAGTTTAAGCACAGTTCTCATTATTACAATATTGTTCTCAATAATACTGTCCGTGCAGTTTCGTGCCCATTTGTTTTGATGTTTCTAAAATCTTCTTGACCTGAGCACAGATATAGAATATAAGAAAGATTTTCTGAAGCACAGAGGAGATTTTTGTCCAGCGCTACAGCTACTGTCTTAATAAATAATACTAATAATCGCTCTATTAGAATTCCCTGTAAAATTCTAACTTAATTTTGCTTCTGAATTACAAAGGGTGGTCCTGGAAAAAGACTATCATTTTTATCGAAAGAGTATCATTTTCATTTTCAACTATAATACAAAGTTAATTTAATTCCATTTCATTTCTTCATATAATTTTCTTTGACATATAAACTCATTTTTAATTACAAAGGAAAAATATCTAGTAAAAACACACATGGCAGTTAATCTCATGCCATCATATGGCTGTTTGTCAAAATTTTCATTAACTTGATATTTGATGATGCAAAATTATTTTTCTCTGATTGGTTGGTTTTGCAGCCTTGTGATTGTACAGAAATGTCTATAGTATGTTTGCAAGACTAATTTCTTGGCACAGAAAATTCATTTATTTATCAAATTAATGAGTAAGTGGAGCCTTTTCCTTGAGGAGAAGAGGCAAGGGGAAAGTTAGTATGTTTCCCTCATGAAAAATAAGGAAAAATGTAATAAATCAGTTAGAGAGATGCTACAAAAAGGTGAAATAGGTTTAAAAGCATGCAGCTTAGATTTGCTTTCAATAACTTGGAAACTGATCCCTTCTCAAACTCAGTATTTAGAATGGCTTAAGAAGTGTAAAACCATGTCGCTTTTCAGAGGACCTGGCACTGAACGTGTCATTGTAATAAGGCTCCTTGTGGCCTTTCCTGGACAAGCCTCCACCACCCATATTTGAAGACAAGGCTGTTGCTATCTGCCAGGGATAGCTGTCATCTTTAGGCTAAAAATTTTTCTGGTGATAGTGAATGAAATCTGAGTCAGATTTCACTGAACTATGGTCTGGTAGCCACTGGTTTCCTTCTCTTATTTCTGTATTGTATCCTGCTGAAATAACAATTGAATGCATGAAGCTCTTGCAGCATCAAGCTTCATCTCACGTGAAGGCAAAGGATACTTTGGTGCAAATACTGGGGTGCTGCAAAATGTGTAGATGGAAATTTTTCCCACTGAAAATTAGTCAGGCATTAAAAAGTGACCCCATAATGTCCTTCAGTCCGGTTTGCAACACATTCACTGGTTTCTGGAGCTAATGCTGTAGATTCCATGAAAAGCAAGTGCAGCTCTAAGTTAATTGCCAATGAGTCTGTTCAAGCACCATCATGTGGATTTTGTAATGTTCTTCTATATATTTAACTTGGCATATGCCTTGGGAATGCTGCTAAGCACATCCAAATGGTTCAGAGAAGGCATGAAAACTGTAATCAATACTTTTTCCTAATTTTCTCACCTGTGGTTCCATAATAATACTTTCCAAGCAGAGAAATAGGAGAATTCTAAGTTTTGCTACTATTACTTACATTACAGCCCAGAGGGTTTGCCTGAATCAGGGCAGGCATTACATTAAACAACATATAGACATGGACTTGCAAGAAGACCCTGCTGTGAAGATGTTCCAATCTCTATCTGTAAAAAAAGGACATGTTATTATCTGCTTTTTGGCATTTGCAATTGAGTGGTTCCATTATTTTTCTCACAGTATTTAGGAAATCTCTCTAAGAGGCAGGATTTGAGTTCAGTTCTGCTTTAGTGTCATGATCTAAAGCCTCAATGCTGGTGTATGTTTGCACATACCGAATATGGCCTGCAAGTGGATCCATTGAAAAAAGTGAAATTCAGTGTAAATTAAAAGTCTACGCTAGATTCAATATTGCAGCTGATTACAGCCCTATGTTGTGTCTGTGCTTTCTGGACTCTCAGTCTTTAAAAAAAAAAATAAAATTCCACCAATAATGTTCACTTCCAGAAAAAGCCATTCCTTCCATTTCAAACCTTATACCCTATGCCAGAAAACACAGTGAACTCTTATTGAAGTGTATATCCTTGTACTTCTCATGCCAACAGTGATTTATTTTCTTGGTTTCATTAATCCTTTTGCTAATTTTTTTCCTTTATTTGGCAAGGCACCAAGATGTTTTTTCTCAATGAGCCAGAAATAGAGTGAGACAGATGCACTGACCACGTAAATGCAAAGGGGATGATTTCTTTAATGAAAGATAATGTACTTGGGAGGAAGAGTATTTGAATAATGTGAATAGCAAATGTTTTGGCAGTGTTCCCTTTTAAGCATACCTGTGGCTGTTCAGAGATTACTTCCCAAGAAGCAATATTACCAGCTGGCTAAGACAGTTAAAAAATGACATTTTAGATAATGGACAACTGGCATATTGAACCACAGAGCATGTGGTTTTATGCATCAACTATCTCCAACATTTCCAAGTAAGAAAAGCTTGTAAGTTCATGGTTTCTCCAAATCTTGATGGGGCCTCCTTGGAGCTCAACTGCAGTTGAACCTTAAATCTTCATATTCAGCGCCACCCAACCATAGAAATCATGCATGGTTTAGAACAGTTTTGTGAGAGAAAATATTAAACCAAGTGATCCAATGATTTTCAGACTGTAGGCTGTGAACTTCTGATGGTCCAAAGTTTAAATGTGAATCTTAGAAGTTTGTTATCACTTAACGAATCCAGTGCGCTTTGCTATCAGTTAACAGTTAGCAAAGTCCATATTTGCTTTGAAGAAGCAGCATATTAGTATTAAGATAAGCAAGAATGATAGCATCTTTTAATATAGCTAGTAAATTGTTCAGGATATATTAGTATTAGTACTAAAACTAGCATTGTTATATCTTGGTGTGTAAGAAAGGTGTTTTATTTCCTAGAAAATCTCTGACAACTGAGAACTTGCCATTCACTTGAAGGTCATATCATTTATTTGCTTATTTGTGGTAATTGTTGTTGTACAAAGGAATGAGAGCTGAATAATTATTATTGAGAAAGGCTAAGATTTTTCAAATATTATGAATCTGCTAAATACATTTTTATGGAATAAGAATTTACACTACTTTTTAGAAAAAGTCAGAAAGTACACTTCTATCATATATATTTAAAGGGTTCTGAACAGAATATGTAAATGTGTTTCTTTTCTAGGTTGCCATATTGTAATAAACAGAGAAATTCCACACTTCTTGTGACCTAGGCAAATGAGTGAATTTTAAGTGCAGGACATACTGCTGATTAACTAATGAAAGGACATTAACACTATACCTGTAGACTGAGTTAGACATGGGGGGTGGGTGGATTCCAAGAAAACATTTCTGACTGTTTTCATCTTTTAGTTTAGTGACTGTATTGCTTTAGTCCTTTGGGGTTTTTTTGTTGGTTTTTTTTTTGAAGCTGCAGATTGATAGCACACCCAGAAAATAGTTTCTGTTCAGATGCTCCCACATTTGCACCAAGTGCCTTCTCAGTTGTAACTCTGCAGTGGTAACTGTGTGTTTGTACACAGGGCATGTGCTATGCAGACAGTTTGCACAACCATAGGCTTCCAGTAGAGCAGAGCTGTAGGGGAGGAGAGAACCTCTGGGGCTGCATTGCTCCCTACCCCAGTAGCATCCCCAGAGCAGCTCAGCAAGCACGGGGAGGTAGCAGGGAACTTCAGCTCAGCCCTTCTTTCCCCTCCTAGCAGCAAAGAAGCCTTTGTAGCTGGTGTTTTAGAAAGAGATAACGTTTAATTTCTTGATTTTGTCTCTGTTATGTGTATATATGGCTCTTTGCTTGCCTGCATTGCCACTGAAATATATACCTCTGTGTATGCTATTATCATTGTGAACTGCTTTCAATGTTGTATATATGAGCAACATCCTAGAATGCCTTCGGGCATAAGCACATAAACCATTTACAAGTTTAACTGATGCACACACATATTCTAATATAATGGGACTGGGAAGATAGATGAATATGGATATGGAAAAGGGACATAAGTTTTCAATAAAAGGTAGCAGGACAGAATAGTGAGCATAAAACTGAAGCAAGAATCAATAAATACCTGGCAAGATCCTTCTTAGGTAAGTGATGGAACATACTATGAAAATATTTTCTTGCTGCATCTTCTAAAGCATACTATAATCTTACAATGTTAGAGCAAAGATAATAAGTTTATTTATATAGGGGGCAGTGGAGTCCACATAAAAAAAGGATGGTGAATGAGAATCATTTAAGAAAGATAAAAACCATGCAAACTCAAGGAATCTCTCCCACACAGGTTTTTTTTTCCTTTTCAGTTGAAAAAACAATGTGCAGCAATTCCAAATTTTACATTCTTACTCTGTCCCTGCTTACATTTTGTACCCACTTTTTCAATGCATGCAGTTCTTTCTGGGGAATATGATCCTCATGGAGTCACAGAGCAAGGCAACTTCTTTAGTCATTAAAGGCCTATTAAACCTAGGAGTCCTCCTGTTGCAAGGAGAATTTGAAGAAATTTGGCCAGAGCAGCCAAAAAGTGGTGGGTTTGGGGGAGGGGGGCCGAATTGAGAGCAGTGTGAAGGGTTGTAAATATCAGCTAAGACATGCAGAAAAGACTGTACAAGTGACAGAAGTAAAACAGATGACAAAAATCCAGACTTGTTCACAAGTATTGAAGTTATTGCTTGTTCAGGTTTGGCAGTAAAATATTGCACTGTCATCTGTCCTACTGAATGGCTTCAGTGAAGACTTAACTATCTAGATAAATGGGTCACTACCAGATTTCACTGCTCATCAAGCATATTTCCAGTAATGTTTTAGAGACTTGGATTCAGCTGCTACCTACATGTAATTAAAACTCCTTCTTTTATAGGTGCTACAAGTGTACTCTCTTTGTAGTCATCACAATATTTCCCTTTGCCATATTCTATGCCACTAACAGAAGTCAGTCTAAGTATTTAATTTTTATACATTGCCCAAAGAAACCTAATAATTTAGTACAATTGTTTCACTGGCTGTTTTGTTGTTTGTGCTGTCCTAATAACAGATTTATTGCCTACGTCAGTCTTGTAAGGTTTTCATTAGATCAGCTCAAGCTTCTTAGCACACAAACCTTTCCTCATATTTCTGTCATTCTCATTTTTATTATCATCTGTGGAGGGGAAGAGAAAATGGGGTCACATTGCAGAATGTCATTTGTGTAAAAACACAGGTTTTTTATATGCAGAGGTTTCTGCATATTAACAGGATCCAGCTTCCCTACAGGCAAGCCTGGGGTCTAGATAAATAACACCCTTCTTGAAGCGTGATGTATAAATCTGTCTTTTCTGTCCTTTTGCTGCAATACTTCTGGATGGTGAAACACCTTTTTTCTTTCTAAAGCAGGTCCTCTCTCTATATTTCTTCTACTCTGTAGAGTTATTTTCCTGTCATTATACCTGACAAGCTATTTCCAGCTCCCTTCATTCAAGGCTCATCTCATCCAGAGGTGTCATCATCAACAGCAGAGTATCTGTGTTTCAACCTCTGGCTTGTGTTCAGCTATTTCCTTCATCCATGTCCCAACAAGTGTGTTCACTCCCCATGTAGTGCAAGGGCAGGATGCTCCTCATTGCACAACAAAGATAATCACCACAGAACTTGGATTTTGTTGTCAGCCCAATCTTGACAATATCAGCATTCAACCAAGTAAAACATGGTGCATCTCCCAGACATGCATAGTCGTTTTGATGGACAGTGCACTCACACCTTATAAAATACTGTTGGAATTTAAGTGATGATTTGACTTGGAGAATTCTTGTAAAATCTTAGATTTACTGAAAGTTGTTGTGTTACCTTAATCCAACCGAAAAACCAACATTCTTATAGGAGGTAATTTTCCTGTGTCACAAATCTCCTGGAAAATGATTCAAGCTTTGCTCTTAAAAAAGGTTATAGAGAAGAAAATGTTATGATTTTATTTATAATGTGTATTTAGATATTTTTAATAGCATTATTTCTTATATATCACTTTAAAGCATAAATAGAAAAATAAAACCTGTTGATTTAAAAGTATAATGCCAACACTAGTAAAATCTGTCCCATACTTCTAACTTCTTACTCAAGCAACCTTTCTGAAGTCAAGGAAATTATTCACCTGATAGAAACTAGGAATAATAGTCAGTTGTAAGTTTGTTTGAAATTTCAGTATAAAATATACTGGAATATACTGTGGGCTTCAGTACTATAAAAAAGCAACTTCTACCTCAATCTAGATATTTAATTTTTTTCTGCCTATTTCTAAATAACATATTTTGTAAACATGAACCTTAGCCAGGTGCTCTGATGACTGTAGAAACTGTCCTCAGTCATAAGCAGGTATCACAGTGCTTATTTGTAGAAAATGCTTCTCTGCAGTGTTTTTCCTATTCTTTTCACTCAGGTGGCATCCGAGTGTGTTAGGTCAGACATAACAAGAGGATGGAGCTTTTAATTTCTTCTCTCCTTTCTTTCTTCCCATGCTTCAGCTTCCTATAGCTCATCTTAAGAGCTTCCTGTTCACAAACTTCCTATAGAAAATGAGATATTAAAGTAAGTGAAAAATTATCAATCTCTTCCTCTCAATTTCATGCCTCTTCTAACTTGCATAATGCAAGAAATCATGCTAATGAATGAATATGCATAGGTAACTTCTTGCTGCAATAACCCAACACTTAGCACATGTTCTGAAGCAAAAGTTGTGGTCAGTAGGAAACTATGCGAATTCTGTTGTCTTCTAATTAACCGGACTTGTATGAATGTTCAGATAGATGACAAAAGCCACAAAGCTCAAAAATGCACAATGAAACGTTGCTCTTTGACATAGGAAGGCCAGTGGCATACTGTAGTCCTTGTCACTATCAATATGAGAATGCATCAATAAGAAAATTATAGGGATGATTTTGTTTTGAAAAGTGGATTTCCAAAAGATTGCTACTGTACCTCTCATTACAGAATACTGCAAAGTCAAGTGTTTCAGTTATTCCAGTAATATTCTGTTTTACTCATTCTTGCACAATAAGCAATTAGAAGCATTGCTGTATCTAATCCTTTAAACGTGTTTCGTTTCTAACACAAATAAGCAAAGATGCTTCATGTGCTCCTCTCTGGCCTCTCAGGTTTTGGTATTCTTTTCTAAACCCTTTCTTTCTCAATAAGAGTTACATTTCAGAAGGCAGTTAACCAAAAATGCAGCCTGAGATGCTAAAAGTGACATGTTGCTGCAGCACTGATGTTTTTGGAAAGGAGAGAGCAGGGCTGAGGCTGCTCTCTTTCGTAGGATTGTCATTTTCAGTCTGTCCGCTTGCCCTAAAATGACACATTTTAAAACTGCAGAATTTATCAAAACTTTGCTGAGATTTTTGGTACATTGCTTAAGAAATGAATCTGTCTCAGCAGAAAACTTGCAGTCTATCCCTTTCACCGAAGGATGTGAAAGTGTTTAGCAATTATTCACTGAAAACATAGGATGGAAATGTTGCAAATACAAAGGCATCTCCAGGAGGTCCTGAAGGTATTTGGTACTCCTCTATTTCTTTTTAATTTCAGGGACAGCTCACCTACCACTGTTTTTAATGTCTGTAAAGTGTCAGAACGTTATTGGTATCAGTTCCTGGTGGCTTCTTCATTTTCACTTTTCTGTGTGGCTGTGTTGCTTCATTTCTGCCTTGTTTCCATGCTAAACTGAGTTTTTGCTGAAGCTTGACTCACTAGAATCATGCAAGCTCTGTTTCCCTTCAGTGTATTGTACAACACAGGTTGACTGAATGACACAGTTCCTTGAGGAAGCACACACACCGTGTTTCAGCCTCATTTAAGGAAAATCTTTTATTTTTCACAGTCTTTTTCAAAAAACAAATTTTTTCTGTGAAATGAAACCTGTTTTTCAATGCCTTTGTGACCCAGCCTTTGTATCTTATTGTCACATTCTCTGATGTCTAATAAAATTAAAGCTTCTATTTAAACTTTTCACTGTATCAGGCACTTCTAATATCTATTTTCAGTGCTGATCCTTTTGTGCTTAGGAAGGAGCGTTCTTGAGTTTCAGCCTTTGAACAGAGTATTCTAGCCTTTCCTCTGCTCTACCTGGCTACCTGTTTTAATAAGTCGTGAGGAAGTTACTAGCCTTAGGACTTATAGTGCTATACTAAACTCAACTGAAAACAGCTAACAGGATCCTAAGGGGGCATCTAATAGAGGCAGAGAGAGGCAATATGATGACACAAGCCTTGTTGGCTTAGAAAAGTAGGTAAGAAATGATTTTCAGAGGAAGGAAAATTTGTAATGCCTAGTCTCTCAGCCATCAACAGAGAATTTATCCACACGATACTATTAATACCAGCCAAAGAGGGAAAGAGAAGAATTATCTTAAAATATGGAGTTGAGAAGTGGCAGCAAATCTTTAAAACTACGATTTTACATATTGAAGTTCTTTGGAGCTATATCTATTGTGTGGGTGGACTCAGTCTCTAGAGAAGTCTGTGAGCAGGAATCCTAGGAGATCAAGTTTTTAGGAGTCTTCTGGTGCAGTGATTTTTACAGATGAGTACTTCTGAAAGTGCTTTGTAGGAAAAAGGAATTGCTTTAAAGAGAGAAAAGTATATAAGCTATATATAAATGTTTGTGCATAGAAAGAGAAATGGGTGCATCTGGAGTGTTTTGGGACTTAGTTTTGGTTCTGAAAAGGTCTGGATGCTGGTTTAAATCTTTAACAACCTTTGGGGGATCTCAGAAAAGTAGCCTTTACTTTCCATTCTGTGGTCAGCAGAAGAAGAAGAAAGAGGGGAAAAAGCAAAGGAATGATGCACAGAAGTCTGGCTCTAAAAAGTTAGACTTTTCTTCTGTGTTTTCCTTTCAGGTAGTTTTCTCAGGTGGAATAAATATTGTTATTTGCATTTTAAAGGCAGAAACACTGAGTTACAGAGTAAAACAGCTGCAGAGCTGGGGATAAAACAAAGATCTGGTTTGTCTTATGTCCTATCCATTAGCTATTACTATCCACACAATATCTGACTACTGTATGCTACTAAACGTCAGAAAACAAATGGTAAAGAGAGGCATATGTTGTAAATTGCTAATAGAATTTTGCTGTAATTTGAAGACTTTTAGAAAGGATTAGTCTGAAATCAGATTATTTGACACTGAGAACCCAAACACAATTTCTTTTTTCCTCAGTAAAATCCTAAATCTTCCATGTGAAAATACTACTGTGCTTTCCTAGAGTAGCTGCTTTTCATATGCATCAAATTCCCTTTCTGTCCTAAGAACCACTTTCATCATGTATTGCCTCCCTTTACCAAGAATGCAGATCTCTTAATAAAACAATCATTACAGATGTTTTACAGCAAGCATTGGCTATATACTTTTTTGCTCCTCAGTCTGTTTTCTCATTGTCACTATTACTGTCTCCAATTTATACTACTAAAATTATTTTAAAATTTTCTTGCACTAGTAGTATTGAGTTTCAGAAGTGACCTTTAAGACCATTAAAAATACTCAAGCAATGTATTAGTCATAATGGCCTAACAAACAAGAAAAAGACAAAGTATTAGAGCCAGAACAAACAAAAGACAAATTATTAGAAAGTTAGGGACTTCTCAGAGGGAACAACAACAAAACAATTATAGTATCAGCATGAAAGCAGGAGACGGCCTGCTTTTCCATGGTATCAGCTCTGTGAACCAAATAGTCACAACTACAGAATATTTTCTGGTCCTTCAGTCCAAAAAGCTTATGAAGACACCAACTAATTAGTTGTTCTGTGGTTTGTTTTTTTTTTTTTTTAAATAAAAAGCCTGAATAATCCTTTGCTAATACCTTTGAGGCTCTAGAACAATTCCAAATCTACTTGGTATTTAAGTGTTTTGGATTTAATTCAGCTAAGCATTCATGAGGGACTTTTCAATCCTTAAATAATTCATGAGTAGTTATAAAATGTTGTTAATTGATCCAGTTGTAAGTGGAAGAGGAAATACTCAAAACTAGTTAGTAGATAATTCTAGGAGTACTGTGTTTTACCTTTTTTTTAAAAAAAAAAGGGGGATGGCAGGTTAATGAAGTTGTAGTTCTAGTAACCATTACAGTGTTTTTTAGTTTTATGGTGTGTACATTCCAGAGCCATATGAAAACTATTTCTATGTTTACACAGCTGTTGACAAACTCAGTAACCACTATTCTGCTTCAAATTGTTTTGGAGAAAACAGAAGATAGCTTTCATGAAGAACAGAATTAGTTGTGCCAACATTCAGAAAACCAACAGCAAACACAGCCTGCACACAGTCAGTACACAGTTGTCTTCTAATAACTGTGGGAAATGTTGGCTATTTACAACTCTGGTTTATAAAGCTTTAACTGAATGAACTGTTGCCTATCAGACATGGAGCAAGCTCTTTGCATGGGATGGAAAAGCTGCTGAATCCAAAAGTAGCCTTATAACCTGTCCCAGCATTGCATGCTGCTAATCCAGAATGAAGCTGTAGCAATTCCCCAAACTTTTGTCCATAACTTGTTAATCCAGAGCTTACTCTAATTAATGTAAACTCACACTCTTTTAGTCATCCATAACCATCCTTTGCAGGCACCAAGGCAGACTTTACTAAACTGCATCAGTCAGTAAAATGGAAGGCAGTGTGCACCTAGGAGGTTTTAAGAATAAAAACTTTGAATTGCTGGTGTGGTCAGTGAAAATAACACTGCCTCCCAACGAGGTTCAAAGAGCCATTTTTCTAAAAATAATGAAGGTAAAAGTGAAGAGTTTATTTTGTTATGTTAATGGCTGCTTTACGTTGTTTAGAGACCTCAGTAGCCCTGAGAAAGTCCACTGCGAAAGGGCCAAAGGCAATGATGAGGGCAGAGAGTGGAAGACAAAGGAAGATGTGAAGCAGAGACGGGAAAAGGGCATTATTCATATGAGCTGTTTGGCTCCTTTCAGCTAACAAGAATTGTAGCTTAAAGTAAAGCAGCATCAAGCTTGCTGTAATTTCATGGTTACTCCTCATAGAGCCTCCCCTTGACCCCATGAAGAAGAGCTTCCCTCTGCCTGGTTTGATAGCTGCCTTTCATGCCCTCAGTAATGGATTAACTCTGTAATATACATAGTGCACAGCTGAATATTCACAAATGAGAATAATTTAGTGGGTTTTCCTCCTTTTCTTTCAAATATAGCTGAATGACTGTATTTTTCACAAAATCCCTCCAAGGATCTCTGGCAGAGATGTAACCTTTTCTAGCCAGCACCTCCACTGCTGGTTGTCTTTTTCTCCAATAATTCTAGCTAAGAACACTTGCAATGCCTGTTAGACACCACTGTAGCCAAGTGAAATAACTCTTCCAATTTGGCCAATAGGCATATTTTAGTTGTGTTTCTAGTAGTCTGTTGTTTTGCAGTCTGGTGACATATTGCAGGGGTCAGCATGAGGAAAAACAGACATAAATCTTTCACATTTACCATTAAGCGTGTGCTCAGTTTTTAGCAATCTCTTCTCAAGAAACCTATTGCACTTGGCAGCTTGGCTGATTCACTCCATGTTATGAATGGAAATAGTCACAGCATCACCCATGCTTTGAAATTGCTCAGGAGTACCTATTGTTTTATGTTACAAGGTGTGCAGAGTTATACGTAATCATAGTACTAGATGCTACAGGGTAACAGTTTGCACCTAGAATCTTGCTCTCTCGGAGTAGAAAGAATTTTTTTGAAAAGCAAAATGCCATGGTTGTATTTAGTTGCTAGTGTTAAAGGAAAGTGGCAGTTTCTTCTCTAGCAGACCTCCTACATCATGTGGCATTAGGACTATGGTCTTTTTCAAGAGTTCCATTAGCTGCCTTCTGCATATATGCATAAACATTTTAAAATTGTAAAACAGACCAGTTTGCATTGTTTCCCTCCATTTTTTTCTCCATTTATTTGGGTATCCTTTTTCTACCATTGTTTTAACCTTTTGACAAGATGTATTTTCTTCTAAATTCTAAGATTCCCAAAAGGAGCAAGTTACCTTTTATTTTCAGTCTATTAAAAAATCCTCAGTGGAAAAGCAAATAATATAAAATAATATAAAACAATACTATGTCCCTATAATAGCCCAGAATCAAGTGTCACTGTCCCAGAGATAGTACAGCTGAAGTGGTGTTTGTGGCAGACACTGCTAGCACTGAAAATGGCTTTGATGCCTGTGAGACTCCTTCCTGGGAGACATATCCTTTCTGCACGTTCTAGCATGAAAAGTCTCTGTTGCGTGTAGCACCTCTGAACCAAATATGCTGATCTGAGCTTCTTTAGTCACAAGGTAAACCCGAATATCTGAGTACAGGCTCATTAGCAGCTAAAAATAAAGGTACTAGAAAGATGATTCACCAGTCATTGCTAGCTATTGCTGAAAGTGTTCGATATAGAAAACACCTTAAAAAGAAAGATCTGTTGGTGTGAGAGAGAATGTAATTAAAAAAACCCACAAGTGATAACTACTGGAATCTTCCTGGATTCACACTAAGAAAAAAGCAGCATATGAAGTAAATATAAGACTTTTTCTGTTTTCATGTTTATGTGTTGAATATCTAGAAATTTAACTAGATATTTTGGTTCTGAATGAACAAATTCTGCCTGCACTTTCTCTTGGTTTCATTACATACTTTCAAGACATAATCTGCACCCTTTATGTGCCATGTCATTCTCAACACTATGTGGTCAGCCAGTTGCTGTTGTTCCTCCAGGTCCTGCTCTGAGGCCATTTCTGTTCACAGGAAAGCCTTGATCATTTTTGCTGTTACTTCTTCTCATGGCTTTCATTGTTGTTCATTATTAATTTATATTTATGACACCAGAAATAAATGTAAAACTTACCAGGCAAACACAAGAAGAAGCTACTGCTGCTGAGGTATCTTGCCCTAAAATCAGATGCAACTTGAAAAATGAGTGATATAAACAGTAAGGGAAACAAAGGAAGTGTCTCAAAACCAGGAGTGTGTCTCTTCCTGAGACAAACTGCCTTTACTGTATGATGATAAAATAATACGGAAATACAGAGAATGTATATATGCTATGGTGATTTCCATTTGTCAAATGACCTTACCTACCCACCTTAGAATGTTCTGTTTTCATGTCTAAGTTAATCAAAACCCCTGAAAAGCAATTCAAGAGCAGTATCACATCAGCTTTTATTTTAGGTCAATTATCATATGTTAATTTGTAATGCAGTTATGCACTCCTGAACAACTTGCAGTTTTTTGTGAGCATGTTAGAAGACAGTCCAGCAGCTGAGCACTATGAGGGAAACCTTCACCTCCAGGCGGCTTTACACCGCTCTGTCTGTTCCATTAGCTCCCCTTCCCTTCCACACATAAACGTACTCATTACTCTGCTGGACCTGTCTCTACACTATTATAGGAATTAATTACAAGCAGTGGGTCAGTGTAGTGTATTAAGTGTTAACAGTTATTAACAGTTGAAAGATAACCACTTGATAAAGTTCCTGCATTACTGAGAGTGATGAATGCCTATGTGATTTACATACGGATATGACAAAGTTCTACCTTTAGATCTGTACGGTATGTGGAAGTAGACCCTTGCAAAACAAAAGAACCTAGCCCTTTTCCTTCTGCTGTTGATTTATGCATTTGTGACTGTTATGTGCCTTACCTTTGAAACTATTGTATGCTAATTCACTGGAGAAAGCATACTCTTGTTCTCAAATCTTTTGTTGTAGAAAATTAGGGAGTTTGCTAATAATTTCAAATCATGCAGTCACAGAGTGGATCCATTCTCACATAGGAATGGGATATGGTTCTAGCTGTCAAGGAAGGGTAATGCAATCTAACTTGAATGCTGAAGTATATTTCCAAAGAACATAGAACTAAATTATAAACTCCATCACAGCTTATGGGAATGATAATATGTGACAGGCAGGATCAAACATGACACTGAAATAGCAAGACAAAGATATTGGGAACCCAAAGAAATGTTAACAGCAAACCATTCATTAACAGTTCTTCTTGTTAGCTGCAATCAGTGTGCAATTTAATTCACACACTATTCTTCTGTACCATGTTTGGAGGGTCTATCCTGACAGATAATTCTAAACTAATCTCATAGGCTTGTCTCTTCATAGAATTAATTATCTAGACAATAAGGTAGATCAGATTTAGCTAGACTCCTGCATTATATTAATCAGAGACTTTGAGGATTAACAGCAGTATTTGTGAGATGAATACAGAGCTAGCTTGACCAAGTGCTGTGTCAAAAGGAAAACCCAAGGCTGAGCTACTGGAGCTCTTTGGGAATCAGTGTGGGAACTATCTTGTAAGGTTTCTATTGTAAATGTGCTAGAAAAAGGAGGAGCAGTCTCCTGAAGTTTGGTGATGGCACATACATATCAGGCCCTGCCAGCCATAAGAGCCCTGCCTGGAATATCACACACAGCAAGCACTGCCTGACTTTCACCTACTCTACTAGATACAAGGTAGAAACACGTTATTTCATTTCACCACCTGAGAAGGTAATCTAAGTTTGACCACTCTGAACAATTTCATACTAAGTGGGGGTTTTCTTAGTCTTGTAATAAACTAAACAAAGAGATACAACACCAGATTCTCCAATACTTTTAAACAATCAGGCAGGAGTAATTAGAAAAGTTAGAGATGACTGTAAAATATTTGGTATCCATATTCATATGTTGCTTATCCTGGAAAACTTCATCAGCCAGAATAAATGAGTATTTTCCTATGATAAAAAAATTATGTTCTTAAAATCTAAATATGAATATAAAAATTTGTTCACCTCAAAAATGTCTCTGGTTTCAGAGGGGATTTTCATTCATCCTTTCTGTCCCATGTGTTGTGATGCATATACAAATTTATTTATCAGCTTTCTGGTTTTGCTTTACATCAACATATATGAGAGAGTCTTTTAGTGTTGTTTAGTCAAGAGGTTGATATCAACCAGAACAAAAGAGAGGAGGAGACAAAGAATGAGGAGGACAATAAGTCAAAGATACTGGTTAAGTTAAACAGAAATAACTGAAATAAGAAATACAACTGCACTGCATGCATAATCAGATGGCATATAGTAACCAGTTAAGATTTTCTTTTCTGTATTTTAAACCCCTTGGTGATATGGTTTTAGAATTGGGGCTTTATTCTGATTCCACACCAATGTATGTATAGATAAAATAATTACATGTTGATGTCTGAAGTAAATTAATGATATAAGGGTATTGGTGAAGTCAATTAATCTCCTAGGAGCTCTTAGTTAATTTCTGATTTCTTGAATTTTCTAGCACCAGACCCTTTTTTCTTTTTCCTTTCCCAGTTCATTCTTCTCTAATTTATACCACTTGGGGCAGATCCATCTGTCATTCTGTTCAAACATATAAAACTCAGATATATTTCCCATGTTGAAATTCTGAGGCTGTGTGTTCAATTTTAATACATAACTTAACCAAGGGTTTGAGAATACGGAGTCTGTATCCTATGCAGCATCCTATGTAAAATGTAGATCACTGAGCTGAAAACCGAGAAACAAATTCATAGTTATTCCTCTATCTTCACCTCACATATTTTAGCTAATCTTATCAGACTTCAGTTCAGTTTCCAGCAATAATGCTTTCTGTATGTGCTTGTATTTATAATGCTGTTTTTTACATCAAAATGCCACTCTGTCATATCTTGATATATCTGTTGAGGTTATTTATATTCATTTGCTGTAGCATTTTGGGTCTGACTAGGTTGGCTTGATTTTATTCTGGTATATATTTTGAAATTTAGAAGCCATTTATTCATTAGAAAGCTTTGCAAATGATTTCAGTACTGTGCAGTTCTTACCTGACAACAGCACATATAGAAGTAGACTAGAATAGAAGGTTAAAATATACACATTATGTGGTTTTAACCATACAATGAATTCAGGTCATCTACTTTTAATATTGGAAATCGATGCTTAGCATTTACTCTTGAAAAGGAGTAGTGTACTTTTCTGAAGAAAGATCTGGAGACTTCTAACATGTTCTGAAAATTTAATAGTGCTTACTTTTAAGGCTGATTTCCAGGTATTGCAACATTAAACTTTAAGCCATAGAACAACTCTATTGTATTTTACAACTCTTCAAATGTCTAGCTGATGTCACTGAAAAACCCTGGATTTAAATATAAGTGTGCACATTGGCATGATCAGACACAGATGTGGCTTCTTTGCCCATTGAACTTTGGTATTAAGGAAACCAAAGCTTATAGTAATTCTGTTATGGGGCTGAAAAAGCATTTCTGAGGGCTGGTAGTTTGGGTATGCTTTTAAGAATTCTTCAGTTTGATTTTTTGGACATCTTGGAGCTCACGCATGAAAGTGAATTTGTGCAGCTAGATAAAGAGATGGCAGCAAAGGTCACCCAGAACATTAAGATATGTTTTTGAAAGGAGCTTAAAACTATAAAAAGAAAGGGATGAGAAAAAAGAAATAATTTCTGGGGGAAAAAGGTGGGGGGGGAGGGGGGAGAAAGAATTTTCTGGAAAAATGTGGCGATATCCTTGAAAAGAACTTTACTTCTACAGAACATGTTGTAGTCTTCTGTAGACATTGCTCTTTTCCTCAAATTGGATCAAGGCTGTGCTGCTGGTTTTTGCACTTTCTCTTAGCTTTATTCTTTCGCACATACATTTTTCACCTATGTCTGAAGCTTTGGGGTCATTAACTATGAGCAGCAGATAGATTAGAAGAAGTAACATCAGTCAGATGTAACTGGAAGATGGTTTTCCTCCCAATGAGAAACTTTCTAAACTAAGAGGTCTTTGATACAAATGTTTCATTTTTCGTGAAGATGAGAAATTTAACAAAAATGATCCATCTGTTTAGTGTTGGAAGGGTTTTATTTAAAGAAAAGCTATACTTAAAATACTCATTACTCTCAAAATATATTAAGTAATCAAAGAGTTTTGAGGGGAGTTTAAGTCTTCCTTAAAGATAAAATAAATATATAGTTGGATATGACATTAAGAAAAAAAACCCACTAAAAAACACTAACTAGCATTTAATTCTCATTGCACTGGAAGTTTGACCTTCTGGGGGAATGGTCTCTTAAGAATTTGACATGGCAGACATAAAATGAAAGAAAATGTTTTATAATTCCTTTTTCAGCTCTGAAAATACGAGAGTTTTGTTGGTAGTGATCATTCAATGGGTGTAGCAGGCTCCGTGAAGTATGAAGTTTATTATTCCCCTAGTAATTAAGGATAGAACATGACCGTTCACCTATTATTTAATTTAAGAGCTGCTTCTCAGCTGTTACAGGGCTCAGAATTATTTTATAGACCAGCAGATCTTTGGGTTGCACTGTTTGATGAAGAGCTTCCTAGTGTCAGTAGTAATTTCATGATAAACTCCTGCTGAGTTTATGAATTTATTTATGAATTTCGGCTACTTGACAACAGTAGGATAATGTAAGTGATATGTATCATACATCATTTCTTTTACTAGCTATTCTTTATCCTCTATAAAGTCCGGCAAAACAAAAAGAGCTGTACAGCTGTAAAGCAACTAGTGCTTGCCAAAAATACCAGGAGTTTAAATTCACTAGTGATATCTATGCTTAATTTGGTTTTAGCCTAAAAAAATAAAATTCTTTAAAATTTCTGTAAAAAAATCCCAACCTCTCTCAGCCTGTTGTTGCAATATCCTTTTCAGCTTAGCTCCAGTGGCCTCCCAATGAAGTCTCAGCAATCCAGGACTCCCTCTCGGGCTCAGCAAAATTCCCCTGCACTGGCAACTTTTGGAAGCAGTGGCAGACGTTTTTCAATAATATATCATTTTGTCAGAAATGTTTCTGGTTTCCTGTTTGCTTCCTGCTTCCAGCACACTTTTGCAACATGGAAAGCTCTTAGCCCATCTCTCAATGTTAATTTCCTGTTTGCTTTAAGCAGTTGCTTTCTTCTTCATTGCTCGCACGGCTACATAAACAATTTCACTTAAACCTTCACCTCAGTCTGAGAGAGTGGGATGCACTTCAACACCACTTATATTTGTCTTTCATCAAATACACTATTTAATGTCTGCTATTAGCACCTTCCACTATAATAGAAGACCTGTCCTGGGAGATTATTAAAAATGCTGTAGTAAAATTTTGCACTTAATATCACAGTCTTGCTAGTCCTTAACGTAAGTTTACCACTATATCCGTGTTATATTGGAAAACTGTCTTAGCAGAATTACAGTTCTCTATTGGCAAAAAGTTCTTTTGATAAGAAAACTGACAGTGACTCTTCAAGCTGACTAAGTTAAATTAGCAAAAGGACTTCTGCTGCCAAAGAACTACAGAATCATTAATAGCAGGAATTCTGGTGGCAGAATTACTGATAGCAGAATTCTGGTGACTCAGTTAGGAGCATTAAGTCATTTTTTGCCATGCTACCATGCCACTAAAATTTTCTAGTCAAGCATAGCATAGGCATTATACACCATATTTTTATAATGATGATACACACCTACTCCAGTGTAGGCAAAGTAGTTCAAGGAAATCCTTAGAAAACTGAGCATGCATGGCTCTTTTTTCTGGTCACAGTTAATTTATAGGAGATGACATGGAACCTGACAATACAAAATGAGCTCACGGTACATGAGTGTTCAGATTCTGGATGATCTTCATTTGCAGAAGTAATCATTCACTAACTTGTTATTCATTCTTTTCCCCTGGGTATGGAAGCTTAGTGGATGATCTTAGACTTGGATGTTTACTGCCAATGTGCCTGCTGCTTTGGAGACACGTAGTGTTTGCTGAACATAGAACAAACCTCATGGATTTCTTTAACTGTTTCAAAAAAATCACTTTGTATTCCTGTCTATTGCAGCATCTGAAAATTGATTAGTGGAAAATGTTCCATTAAAAATTACTTATAAAATGACCCACCGTTTCTCTTTTCTCCCATGTTTAGGCCCTGAACTTTAGTTTCATAGAAGGTCAGTGTCTTTTTAAAGCTTGTTGTCACTAACTGCCTGAGCCTTGTATTCCAGCCCTTGTGGAAGTCAGGGCTCTAGACTTCTGCCCAGTTAAAGACCTTTGTGAGAGCAAGAATTAGACACAAGTATTGTTTATAAAATGTTCCTGGTTTTCAAAATACTCTACCAGCAAGTAGAACACTGTTCGTAATGGGCGTATGCCTTTCCTTTGCACTTTCAATCCTACACAAAATGGCACGTTATTTTGAGGGAGACACAGACTGCGCCTCCCTGCAGAGGCATCTCTGAGTCTCAGTCACAAAACTGCTGGTTTGCAATGAGGGTGTAAAAGCTTCCTGAAGGAAGAGGTTGTACTTTGGTCTGCATTTTGAAAATGTGTTACGCATGCATTTAATCTCTTTGCTGCTCGTTCTGGGCACAGTAGCTGTGTGGTCTTAAAACTACATTTTGTGATGTTTCATTCATTGCCATAAAATGTAAAGTGATTACATTGTTCATATTAAATTATGGCCTCCATCCAAAATAGTATAAAAATGTAGGTCTAGTAGCCATCTCAGAATGAACACACAGTCCTGAGCCCTGCTCTGAGTGAAAGTACCTAGATCATAACTTGTAATCTAGTTTAAAAATCTCCACAGTCTAGGCTAAAATACATAATGAACCTTTTATAATGATCCTTAATGATATACTTTTCCCTATTGAATTTAATCTTTAATCTTCAATTATTGAATTTAATTGAACTATTTATTAATATAATTTTGAAATCTGATCCTGTCTTCCAAAGTACTTTCAACCCCTTTCATATTGGTATATATAACCTGCACATTTTTTCTGTATGCTTTTTTATAAATGGATCTGCATCAAAGTCTAAGAGGAAGTGTTCAACGGAATTGGTCTTGGGACAGACACTGTGGGACTCTACCTGAAATGCCGAGTTTGCTAGCAAGTCATTGGTAATTGTTCTTTAAGTTCTGCTTTGCATCCGATTGTGTATCCGTATTAGAGTGAGTTCTTCTAGCTTTTTTTTACTAATATGCTTATTAGATTTATTAGACTGTGCTTATTATCATATCAACATATAAAACATCTAACACTTTCCTCTTTTCCAGTACACCAGTTACCCCAGAGACAATTAAATCTATTTGATATAGTTTGTCCTTGTCAAATTCATGTCAGCTGCATTTTTTATTCCCTCATTATTTCTCTTTGCCTTAGAAATGGTTATTGTATTTGTTAGTACCTTTCATATATTACAGCTGGAGTAACTGATCCCTAAGTTCCAGGGGCCTCTATTTTCCTTTTCAGGATAAATATTATATCTGACATTCTGTGGCTTTCTGGGCCATCCCACATTCCATATATATCCTTTTGGATGGTATAGAGATTGTTTTGCTAGTCCCTTATGTATTCTATACTGAAATCTGTGCCATGCTGCTGAGGTGACTATTTCTACATTTTATAAATATTTTTAACTGGTTTTTTTCACTGTTTTAGGCTAATGGCTTGTTAAAATAGGTTGTATTTATGATAACTAATTAGGTTTTGGTGAAAACTGAAGTAAATAAGGCTCAGATTATATCAGCTTTCCCTGATTTCCTCTATTTCTCCGTTAGGTAACGTCTATACTTTCTTTTGACTTTTCCTTGTAATGTGTTGTAGGATTTAGCCTTGCTATTTTCTGTGCCCTGGTAATTGGTGCTTATTTTACGTCTTAAAGTTACTGATGTTGCTATACATATGGGTGCTGGTTTCTTACATTTATCTTTAATCATGAGTTTGATTTCCATTTTCGTACTCTTCCATCACAGTTTTCAAGTCATCAGGTGGCCCCCAGTGCTGCCCCAGTACTCCCAGCTGTTTCTTGCAAGTCAACCCTAGGACATTGGTAGAGTTGTCTGTGTTCAGGGTCCTTTCTCTACCCTGTCTTGTAAATTCCTCCAATAAATAGGCAGAAAAGAAGCAGTAAGAAAACATGGAAATGTTTTCTTTTCCATTTCTGATAAGTGTTTTTGAGGTCCTCAGAACACTGGAAGAATTACCAGTGCCTGCATGCCACATATTGCTGAAAAATTATTCTATTTCCTCTCTTAACACTCAAGTTACCTTGGTCTCTTCAAGTACAAATTAACTGTGTGAACAGAGAAATGAAGTATCTTTTATGTTATGAACTAGTGGGCTGGTAGAAAAAAACCCACATTGCTCTCATTTTTTGGAAATGCACACAAGATGCTTTATATCTGTGCATAAAATGTATAAAATAAATAAAAACATACTCTGTTACAAAATGGATTAACACATATTGGCATGTATGTCTTCATCTGCATCAGTCAAAGTTTGATGTATAAGACCTCGTTCCACAAACACTCAGACCTAACCAGTTTGCCAAAAATTGTATTAGGAGAACTAATCGACAAAAGATTCCTGCATAATGAGTAATGAGAACACTTTCATATCTCTGAGATCAGTGACCACACTTAGGTGCGCTTTATGTGCTACACTGCACTGACAGATAAAGTTTAAGGTATTAAAACATTTTAGTACTACTGAGGAGTCATGTTATCCAGTTGAGACAAAGTTTCTAGGCTTAGGCACTGTGATTTACATGATCCTTTGCACTTAAAATTTTAGTTTAGTTAAACCTGTGGTAAATTTTAAATGGTCTGTTATTTAGTGAGCAGCAATTGTTATGTCTTGGCATCGTGACATTCATATGCATATACTGCTGCTTTTCCTGCCCTGTTTGTGTGCAAATTACAATTGCCAACTTCTGTTACAAACTATTGTTGGTGAACAACTCAAAAAGGCAGAGGGAAGAGGTTATATTGATGACGTGCAATTAAAAGGGAAAAAAAAGTGCCATTTATATATCTCCAAGAGCTGCCTCCTACAATTAGGAGTTTGTATGCTATCTACAGCAGCTACATCTTGAGATTTCTCAAAGCATTTTGCATACATTTTCTGACAGTTTATGCATTTTCCGAGACATTAAAAACACTGAACATTGACTCCTTAGCATAACAGACGTTTAGCAGACACATATTTTTTCTACAGATTTGTTTTCTGCAGTGCAGTCTATTTTGGGGTTGATATATGAAGCATTTGGGAAGACAGATTATTTTTTATGAATTTTACTGTCTCAACAATGCCAAAAAGAGAAGAAAATGAGTCTTTCTTTCCACAAATAAGCTGAATACGTCATCAATACCATAAAGAGAATAAGTGAACTCAGAACATCATTCATCACTATTGTTTTGTTTTGTTTACCTAAAATACTAATTTAGTACTTGTAGATTAGAGAGGTTTTTTTACAACTATTTTCCAGTCTAATATTTTAAGAAATTTTTGCATAGACTCTTAGAATTCAGGTTTCAAAACATTTTTATTTAATTGTGGTTTTCACATATTTTTAGCGAGAGCAAAATATATTCTGGCCTAAAGGGTTTTTTTTCTGGTTTTTTTTGTTTGATGTTGAGTCTCTTGGAATACTTTGATCAAACTTCTTTAGCTATTTTTTTGTTCCAAGAAGGTTAAAACATATTTTCTTTCTTTAGAAGATTCTTTCCCACTTTTTTCTCTTTTACTTAGATGACTCCTGAATGCTTCGATTTTCATGGAACAGCTGATCCAACCATTGACTGTTGCCAACAAAGCAAGTTTGCCTATGAGAACATCTAGTGTCTTTGAAATGCGAGTTTGTTAAGGCTCTACTTTTTTTTCATGGGCACATATTAAGTCTACACTTTTCAATATAAGTATTGTGATCAAGAATAAGTTTTAAGAACAATATGGGAAATTTCTACCATCCCCTTAGGGCTCTTAGGTCATGCAGGTGATGGAGGGAGATCTTGGATGAGAAATATAAGCTAGTAAGAGCCACATGAAGTTCTTAATTTTCTTTGATAAATGAGGTCTGAGATGTATATGGCTTGTACCACAGTGGAGCAAGGGGTACCAATGTAGACACACACACCAGGCTTTTTTTCACAGCTGGCATAGACAGCTGTGGTTGAGAATATGACAGTAATTGTGAGTTTACAAGCAGACTCAGGTCTGCTGGAATAAATGTGTGGTGTTGGTAGATTGTCCTTTACTGGGTACAGTGCCAGTATTTATTCCTTTGGGCAGCTATCATTGTTTTGTTTGGTCGGAGTTTTTTGCCCCTTTGCTTTCACGTATGTACTCTTTAATGTATCTTACAGCTAAGCTACTACACGGTATCTACTGTAAGGTGGCTTAAGTGCTTAGGCTGCATTAAGGCCCAGATTTGGATCTCTCTCACATTTGAGCAAATGAGTTCCAGAAAAGTAAATGGAATAATACCATGAAAATAGTTATAGAAAGCAGAATCAGCACTAATCAGCTAAGGTGTATTAAAAGATTATGGGTCAGTACTCTAAGTGTGGATCAGCAGCATTTCATTGAAGATAGTGAATCTACTGTGAGTTGGACTGGCTGAAGATTTGGCCCTAGGTCACACAAAAATTTGATATATGCGTATTCTGCCTGAAGAACTTACACTGCTTTGAAGCTTTATACTGTGAAGGATTTTAGGTGGTTTATCAGTAAGTACTTTTTCACCATGAATATCCGCAGTGGTTTGAAAGTTCATGACTTCTTCAAGTATCTAAGCTTGCTTTAATATGCTCCACATTTCAGAAAATTCTTTTCACTTACTTTACCTAAAAAAAAATATATTTTCAGTTCTTTTTTGAAAGCAGAAGAATGTGAATGAGAGAAAACTTGTCTCATAATTGTCAAGATTATGACAGTCTTGACATGTCTCAAATCCAGTCAGGAAGTTAACAAGCCAAGGTTTCAATAGCTGTGGTAGTCTAGCAACACTGCACAATATTCTTGTCTATTCTTGCTTTTCTTGTCAATTGTGACACCGTAGTGCGAAATATACTATGCAGGTCATACTATACAAAACTAAATTGCATCTAATAACATCATTTGGTTAATAATTCCTTTATCCAGGGAAAAATATGGGACAATTCTGTTAAACCTCATAATTTATTGATCTCATAGCCAAAGTAGGATTTTAAATACTACCATAGTTTTTCCTGTCTGTGTGTTTTAGGAAAGCATAGATTCCTTAAATAGTTCATTTAAGTATATATAATTTACTATGATTAGACAAAGTCTTTTGTGAATATATTTCAAAAGAGAATTTAGGCAATGTTTTATAACTGGCAAAACTGGACATAACTGGTTTTGTTTCTATAGTGTTCTCTGAATGTGACAGAAATCAATATAGTCACTTACAGAGGGGTCAGTGCAAGCCTTTGAGAACTTGTGGGGTCTGTTTAACATTGGCAGCCTTTACTGTAGGCTGTATTTATGTTATTTTCACTTACAGCTTGATCTACTAGTCTGCTAAACCTCTGTGGAAAGTGTGAGCAGAAGAGAGGGGGAGGCAGAAGGGACTCCCTTCATCTTAGTCAGGAAATGTTATTCATTGAGCCAGCCTTGACAGCTATAAAATCTGCTGAGATGGAGATACAGACAAATGATGGTCTGAATGTTATATAAGGAATGATGTAAGGAAATGTCTCCTACTTCTATCCCTAGTGTTTATTAATGTACTTTCTAGAGTACTGTCTACTGAAGACAATGTTTATAGACCAAAAAGGAAAGCAAATACAAACTAATGCATACCAACAAACGAATCACAATAAGTATATTCAATAAGTATATTCAAACTATAGTATACATGCTACAACACAAGCAGAGGACTTGACTCAATTCCATAGACACTGATGCATGGAATACGTGCTTAATACTGAAGGACAACTGGTTATACCCCTGCTTCCATTTGCTAGGGAAAGCAGTGCCACTGTGAAGCCCCAATGTCCCACTCCTTGCAGGACTGGGTATGTTCAAACTGTCCATATATTACATGTGAAGTCATAGCCAGGGAGGTGGACTACCCTCAGGAAAGTGTCTAGTGCTCTCTTTCAGTCAAAAATTAGTCATGTGATACTGTCATTAGGTGGTATCATAGACCTGTGAGTTGTATCTTACTTTTGTTTTCCATGACGGCTAAATTTCTGATCACTATCTTTATCGTACAGAGCTATCTGAGTAATTTCATACAGATTTATTCAAGAGATGTTACGTTTGGGAATGAAAATTGAGTATTATCACAGAACTCAGTTTCTGCTTGCTCCTACCTTACTTAAATTAGAAAACATTTACTCCAGGGGACTGGCTATCACAGAGCAGTCTATAAAGCAGAACACTTTGTGCAGGGCTGTTAATGATAGCTTTACATATTTTATTTACATCTTGTATGGAACCATTTTCTTGAGATAAAACTCAGGCTGGATTTTGAATCTCCTATCTGAAGAACTACTAGCCTTCAATTTTGAAACTAAAATCTATCATATAGTTGGTATCAGAAGGCTATTTGCAATGAAATGTATGAAGCCATGTTTTGCAGAGAGTATCATGGAGTAATTCCTCCATAGTGTAGAAAGACTAGATTTCTGCCATCTTGCTTGCTAGCCATTTCTAATTGCATTCATTTCAGTGAAATGAATATTAATGGTTCTACTTTATTTAATAAAGTTTGTTCCTGATTTATTTTTTCCCTTTAAATTAATTTCTCTTTTCATTTAATTAATTTATAGAGATTTTACTACATGTAAGTTAATTACAATTTTATCCTTTTAGAGGGAAAATTTTTCAGATGATAAATGTTATTATTTTAACAAGTATAATGAGGGCATACAGCAGCTTGAAGATGAGTTTCTTTGTCCTATTCTGTAAGTGTTGTGGGAAAACCTTTTTTATATTGTAATACTCCAAATTTTCCATAAGCTAAGGTATGAGTTATTAACATATCCAATAAATTTACATCTCCTGATCTGATATGTCATGCATAGCTAATGCAATAATGCCTGCATTAGAGACAAATATAACTTCTTTCCCAGGCTAAATGTTTTGAGTTATTAAGGTCAATGAGAAAAATGTTTATAAGTACTAAGATAAGAAGTATAATCACTCTGAATGTCAGAGGTGTAAACTGTATTAAATGTATTCCACAATATATTTTCTTCATATGTAGGAGATACCTAAAAATGACATAAATACATTTCAGCAACAATATGAAATGAAGGTCTGAATCCATGCGTTTGTAATCCCACAGAGGTCAAAATGAATTTTTAAAACAATCTCAACCACTAATAGAGAAATGCTAAATTCACACTAATGGTGTGAATGGTGATTTCATGGAAGACACATCTGTTTATCACAGGAATACTATGGACATATAAAACAACAATATATTAGTACAAACGACATGGGCAGTTAATAAGAAAGTCCTTTGAAATTGTCCTAAGAAGTTCTGCTTAAGAAAAGGGCTACTGTGGAAAACAGTCTTTTCCATTCCTGTATTACAAGATTGCTGACACCTTTTCAAAGTATTTGTTCTTCTTCTCAATAATTATAGTACCAATAAAGACAAAATCAATAGCTTGAAACTGGCAAGACCTTTGAATTGGCAAAATCTTAGAACTGGTTGTCTCCGATTTATACCAGTGCAAATCAGGAATAGCTATTCTACTGTTACTGAGGCTGAACTTAATTTTATGTAATGTCAGAATTGATTATCTACAGAACAATGCAGGAGTTTTTGTTGCTTAGTAAGGATAAATCTTCTGAAATTATTTTACCTGCATACATTTGTTGGCAAATAGAGAGACATGGACAAAGAGAAAAGAAAAAGTAGCATTTAATAGCTGGTTTATACTACAGGTATTAAAACCCATTTACTCTTCTCTTTGGTGATAACCATGTTCCCATGTTTTTCCTACAGTAACCTAGGACATGTACATTGTGACACTGTCCCAGTTTAAGGAACAGTGACCTATCAAAAGGCAGCTACATCAGGACAAATTTAAGTGTAGAAAGGGATTATTTGAGTTTCTACCAATAGAACTGACTTCATCTTTGTGTAGGCGTAAGGTCCACAAATATAAATGATGGCTTTTCCTTGGGGTTTTCACTAATGTAGCTACATCAATACCTGACTCTGACAAATTCAGAATGAGAAGCAAGACCTGTGGTTTGAATCAATAAAATGCAAGCTTTTGTTGAAGATTAGAATGTTGTAAACAATGAAAGTATCCCCTCAAATCAAATAAAACTCAGAACACAGAAAAGTTTATTTTTAAGAAAATATGATGGTCTAGGTATTTCCAAAGGTGTCTTGGCTTTTTCTATGGAACTGAGACCTTTTATAACACAACCATTTTCTCCTTCTTTGAGAAAGTGATTCTTCCTGGAATTTATAATATGTCATATCCTATTATCATAGCTGTTATTTTCTCCCCTTTTTCCTTCAGCTATAGAAAATGATATTTTTTTTTTTGTTAAATAGCTGCTTTGTAGCTACACACTGCAAAAGGATTTTTTTTTCTGCAGAGAACTACGAGGCAGTGCACAGTTGAAACAAATATTCTTTCTCTCTCTAGTTTCACTATGCCGATGGTTTTATTCATGCTATAAAGGGTGATACCTAGGCAGCTGCTGTTTACAATTACTGTTTAACTTGGAAACCAAAATCTACTTATTTAGCAGAAAATAGCTTTCTTCTTTATGTACATACATTAGTTTATTTGTTAAACACAATGTGAAGGCTGCATTAGTGGCAGTAAAATTAAAGAGGATTTAAGATTTTGCCTTATCATAAGTCATGGGAATGGATCGCTGCTGAGTTCCCAAATTCTGCTGGTATTTTAGAAGGGACTTCTTGCTGTATCAGCAGTTAGCGTATTCCCTCCAGCCCCACTGCCTTTTTTTGTTCTTTTTAAAATTTTTGTAAGATGCTTCTATATAGCCAAATTATGCTGTAGAAAGAGATGACAGAAGAGATCCTGTGTGCACAGATCAGCTGATACGATGCATTGCTGATGGGCTCCAGCTAAGCTGCCAGACGGTGAGCTGTGACAGTGCAGTGTGGGTGCGATTCCTGCTGCTGGTGCTGCTGGGAAGGTGGCAGGGCCGAGCTCTGACCCCCAGGCTAGACCTAGCAAAGCCTGCAACCCTGTCCTTCTGACTCAAGTGCAGAACTCCCTCCCTTCAGCTTCCCGACCCTAACACACATGGAGCAAATCATCTTATTTTCCCAGAAGTACTTTTAAATATTTGGGAAGCCAAGTGTTGAGGGCCATGACCCTGAGGTTGCTGCACAACCGGCAGATGTTTTTGTAAGCCTGGAAATGGACAACTTTTTTCCTATATGGATTGTTTGCATGTTTAGAAATTATGAGTAATCAGATAAATTACATGCTAAAATGTATAAGAAGTAAACGCAAGATAAAGTACCTGTGTAAATAAGCCCACTCGCTCAAGGAAGAAGGGCTATGTTTGAAGTGAAATTTAGGCCCAGCCTGAAAAAGGGGCCCTGGACACTGTGACGCTGAGTTTTGTGGTGCGGCTAAGTCCTGGCTTCATGTGCACGTTCCTGTTCCCCTACACAGTGGGTGGGAAACATGTGACGTGTGCTCCTGACTGCTAAACCCAAATGCCAACATATTGATTGGGGCAATGCCTAAAACCAGCATGGAGAACAGTTTAAGGTGTTTTGGGGAGCTCATTACAAGGAGGAGGTCTCGTTAGCTCCCTGTCAAGGCTCTGGCTCCTCTAATTCCCATCACAGCCAGACACAGGGAAGCGCTGGGTCTGAAGGTACAGCTCAAATCCAGCCCTCGCCCTGTCACATGTACTTTACTCTGAGCTACAGAGAGAAATTACTTTTTTAGTTTGGACTGAACTTTGAAAGCTGGTGAGTGTGAGTGGGGAGAGGGTGTGAAATGACCTTGCAAATGACAAGTGTTGGCCATTGTCTTTCAATTAACTTCAGCTTTTTTCAAAACAAACCAAAGCCCACTGTTGTCTTTTAAATAAGGCTTAAAAAGGGAGCTTTAGGGAGATAGTCATCCTCTCCATAGCATTTATCAGGAGGAATTATTGGGATTGACTTCCTTCCTCTGTATCTATATTGACTATAGATTCAAATCTCTCTTTCTCAGAGAATATCCTTTATCCAGGATGTTACAGTTATCCTTAATTACTTTAGACATTATTAAAGCAGCAGGGAGTATAGTGACATACAGGTTAGGAAGAAACCAGACTTGGATTCAGGCACCTAATTTCTTTGCAATAATAATGGCAGAATAAATTGCTTTAGTGCCACACATGTCCAGTACATTCTATACACTCCCTTTCTCCTCACAGTACTTCCATACTCAATAGTATAGCTGTATAGTGCAGGGTTGGCCTTAAAAATGTGACAGCAAGTCTCTCAAATCAGACACCATACACTAGTTTCTATCACATACTCAGCAGTGCTTTCTCACATTTATGGAGCTGTACCATGACTTCTTTCCTGCCCCAAATCCAACATTGCAGACCATGTGGTCAGGCTGGTCTGTGAATGAAGCTGAAAAAGTGATAACATGCTGCAGCTGCTGACTTGCCACTTAGCAGACATAATTCTAACTAAAGGAACATCACTAAAATTTACATTCCTCCCACACATCTGATCCAAGCTGTAAAGTTTCTTACAGACAAAGAGAAGCAACTTCAGAGATCTGCATTGTACACCCTAGGACCTAGATGGCGCATAGAACCATGTAGTTAAGACAAAAAGACATTCCTCTACCTCAGACTGTAAGTATATGTCTTCTCCCAGTACCAAGAGCATTCATGGCCAAGCAGTGTTACTTCTGTCAGAGTGGTTGGCCTAGGTACCCCGCTCAAACCCAAGCGACTGGTTACATGGTCAGGATACCTGGTCAAGTGCTGTGTAATTTTGAGGGGCGATGGGAAAAATTATCAAGGTATAAATACACTTGATTAGCATAGATAAGCCTTGAATGATTTCAGTGCAGAAGAGAAGGCAGAGACCAAATATGCTTATGCCACAGAGGCAGACATGGGAAGAGATTTGAGAAGCACCAGTACCTCTGTTATTTATTCTCCAGTCACAAGGCAAAGTGGGCAGGTTATCAGTATGACTAAAAGCTGCTCCTGGGCTTTTGCCTGTAACCTCAGGCAACCTCCAGTAGCCCAGGGTAACAGTAGAATTATATTCAAATCAGAGGTATCAGGTGAGAACAGCTGATGAGAGAATGCCAGGACCCGAATGAGATCCTGGGTTATCTCTGACTTCAAGATGCTTATATACACAGAGCAAGCTGAAGATCACACAGACTCACTTCTTCGTTTATTGATGGGGCAAGAGGAGAGGCCAGGGAAGACACTCTGTTTACCATGGAAATTAATGCTTTAATTGTCAAGAGGACTAAGAGGCAGAGAGCTGAGAAACCTTATGAAAAATTTAGTACAGTTGATCCTGTGGGCTTTCATCTGCTGATCTGGCATATAGGAGACTTTCTGGAGGAGGGGAAAGATCTTTCAAAGGAAAGAAATATGGGAGAGCAAAACAAGAGCAGACAAAATCAGTGATAAGGTTTTGTAAGCACATATGATGGGTTAATGTGATTTCAAGTCTCTGAGGGATGATCAAGAAATGCATCAAATTCAGCGTGAAGAAACTTGTCACCAGGAGCTCCAACACTGACAAAGGTCAATATACCTAGTATAAGATCAGTGCCAGTTTTAACATCTTTCTGTTCTTGCCTGCACTAGATATACAGTATTGCTGAGCTGCAGCAGTAGTGCTAGCTACACCAGCTTTTGGTAAAAGAACTGGTCTATAAATTTTGCTAACTGCTATCTTGCAGGATTAGACTGGTGATGTTGTCACAGACCTTCAAAGATTAAATAAAAAGGTCTGAGAAATCCTCCATACAGGCATAACTCTATGGTTTTTCTGGGGGGAAGAGGGGAGAGTGGAGGGGAGAATGAAAAATGCTATTTCACTTCTCTGTGATTTTTGTAATGTTTCCTGGCATTCCAGTGATTTATAGAAACAGCAACAGTCCTCAAAAATTGGCAAGAGTGCAGAGAGAATAAGCCGATGAAAGATGAAATTAATAGCAGTCCTATATGCTTAAGGGATCAATGATGTATTGGTGCTATTTCTTTTTCAATGTCACATGCTGTGCTAGTGCAGTAGGCCAGATGATATCTAAGACACTGACCTATAATCTGCTCTGTTCCCTCAATGCCTTGCTAATATTTTACTGAAGGTTTGACTATGCTGCAGCTTAAAACAGAACTTTGCCGACTGCAGGAAAAAGATACAAAAGACAATTTCTGGTGCTTTGTACAGAGAAAAAGAGGCTGCTGGATTTAATCATTACTCATAATCCTCTCAAACCAGTGGAGCTCGAAACAGCAGTGAGAGAAAATGACAGAGACCTTGCCTTGGTAAAGGATTATAGTCATCACATTGTACCGTACGCTCCCACAGATCCAGCCCCTTCCCTTCACATTCCTGCTAACCTGCAGGAGGAAGGGACCATGTACCGTGCACAGAAGAAAGTGCAACAGGTTGCAGATAGGGGTCTGTATTAGTGGTGCTTAACACTAAATGGGGATGCTTGTTCTGCTCCATAGTGGCATGCGTTTCCAGAGCATTTTTAATGCAGGAGAATCCACTCATCTTGTCAAATCTGATGAATTGCTTCTGTTGGGTTATTGTGCTTCTTGCCAAAGAACTGTTCCTGGTTTTGGATCCTTTTCCTGCCTGATGGGCTGCATATGCTGTCTGATCCCAGCCCGGTCCAGTCAGCTGCTTTTGCTGTCTGATGCCACGCTGCCCAGCCCTGCTGCTGTCAGATCCTGTTGTTTTTATAATCAATTGCTTTCTATTCCATTCTGTTTATGATACGCTATTTTCTATTCATATTGCCTGGTCCTGGGGCTCTCATATCATTTCTTCCTGCCTAATTTTGATGATGTCTAATACTGCAGCTGCCCCATAGTTATGCTTGCTGAGTTCTTACTGTCTTACTGTCTAAGCAAACAGCTGCATGGCCTCCTGTTTCTAAGTTCCAGCTGTCTGATCAGCTGTTTTTGCAAAGTTATCCTTTCCATGGTCTAATCCTATCGTCTGGCTCAGTAGCTGTAGGATCAGTTCTTTTGCACAGATCTTCTGGTTGTGTAATTATATATTTCACGTATCATCTAGTTAATACTTTATTTTGAGATTGTTCCATATATCTGAATATCTTCCTCTCTCTCCTTTCTCGCCTTTCTCATGCTTAATTTCAGTGTGCCCTGATCACACTCCATTTATCCAGCTAATTCCTCTTTCCTTTCTGATTTCTTATCAGCTGCTCTTTAGCATCTATTTTTACTTTCACAGCTTCTGCTAGTCAAAGATTCTGATGTGTGAGTTGCTATTCCTGCAGCCCCATGTCTACCACCATCCATTTAATCATCTCTATTGTGTGCTGCTTCTGCTGTTCAATCAGCAGCGATTTTTTCTTTTGTGCAGGCCTGCAATGATCTGATCAGTACTTTCTGTTATATGATTGCCCTTGGTTATCATTCCTACCGGCTAATCATCACAAGCAACTGTGTTCTTGCACAGTCTTGGATAATTATCTGCTCATGCTGGTTTTGGTGACTTTCTCAAGCCCACAGAGTGGAGTTATACAATTCTTAGAAGCACATACTTGGACTATATACTGCAATAATGATATTGCTGGACTTTGTTAGTATCCTGGAGTTAAATATGTAAATGGGTATTGTTAGTTAAAAGTTTTGCAAATAGCTGAATTTCACTGTGCAGCAGTCAATAAAAAGTTCCCATCCTCTCCCTTCTCTCTGTCATATTGTTCCCTTTCACATATTCCTCTGTTTATGTGGTAAATACATAACAGTTCTTCATTAACCAAGAACATGTACATCAAGGCTATGACGTTCACCTTTCAACTCATGTTTCCTTCTAGGTACTTATCCACCCAGCACAGCTAGACTGATCCCTGGTTCACTGCTGTATTATAATATAAAATAAAAGGACAATACTCAACTGGTGTAAATTATCATAGTTCATTGACTTCAGTGGACCCCCATAATTAAGACAGTCGGCTCAAAGTCTCTGGAGGAGAAGACACATGCTGTGATTAAAGAGCGCTGTCTCCTGTTGCTGGCTGAGAAAAGTAGATTGATTATCTTTGCTTTCCAGAAGAGGTTTAGAATTAGTTGAGAAGAACAAAAGCACATTATATTCTTACTAAGAGCTTTAAAAGATATCAGACAGGGAGATGCATTTTTCACAGCCATCTGTGAAGTTCTATATAGGGGCAATTTATCTTTCCTTCCTTAAAGAATTTTTTTCCCCACATAGATCTTAGAAGAATGGCCAAGGTTGCATTTGGTGCTTTACCTCTCAAGGTGTGACTGTCTGGGCTACAATCCTGATTTATTCTTGGATAGTTTAAATCAACTTGAATTGCTAAGTTTGCCCTCTGTTCATCCCACATAAAACTGGTATGCTGTAACCTGTCTCATCTTGCAGCTGCTTAGGGGGAAGAAGTCAGAACTTTTCTGAATCTGGACAAATTTGCAAAGCTATCAGTGTCGAAGCAAAAAGCGTTCTATCTGACTATTTCCTTAACAGTTTCAATACTTGGGGAAAGGAAACCAGGATTAAGAGACTTACATCTGTTGAAATTAATCTATCTGTTGAAATAACTTGGAGGGATGCAAAAATTAGAGTTAGTAAGTTTTGCAGCAGGAGGGTGGATGATATAGCCTCCTGAAGTACCTTCCAGTCCCATTTTTTATGATTGCCTTCAAACTGAGTAAACTGTGATTTATGAAGCTTTATAGAATGTTATTCATTTTTCAGGTAGCCTCCCACATGCTTATATATTTACCCAGATCTTTCAGAATTTTATGCCATATATTTCAAAATTTGGAGAAATGTTTAAACTTAGATGTATAGTTAGAATAAAAACATTAATTTTAGAACTTAGAAAAACATAATTTTAGAATCTGGATCTGTACAGCACTGTGAGATTTTTTAAAGGAAAAAGGGATTTGTAAATACAAAATATGACTTTGTGTTATCAGTATCTTTTCATATTGAAGCAGTAGATAAACTAATTATTCTAATAACATTCATAGAATCCTTCATGGCATCAAAGAATGTCACCCCATGCTTGTTGTATCATTTGATAGCACTGACTTTGGCTATGCAACTACACTAAATATTCCGACCACTTACACAGATAGGATTCAAATACATGTCTCAGATTTCAAAGTGTACTACAGCAGGAAATCTCCATCCTCTCCATCCTTTCTTGTTATGTAGTCTCAGTAGGTTATAGACACTTCTTGGGTACTTCTGGGTGCTGTTTTCTTATCAGCTTAGCTCTATTTAATACAATGTCTTAAACATATATTTTAGTTCTCTAACAGTAGATTATTAAGAATTCTTGTAGCCTGTTCATGTAAGTTATAAATCAAGATTTTTTTCAAGTTCAATACTTAGAGCCATTGGATGTTAACTTCTCATTGCAAAAACCTTAAAAGTGTTTTGGTTTTACTTATACTCAGCATGATTCTAAGGCAAAAGAACACAAAACCAAATGACAACATGGAGCGACCTTTCCTGCTCAGCTTGCTGATGTTCAAAAATCTTTCTACGTTACACCCTTAATTTTACAGTTGTAATTTTTTTGGTTCTTTAGGTAAAGATAAATGTATCTTATGTTAAATTTAATGGAATTTGATCCAGCTAAGAATGACAGTTCATACTGTCCATCTAGAATCCGGTAAAATAAACGTGGTAATAAAGTCTGACAAAGGATGTAGATAATGTGCTGAACTGAACCCCGAAGTTTCTTGAGATATCAAAACTACATGAAGAACCATCTTGTACAGATTTCTTCAAACATGTTAAAGGCATTCAAAATTCCAAAGAGAATTACAAAAGCATTTCAGTTCTGACTGTGCCTGTAAGCCTCTATCTTTCTTTACCTCTTTCAGTTCTTGTTAGCCCATTGGGTAGCATGGGGAGCACATACTGCTGATAGCCATGAACACTGAATGCATTTGTGGAAGATTTCAGAGTTTTTCATTGAACAGCACTATACTTAATTATTATAAATACAGCATTCCGAACAAATCCACTTTTTTTTTTTTTTTTTGTCCTACCTGGGATCAATTAATTTTTCATTAGATTAAAAAACAGTGAAACTAGTGTAGTATAATGATAATGTTTAAGCCTTCAAGTTGCTTCATAAGCCTGATCCAAAACTCTAAGCTGATCATGAGAACTGTGGATTTTTCCTTTGACTTCACTGAAGTCTTTGAAAGATTGATGGACCACCATTGAGCTGGCACTATCTTTTCCAACACATGCTTAGATATTAATTAAGCAGAAGAGGAGAGCAATTTTTATCTGCTTATAAGAATATTTTAAAGAAAGTATTTTTTATTACAGAAGCCATTTACTAGTATAAAAAAGAGTAACTTGTTATTTATATTTAATAATCAATTGAATAAAATCAATGAACCAAATACTGGTCTCATATACTCCACATGAATTAGGAGTGGATACAGTTTAGTCAATATAATAATCCAGGGAAAATTATGGGGGTAACATATGTTGGAATGTACCTTTAAATTTGTAAAGCAGTTTCTGATAGGCTTACTATGTCCATGTTAGAACTAAGTCTTTGCTTAATGCCCACAAAAGTCACAATAGAAAGTAATGGTGAGGATTTACAGACCTCATTAATAATTAGAAATACTTAGCAGGATAAGAAGGTGAAAAGAACTCCACAGGTTTCTTTTGAGACTCTTCATGTTAAGTTCCTTATTAACAACAGGAAAAAAAAGAAATAACAAACTTACATTTTCTCCTCTCAGTCTCTCTCTCTCAGCTAATTCAAAGTGAAGCTGTTAATTAACACCCAGAGTACAATCTTTAGTTACTGGATTAATTACAGAAGACTTACTGTGGGTTTTAAATTCTCTTGGGATATTTTTAAATCTGGTGGGCAGTAATAGTGCCATCTGTTTTGTGAGCCAATGGTTAGTTCTTACTGAAATCATTAAAATCTTGAAAACTATATTGCCTGCTATCAAGGTTCATAAGTAAGTGGGTTTCTTTAAAGTGAAATCTTCTTCTACTCTACTGTTCACACCTGAAACAACATTCAGTGTACCTCCCACACATGTCATGGGTAAACAGCTGGTCTGGAAAGCAAAATGAACAACCTGTCGATGCAGATCACATAAATTTTTCCAATAGCTAAATGAAAGTTACAGCTGTAGATCTTCATGTTACAGAAACTTTCCAGCAAATAAGTGTCTTTAAATAACACTGTTCTAAAACGGTCACCAATTTTCATCTGATGCTGGAAAAAATAATGGATCAGAACTCGCTGCTGCTGTTAACTCGGCATTCTCTGTAGCCTGAGAGGCTCATCTGCATTCAACTCTACATATAAATAAAACCAGATTTTACTGGGAATACTGTTGAACACATACTTACCAAGAATTGCCCTTAGGGGAAAAATACCAAAATGTGGACTAATTGTAGATTACTCAGTCTTCTCTTATTCTGAAATAGATGTCTTTTCATTTCTTTTTAAAACGCTATTGGATGAGGTTGTTTTCCATCTGTATTGCTGGCAGGAATCTGACAGACTTGCAGAGATCCAAATCATTTCCAGACGGATTTGCATGCAGCATTTAATTTAGTATTTTCAATCAATAGAATTGTCAAGATCTGGCTGATGGTCCCTTTAAGTACAATTAGTTCAAACCATGTGCTTGTTGGCTCGGGATTCTTCGTCTATTTCATTTCATGTACTTTTCAATGATCTCAATACGCGCCTATTTTTTCATCTTAGGGCTCATGGTTCAGCTGCTGGATGTGTTAAGCATTTTGGCATATATTAATTTAGAGTAGATAATTGTATATTAACTGCCTACTATGCCACACAGTTATTGTTTCTTTATTTCCTCCAAATTCAAATTTCGTTTATGCCCAAAGAATAAATTAGCTTGTTCTTTAAGAATCTTTTTAAGGTCTCCTAAAGTTAAAAGATCTTACGTTTGACAGTTGATTCATCTCTATTACCTATTGTATTGGTATCTGTCAGTCAGGAAAATAAATTGATATTTTACCCATAGAGAAGCCCAAAAGGCAAAAAGGCAAAGGATTATTTTATAGTCCCAATGAGGGATGATCCTTTTTTTACGGTAATGAGCAATTGTGAGGAAAACTGCCTGACTTCCTATGGACTGAGCAAATCCAGAGAACTAATTGAAGGCATAAAGACATGCAGGAATTACAGAAATTTAATATTTTTAACATGCAGGAATTTAACATTTTTAGCCTGGTTCAGTATTTCATGAGATAACAGAGATGTCTAGGAGTCAATATAGGCTAAGAAAAATAATAAGAGACGCTGAGAAAAGCTTAATAGTTCTCTAATCACACAGATTTTTAATATATCTGTTACTTAAAATATGAAATTTTTATTTGCATCACACTTGAAAAAATATACCTTATGTACTGTTAAATTAGAGGAAGATCAATCATGAACTGCTCAGTACTGTAGCAGCTACTAAATGGCTGTCTTAGATCTTCAGCCCAATATGTTGTGTTCAGATTCCACTTGCAGGAACAACTCAGAATGAAATGTATCTTTTCTTGTGTATTATATTTCAGTACCACTGCTGGAGTGTGAACATACTTTCCCACCCTCACTAGAGAAAGATCTCTGAAGAGATGTGTTATACCAGCTGGTGTGCACAGTGCCCACTGACATGACTGAGAGAACTGCTGGTGAAAACAATTTGACTGCATATGAAGAAAAGAGAAATGAAAGTGATTTTTTTCCTCTCTCTACTCTCTCACTGTTTCGAGATTAATTTTGGATCTGACCTTCAAAAGCTTAGATATCAAAAGCATATGTATTTTAGATTTCATTTGTGCAGAGTAGGAAAGTTGCTTTCAGTACATTTCCACTTGGGAGAGCTTTGCAATTTCCCTGATATCAAATTCCTGAATGTATTGATTACCACTGAATCTGATCCTTCTCATCTTCTGGGTAAAAAGCCAACCTTATTTTTCCTAAGGCAATTTCACCTAGTATATGGATATGTGCCAGTAATATCAGCAGCTCATGAGTGTATTCCCATGCGATTACACTATTGACTATTAGGTAAAGATGAAAGACAGACCAGCTAAATACTTATTCTTTAGTGAGTTTTTTTTCTAATCTGTCAGGCAAAAGTTATAAAAGTTAATACCTGTGTAGCAAGGGTTAAGATATCAATTTAACATGCTTTAGTTCAAAAATAGTACAAGAATTATTATAGCTAATAGCTATATAACACATCCCATTACAAAAAACATCACCTTTTCCTCATATTTACTTCAATGGTAGTACACTAATTTCACTCTTATTTCCAGAATCCAAATAGTTATACAATAACCATTTGGCTATGCCTTCTCAAATCCTATTTGACTTAAGAGTTCATAACCCACTAAATGTCTCTGTATAAAGCACAAGAACTTGGTACAGTTAGGCATACTGCCTTGACACGGCAGTACACATCATTGCTCTTACTCTCCCAGAGTTGCTCAGATGGGAAGCCATATGCTCCATAAGGCCGCGCATTACAACTTACATCCTCAAGGCAGTTTCATCATACTAGAGTCAGTTCTCCAAACAACAGTGAACTCAGAGTTCCAAGCAATTATTGAAGACTCTGTTCTTTTAGTTATAATATTGCCCTGTGTATCCAGTGATTTCCACTAATCTTTACCCCTGAAGTACAAATCACTGACAAGCTGGATGGAGTAGGAAGAGAAGAACTTGGAAGATGTCTTGGCTTTTGAGTATTGTAGAGAAGATGACTACCAAATGCTAGTTCTGTCCTGAGGAGATCTTTGAAATTTTTTTTAATACCCTAAATGTCAGGCTGGAGAATGTTAGATAATCTCTTCCTATGAAAACTTTTATCTGAAATCAATACATACACATGACATGTTTTCTCTGTCACTTAATTAAACTTTTGCAACTGATTCTACTAATTTAAAAAATTTCATGTTTTTTCTTTTCCCCGTGTCTCCTCCCAGCCTATTTGTTACATCCCTGATATGTTGATCTTTTCTTTTTAGATCTTTCAGCTGTGATGGCCAGCAACATTACTAACAGCTCTTCAGATTTTAACCTTTGGAGTTATTGCTGCCCTATGCCAAAGTATCCTTAGACTAGATGATAGTATCACTTTGAGCTTTCTTTCGAGAGGCTGCTAGTGTTGGAAGGGAGGCATTTTATGGGATTAAATAGAAAATCAATAGGATAAACAACCCTCTAGCTAGCATGTTTATTTTTATTTCCTGATTGTATCTCTCTTTCTGAGAATTGCCTGTGGCAGAAAATGTGAAGCTCTAAGATTAATGTTCCAGCTGTACCATAAAGATTTTGCTAGGGTAAATTATAAAATAGTATGGAAATCACTGTCCCATTCTTACAGTCTCAAAGTAACCTCCATGTTTGGAACAGTTAGTTTGTAACTCAATGGTATAAAGTCTATCTATGAAAAAAACCACCAAACCAAAACCAAAATAATATAATTTATTTGAAAATTAGACTGAAATTAGTCTTTTCTAAGGTTTTGAATATAAACCATTCTAGATAAATCTGAGCAGCTGGATTATTTTTAGTCAGCTGTTTTGGTAGGTGGATGATTTCCTTTCAGCACAAGTTAGAGTTGGGGAAATTTTCTTTGAGGCCTTTGGGAGTCACCTTGAGTAGGAAATAAGTAAAAGGTAAATCCTTTGTTCTCCTCCCCTGGAGAGATACAGAAGTAAATAGTGTGTCATTTTTTTAAACCCAGTTTTCTATCAGTGTTTTTTCTCCACAACAGGATTTTAATCTTTCCTTATCTGTATCTCTAAATCCCTAATTATTTTCCTAAAATGTTATTCTAGAGTCGTGGGCCTGATTTGGCCTCCAAGGGAGCTACTCAGGAATTTCAGAAAAACTGCAGAATAGCTGCAGAATAACAATGGCGATGTCAGCTCTTCCACATAGCCAAGACTGTATGGACTTGTAAAGAAATATTGAAGTACCTATTTAGATTAGAGAAAACCTGTTAGGATGCGACTGCATTTCAGATAAGAGATTCTTTTAATGTTTTCTGCAACTTTTGTTGAACATCATAAAGATTAGGGTCTGGAGGTTTAAACTTCTTTGAAACTCTCACATTTGGTCCAAAAGTCAGAATAAACCTATGTGAAAATATCAGTATTTCTCATAAATGATATTAAATAATAATGTTTAAATAAATATTTATTGTAAGGGGTTTTCTGTAATGTAACATATCATGAAAAATAAATATAAAAAGAGGGGTGGTTGTGGAAAGTGTTTAACAGATAAAGATGCTAAGCCTGAGCTATCCACATACCACAACAATATGCAAGTAAAGCTACAAAACCAAAATTTGGGCTCATTCTTTTGTCTAGATGAGTATTTTTCATGCTGTTAAGAGTAATGGTATTTTAAGAACAACCCTACCAACCCCATCTATGGATCTGCATTGTATCCATGTATATAATGTGTGTCCTGAAAAACAGAAGATTAGAATTCTTGTGAAAAATCTGTGGAAGACCAAAAGCTTAGAATTTATGTGGCAGAAACATAAATCTTGAATATCAAGTCTGAATCTAGTATGCTATGTAAATACTATTCATATTAAGGGTGTGTGTGGAGCCCAAAGACAGGAGAGTGATTTAAATTTTCAGTTTTGAGAAGTCAGAAAGATTCTGGAACCAAAGGCTGAGCAGGAAGAAGTTGGCCAGATGCGTGTTTCCTCTCTGCAGCTTTAACAGTGCTCTCTCAGAGGTGCAAAACTCATTGTGGACTTGACAGTTGCTACAATAAGTGTTAATTTCTCACTGTGTGTTATAGAACCATAGAACTCTGTTTTAATTCAAGTTTTTTCTTAGAGGCCTTTTCAAGATTCCTTATGAATCAAAATGGGGGGGGGGATGGGGGGTGTCTCAGGGCTTCTATTGTTTGACTTTTTTCCACCATGTGCAGAATATTGTTTTTTCCTTCTGTCAAGCCATGACTGAGTCCTTTTCTTGCTTGCAAATGTTTAACGATAGAGAAGCCAAATAATTCAAAATAAATAATTTATTAGGCAATGCTTGGCTTGCTTTATTTGCCCTGTACATAAAAAGCTCTCACACTGTTTATATTTCTTCAATGAAAATTTCTGCATAAGCCAGGCTGAGCCAGTGGGTTACTCACAAATTCAGCATATTCATTATGTGTGACCTTATACTCAAGCTGTTATAATGGGTCACCTGAGTCATATTGTTCCACTTTTATTGTTTCTGTTCCATGATTGGATGCCATAAACCGTATATGTTGCTTTTCCAAAAATGAGTTTTGTTTGGGGACTCATTCTATTATCCATACTCAGTAAAATCAGCTACTCCAACTGCACTAGTGGGGGGCTGTACCTGTGCCAGGGACTCCATCAGGGAGGTAAGACTTATTAGTTCAGGTAGAGAAATGCACTAATATCTAATCAGCTTTGAGCCTAAATCTGGTTCTTATGCTTCAGCTAAAGTACTGTGGAGAGATGCCCAGCAAGGAATGACTTGAAAATAATCAGATCCATATCACCAAGTCTCCTCACAGCAAACTATTACACAGGGTGTCAGCAGCAGCACTGCTACAGTCAGAACCGCACCGGCCCCCAGGAATCAATGGGGCTTGCACACACTTTCAGGATTGAGACTTAGTGGCCACTTCCCATACATGGCTATGGCTATTGTTTGAATTTGGCTATTATATGTGTTTCCTCATAAAAGGAAAACAATACATTGCTTTTTTTTACTTTTTGTCCCAAATTTTGATCAGAAGTGCTTGGTATTGGTGCAAAGGTATCATAAGTCAGAATGCTACAACTTTTTTAAAGTTATAGAATCCATTTGGGAAACATTAGTCCTGTTCACTCAATTACCTAAGGAAAAAAGAACGGTTTTCTATATATAAGAAGAAATTATGTATTCTTTGCTTAAAATCTGTTAAACACAGAGTCTGTTTCTTATTCTTCATGTCAAATTTTATCATCCTTCTAAAGACTGAGCTCTTCCATATCCTGCTACATTTATCACTCAGACTGAAATTACACAGGCAACTGCTCTTGGATTTTGTTGAGGCATTGACAAAAAATTCTTCATTTCCAAAGTTAACAACAATGAATTTTGCTCGATACAGTAACTTGGGCAATTAGAATTCTAAATGATTACTTACACATAATAAAAGTTAATGCTAAAATACAAATATGAGAGGGCTATTGAAAAAAAAATTAAATATAAGAGCCTTTCTACATATGTCTTTTAAATCAGTATGTTGTCAAAACATATTGACAATGCAAGAGCTTACAGTCTGAGTATCCTACTTCAAGAAAGAATCCATGTATGCCTTCTTTAAAAGTGGTTTCTCACCTGACCTGGAACAAATCTTTTTTAGCTTGTTTCTTTATAAACTGTATATTGTCTTAATAGGCTGGACCTGAATTCAGAAACCTAATTTCTACTTCCTTCTCTTTCACCAGCCTTCAAGTTTCATTGAAATTATTCAAAACCAGAGAAACATAGACTTATACTCTTTCTATTGACTATTCTTCTCTTGCAGACACAGGATATACAGGGTTGGATAGGATTTTGGAGAGAATCAATACTATATTTTTATGATAGCAGATAATCTTCCCCTTCTGTCTCTGCTCCCCCATTTGTCAAAAAATCAAAATGATCAAGATCTCTGTTGTAAAGTGCTTTGATACATACAAGCAAAGGGCAGTTACAAGAGTACCAGAATTTTTTATTACTTGTTTTAAAGAGATATCTAAAATAAGAATACAAATAACTTACTTACCTATAGAAATATCTTATGCAATGCTTCTAGCCCTAATCGAACTAAATCTTTCTGTATTAGTCTTCATATAACAATTATTTTCTATTTAATCATGATTGTCCTATTTAGTTTTATTTTAAGCTTATTTTTCTAATGATATAATCCCAGGGTGTTTCCTCCAAATACTACTTAATAGTTAGTAATCTCATTTTTTTCCTTTATAGTCTGCATTCTTTAATATTCTTGCTTAGTAGTGGCTAAATCTTTTATAGTTTTGTCACATACATCTGATAGCTAGAGGAAAGTTGTTAGTTTTTATCATTTATGAAAAAACTCTTATCATTTTATTGTGATGTACTTCAGGAAGTTTTATTCCTTTTGGAATGCAGCAGTAATATTCCTTGTGAATGGTATAATGAAGCAGGTAGTTAATTTTCTTACTTCTTTAAATCTATGTTGACATGGGATCTACATATCCATTAGTCCTCCGTATTTTATATTTAAAGAAAAGGTTTGTAATCATACCATCCTTTGAAAATGAAATTATTTTCTGATTAGAGGTGAATCCTTAAAAATGTTTGAGGAAGTAAAAAACACTGGAGTTGTTTTGTACAGTTTCATGCAGTGGACCAATATTTGCCTTAAACTGAGTTTTAATTGGTGACATTGCACCAACTTTAAAAGATGTACAATAAGTGCTAGTACCGAGAATAGATAAGAAAAAAATTACATTATTCACGTGATGAATTATACACAAGCATTTGTGAACTTGAACAGGCAATCCAAAGAGACTAGACATTAGTATATATTTGATGAATTACTTTTATTTCAATTTTAAATAGATTTTATAGGCATTATAAGATATGCAATAAATAGAAATTTTCTACTTTTTTTTGAGGCTAATCACTGAAAAAAGCATTGTTCCAATAATTTACTTAAAATACATTACCAAATAAGTTGAATTTATCCACATTTCAATTAAAAATTCAATTCTTGAGGTCTTACATTATGAACATGGAAGATGAATAGCCTTTTGAGTTGATATATTGATTTTTATTAGACGTAGTCTTTTTGTGCTTCATACTTGCTTCAGAGAGATCATGCATATTTGTTTTTTTCATGAACTTTGAAACATTAATGGACATCTTCTGCCTGAAAAACATGATAAGTAAGCTGAATTATAATAGAGTGATGAAAAGACCAGTTCCTAAATGGCATAATAAATCATATGTTAATTATAGCTGCCTATATATATATAAAGATATTGACGGGTCAATGCATACTTGATATCTAATCTTTTATTTTGGAAAGTGTCTCTGAATCTCTGCCTTAGGTAGAAAAAGTGGTGCTGCAAAGCTGTTCACTGCAGAAGGCAACACTGAACCAGTGAACAGACAATAGAGAGATGTTCAGGGAGAGCAGGCACGGTAATAGCATTATTCATAGCATTCATTCAACGCAGTATGATGTGTTGTCTTTTTAGCATCTTTCATGAAATATTTATTTGCTGTAATGTTTCTCCAGAGAACAGTCTACTCTACAGTAACTCCAAGAATAACCTCAAGTTTTTGTTTGAAATTTTTTTCCCTTTTTTCCCACTTCTTACACATTTTTTCCATGATGACCGTGTGACCTTTATGCACTCAGTATTCTTTCTCATAAATGATGTAAGTGCAATACTATATTTACAGTAGGTTTAGCCAGATACAGATGAATGGGCATGTGGGATAGAAAGTATCTTGTATCTGATGTCGATAAATGCAGAGATGCACCATACTAAAATTCGTCAGTGCAAGAAGAGTGCATAACACCTTTCTGCCTTCTTCTAGAACAGGGAGAAAAAAGCATCCAGAAGACAAAACATGGGATGTTTGCAAGTGTTATAATAACAAGGAACTGGTACATGCATTCATGGGAGACAGCCTCTATTTTTCATTAAAAATCAATTAAAGATATTCACTTATAAGTAATAAGAAGTGGAGTTTAGATTCTGAACCTCATCCTCTACAATTTAGGATTCTTAGTAGTTAATGCTTATAAGGTCTATAATTTAAGAAACTCCTCTCCGTGTTTTCTCTGTCATCAATGAAAAGTGAAAATCACTTCCAGATTCAGGTCTTAGATAGTTTTTTCCTTCCTAGTTGTCTCCAGTGATGACAGAGGGAGTCTGGAATAACTTGGCTTTGAGATTAGCATATATCCTAGCTAAATTTAGTCCTTTCTTAAATTTGCTTTGCAAACTAGGTGTACAGACAATTGTTCAATCTAGTTTACATCTCACACCTTTAATTAGCATAGATGTTGTTCATCACATCAGTCAACACAACTGTTCTGCTTTGAGGGCTTAAGCTGCCATCTCACTTGGAAGTACAGGAAGACCTCTAACATGGCAGCATTTTGCTCTCCATTGGGTTTCTTGGTTCTCTGTTTACCCATCACTTCAAGCTGGGTTTCCCAACAGCAGCAGCCTAGTGCAGGCTACTCATCACTGTCTTTCAATCCTCTATTTAAGAAGTGTTACATGTGAGGAAGACAGATCTGGCTCAAAATCAAATTGTTATTCAAGGATATTTACACATTTGCGATGTTAACCTCCTTTATCATGCTTCTTGTTCCAATGAAAACACATAAATTAATAAATAAAACAGAAACTGAGCATGTAGGTATAGATATAAATTAATAAATGCTTGAAAATGTGAATTTGACAGTGCTGTGTCCTTTGGAAGGGTCTGATTTTATTAGAACATCAAAGTTATAATGCATAAAAGGCATCTTGAAAATGTATTTATTGCACTACCTTTTATGAGGTCTAATATGTTAAAGACAGGTATGGAAAGCTGGGTCCTTCAGGAATAGGACAATGTTGTTAGGTCCAAAAGTTTGTACTTCACAAAGCTATGACACAGATTGGCTTGTTTGGCAGTTTTTATGCAGGAAAAGGACATAGGAAACTTAATGGGAATGTTACAAGCAAACTGGAAAAGCTATGAAATATGAACAATGGTATGATAGTTGCCTGCTCTTTATCTGGGCTTAAAACTAGAGTATATCTATCTGTTTCATTAGTATTAAACTCCTTCATGCATTTCAAGAGTAAATTACATGCAAGGAAGATAAACTTAGCATACATTGCCCTTATTTGCTATAGTTGAAAGCCACACACGGTTCCACTATGATACATTTTCAAAGACCTGTAGAAATATATTTTTGAGTGCTTTTCCCCTCTGAATGCACAGAAATGCTTCATCAGCACTTTGTGGCCATGCATAAAACATTGACATGAAAACACAGTAGGACACTCAGTTATTCTAGCCAAGAAATATCTTTGTACCACAAGGGATTAAAAAACAAATAAACAAAAAACCCCGCCTTTTTTATTGCCAGAATTCGACTCTGTAAAGGAAACATTGATCTATTAGGCTGGATGCAATCTGAGGTACCACTGGGCTGGGAATACTAGAAAGATGCAACCTTATAGGCAGTAAGCATCCTCTGTAGTTCTGGAAAGCTGTTGTTATTCACTATAAATGTATCAATAGCTGGTTCAAGTTGAATAGTAAATATGCGATATATAGAAAGAGAAAAGCTGCACCTGTTGGAAATGATTCTCTGAATTATAGATAATGATGATGATCTTACAAGTTCATTAAGGATTTACTAGAAAACCAAACAATTCTCAGGAAGATTCATCTTCTTTTCCTTTTTCCATATGTTTTATTTCTGGATGTGGTGGCTGAAAGTTTTAGTTCTGGAATTGTCCTAGTTAAGTAGCTAAAAAGAATATAATTTGACAAGATTCTGAAGTCTGTTATCTTTTGTTAATGTCCAAATCACTGGATTTCAATAGAAAAACTTTGGGAAGTATAGAGTTTACAAACAGCTGTAGACAAGACCAGAGTAGCAGCACTGACAATATGATTAAGTTCCAACAACTAAAACCTTGCACAACATACTCAGTCACACTGACTTAAATGAAAGAAAATAATTTGGAATATTTACAGATGCCTTTCAAAAAAAGACAGTCCTGGCAACTATACAGGTTTACAGAAAGCCTAGGAAGTTATACAAATTGCCCTCAGAGTAGGCTGGCTCTGACAGAAACCAATAATAAAAGAATACATTCATAAGAAACCAGATCTTCCATTGAATCAACTTGGCCCACAAGTCAAATTATCTTCATGAACTTCAGTGGGACAAACAAACAAATACAAAAAGTATTTTTGCTGTTTAAAAAATTATTTTGCGTTAATTTTTGCATTATGCAAAATTGCTTGTTTTGTTTTTTGGAAATTGCCAAAAAATTTTTGAAAGAGAAAGCTGATTCAAGGCTAAACTTAGAAGTCAGGCAGAGTTGTTTCCAGGAAGTACATGAATAGACTATAACATTTCTTTAGGTTGCTAAAATTCAGGATTTGATACTAGGATTTGAAGTAATACTAATCTGAAATCTTTGTCTTTCTGTTGTATTCTTCTATCATTACCTCTAATTGAACTTTTCATAGCTGTCCACATGACATTCAGAGTTCTTCAACTTAAAAATTCCCACAGAACCATAAATCACTATAAATGAAAAACAACTAAATATTGTACATTCTTGGGTGACTAGTACTATATAATAGCAAAGTGTTCATTTATTAGTTCTTATTATGTCTTTTCCACAAGGAGGCAAAATGCCAAATCTGAAGAAGGTCATATGGTCTCAAATTTTGGCCTTCTGGCATAATAAAAACTTAATTCTTTATAGTCTAACCTCTAAAATATAATGTATCTTTAAATAAAACCTGCATTTAACCTTTTATACCTTGGTTAGAAACACTTCCTTTTTACATGTTTCATTCTTTCATGGCTGCAAGGATTTAAATTGCTCTTTTTAAGCTTTAGGGACAGGAATTATATAGAACTTTTTTGTTATTGCATTCCTTGGCACTTGGGAAGATGTGTTGAGACTTCAGAAATGTGTGTCCTATGGGACTGGACTTACTAAAGAGCAGCAAGTCACTTATTAGAAAATCTCTGGTAGTCCCTGAGGATCTTTTCCTATTACCTACCTCTAAATGAATGACTAACATAATGGATTAGTCTTTTCACCCTTGATACATGACTAGAAGACTTTATGAACTAGCAGGAATGTATTTTGATTTCACTGGTATCCTTCCCCATCACTGCTGTTGAATTTCCAAATGCTTTTGGTACTTACCAGAATCCAGATGGAGAATTCTCTGAACTGTGAGAGGCTAACACTGTTGTTCTGATTCTCTTTTTGCTTAACCTCCATGTGTCCCCTGCATAATTCTACCTTTTCCCAGCATCAAATTGGTGACACGATCAAAAATGGATCTAGTCAGATAGCAAAGGTGTTCTCAGCTCAAAAGTACAACTAGAATTTTAACAAGAAAATTCAAAGCAAAAATTCTAAACATGTATATGCATAAATGAAGATAAATGTATTGGATAGTCTTAAGGTTTATACCATAAGCCTGGATGTATTGATCTTTGTGAGGGTCCTCTACAATGACTTTGAAAAACTTACCACGCAAGCAATGTGTATGGAGTATATCTTTCAGACAGCCCATTTCTAGGAGATATGACCTGCAAGGATGCATTTGAATACATCCAACAAGCTTTTTATTTGCATTTTACATTTAAAGCTATTAGTTACTGTTCAAATGTTTGGATTTTGGCTTAATTATTACGATCTCAGAGACTTAGTGATTAAGTAAGTTTAATTAAAGCTATAAAATAGTAATAGATGTATTTAAAGTTATATACAGAATCCAGTTCAGTATTGTGCTTCTGAAGAGATTTGCTTGGCACAGAAACTGGGGGTTTGAGGTAGTTTGGAGCAGCTGAATGCTGTGATCTCATCTGTGTTGTCTCTAGTGCAGGTTAGAGTAACCTGTTGTCTCAGTCGCAATATGTTGTAGAGTGTTCTCTGTAGTCAGTTCTGAAATAACATCTCTGTAACTTTTTTTTATAACAACTTCTATACTGAGCCAAGGCTGGTGGAAGCCTGTTATGGTCAATTCTGTATCAAGTGGGCATTTTGACCACCCATAGAGTTGTCAGCTAGCCCCATCTGACTGCATTTTTGTGAGCTCAAACTAGCCAACATATGATTTGATAGGTTACTGAAAGGTACTCAATTTCCTCAGAAAATGGCTGGTTTCAAGAACTACATATGAGCTTTTTGAAGCCTTTAGGCAAGCTTCGTGGAGGACTGGCTACAGACATAGAAAAGCAAAAGCATTATTACCTGTCTCCCTGTGTTATAAGGGGATGCTGGCTATGTCCACCTCTTTCTCCATACCATACCTGACCAAATAGGCTTTTTTAGTTGCTGACCTTCTCCATCCTGAAACACATTTCTAAGATGTTAGGCTGCTGGCCAAATATTTTCTGTTACCTTTCTGTGAAAAACACCTCAGGTCATCAGGTCCACTCCAGGTGCCGCTAATGTTTTCTACTGCCTTGTCTGCCCTCCAGAGAAAGAAGCCTCTGTCTCAGTTACTTTTCAAACACTCTGGTCCTGCCAATTCTTTGCTCATTGCTTGTAGTGGGGCCTCTGTCTGTTTCTGCTCTTTTTCTGAGCGGTATTAATAATGGTATTAATTACTCCATCTTATTTTGTATTTCTCAAAGCTGTGGAAAATACCAGGTTTGTAATGCATCACAATCCTTTTTTTCACTCCAGTGTGGCTCTGGCAGGAGTCAAATACACTATAATGAACAACTGTCTTCACAGACAAGAGTCTGCTTCGCCAGTAGCTGGATACCAAGCAGAGTGTTGTTCTTTCTCTTAGATATTCAGCTTTTTAACAGAAAACTAAATTATAAAGATGAGAAAATTGCTCAATGCAACAATACTTGTCTGCTTTTATTAGAAAATAAATGCCACTGGGAGTTTTGGTAATGAACAGTTTCTATGAGAATTGCCTACTTCTTAATTAATTGATATGTAAAATGTATGATAATCCATATTAAAAGCCATAGCATATGCTGTGGAACTGTCTTTTGCAGCCTCTAAACAAAGTCTGAGGGGAAATGAATCAGAGGTTAGCTGAAAAGTGTTTTCTAGCTAGTGTTCACTAAACAAACACTCTGCAATTAGAGGTTCAGATGTTGACTTTAAAAAGACACCAAACATGTGATTTGACATTCAGACTGTACAACAGAAAGAAATGCAGATGCCATCTTTAGAAACAAGACAAATCATAGTTCAATAGTTGCAGGGGAATTTTACACTATGCTATGTTATTGCTCAGCGTAGATAAGCAAACTGTGAACTAAATAAATTGCAGCCAGTGTAAGTTATGCTTCACAAAGAGGGAACAAAGATTAGATTAAAAGGCATGGGACTCTGCAAGATTAAAACAACTGAAATTGTTCTCTTTCTTCTCACTGTATCAGGTTTGCTTCATGCGGCACTGAGCAAGATCTGGGCAGTGCTTTCTGGGGAGAGCGTCTCTTTTGAGACAGTGCTCTCATTATCAAACACTGGAGTTTGTTGTTCTTTAAAATGACTATACAAAAACTAACAGAAGCCTTGTATGTACACATACATACATTCCTATAGTATATGCTGGTAATTACAAAATATTAGTTTAAAACAGAGAGGGACAGCACTAAAATAATACAGCTTTTGTTTTCATGAGAAATTGCTTCTTTCTGTTGATTCTTCCCCATCAAAAGTATTGTTGACAACACTAAAATTACCTTTTATTTAAAGAAAAAAACAAGACTCAAGAAAAACACAAGTATTCTAGTCCTTTTATCCAGTTATTTTAAGATATTTTAAGCTTAATTGTTGTTTTACCATCATTCATTTTATTGCAAACTGACAGATATTTTTGTAGTTAAATGTCAAGTGTACCAGGATATCTATGCAATTTAACCTCCTTGCAAGCAGAGCACCTCCTTATGGCTTCTAAACTCACAACTCTCTCCTCAGAAGAGAATAGACACATAGAGCTGTCTCACTGCAGTTTTACTGACAGCATAACTGACTTCCATAATGGAAATGCTGAATTGAAAAGTGTTGGCTATTAGTTAAAAAATATTAGGTATTTCAGAATGGAATTTACCCAGAATTGGGTGCTTGACTTTTTTGTCTTGACAAAGCAGGGTTTCCAGAGGGTGAGCACTGTTCATGAA